>NC_079191.1:336269136-336869136 GCF_029499605.1 Hyla sarda
TTAATGACCCCTAACAGACACACTAACCTCAGTTGTTTATAATTCTGGCATCAGTAAATGTGTAGCTTTTTCTGAGAAGTTCTTTATAATTCTAATGTCAAATACCTTAGGCAAGTATGGAAATAGACACTATAACTGAGTATGATGGGAGGAGTTGTCTTCAAGAGGTGACAACTCTTTGTCATGTGACAATCACTGATTCCTTTGTCATGTGACAATCGCTGATTCCTTTGTCATGTGACAATCGCTGATTCCTTTGTCATGTGACAACCGCTGATTCCTTTGTCATGTGACAACCGCTGATTCCTTTGTCATGTGACAACCACGGATTCCTTTGTCATGTGACAACCACTGATTCCTTTGTCATGTGACAACCACTGATTCCTTTGTCATGTGACAACCACTGATTCCTTTGTCATGTGACAACCACTGATTCCTTTGTCATGTGACAACCACTGATTCCTTTGTCATGTGACAACCACTGATTACTTTGTCATGTGACAATCACTGATTCCTTTGTCATGTGGCAATCACTGATTCCTTTGTCATGTGGCAACCACTGATTCCTTTGTCATGTGACAATCACTGATTCCTTTGTCATGTGACAACCACTAATTCCTTTGTCATGTGACAACCACTGATTCCTTTGTCATGTGACAACCACTGATTCACTGACCTTTCCTTTCTAATTGTTTTAAAATGACATTTATTTTTCTTAGGTAATAGTGCAAGACCTGCACAAAGGGGAGATTGTCATGGACACATTCAATGACCTCTCAAACAAGCTCCTTCGTGACTACAACTCTGACGACACAAGGAAAGTTAAGGAGGCCAGTGATCTCTTATACATGAACTGGGTGAACATGAACAAGAGGTGAGTACTTCTTATATAGTTCAACAGTACAAAAACTCAATTTAACACCGCAACATGGTACAATCTTGAGGATACCAATAAAGACAAGTATCAGAAATTACAACATTACACACTCAATATTCGACAGGAGTAGGGAGGGCCCTGCTCGCGATAACTTACAGTCTGAGAAACGGGGTTCAGACAAAAGGTCACCAACCAACCAAAGTGCTTAAAGAGAACCAATCACTAAGTGGAGCTGAAAATATTATTATTTCAATTAATTGCTTGCATAAATTGCTTGTATAAAATTAGAAAAAAAAACTAAATGTAATCAATAATAAAAAAAAATTATAATTTGTGTTTTTATTAAAGCATGTGCAGAATTTTTCAGAAAAGTACAGTGCGAAGCAACCCTCCTGGAAGTTTTCTGCATGCCCCTGGAAACACAGCTCTGCCCCTCTCCCCACACACAGAGCGTCTCTGTCATTGGGGTAGAAAAGCCGATGCTGCTGACAGGGCGCCCTGCATGCTGGGCAAGAAAGCTTTGAGCTCCTCTACATGTTTATGCTGGGAAACAGCAGTAAATGAGGGGCTGGAGGGTCAGACAGCATGTTGAACAATAGTAAATCTGTTCCGTTGCCTGAGTTATCTGATACTGATCATGAGTTACAACATTTTTTTTAGTCTAGAGCTGCATTTAGATTTATGTTTGCTTCTGAGCTGAAATCTCTCGCCATACTCTGCTCCTTGCTTGCTCAGCATGTCCATGAGCTGGCTCTTGTGATTGACATTAAAAGAAGAGTCCACATGAATCTGCTTTATAGCCGATCTACTTTGTAGCAGAGTTGTTAGGGATTTGTCTGTCCATAAGCTGCTGACTATTTTCAACTAGAAAGAAAGCTCAATCCAACTCTAAGCTATAAAATCTGCAGAAAATCAGGATCTGTGTATATTATATACTGTAGATTCATTGTAGGTTATTTACTGTACAATAGATCGCAAAGGTGAACATAGGTCTGAAATAGCCACATATATTTATGGCATGCTGATACACAAGTTTGATGGGTGATTAAAGATGGGTACCATGCCCTTCAGTTCTTTTCAGCAGGGCTTGGTTTGATTCAGGAGAAAACCGCTTATTGTAACCAGTTTTCACTTCATTTTAAGGCCTCATTCACATTGCAGTTGGACTCCGCTATTCAGAATTCCGTCTGCAATTCTGTCAGAACATGAGTTTAGCAGAGAAAAAAATAGTGCATGCAGAAAGAAAGAGCGAATGGACCCTGAACGGGACGGAAGAAGCTGTCAATGTGAACTAAGCCTAAAGTGTGGCATCCAAGCATTAAAGGGTTACTTTGCCTCTAGACATCTTATCCCCTATCCAAAGGATAGGGGATAAGATGTCTGCAGGGTCCGGCCCCCTCCCATAGGCTTGTATTGAGGGGGCGGGTGTGATGTCACAAGGGGGCGGGGCCGTGACATCACGATACTCTGCAATCTTCGCTCTGTGCAGCTGATGACAAGCGGGTGCTGCAGGAGAGATTGAGGGGGTCCCCAGCGGTGGGACCGGTCCCGCCGTGATCAGACAGTTTATCCCCTATTTTTTGGATAGGGGATAAGATGTCTAGAGGTAGAGTCTCCCTTTTAAGATCCTTACAACAAGCTGTTTTAGGTTTATAATATCATACAGTCGTGGCCGTAAATGTTGCCCCCCCCCCTTAAATTTTTAAAGAAAATAAAGTATTTCTCACAGAAAAGGATTGCAGTAACACATGTTTTGCTATACACGTTTATTCCCTTTGTGTGTATTGGAACTAAACCAAAAAAGGAGGTAAAAAATTGGACATAGTATCACATCAAACTCCAAAAATGGGCTGGACAAAATTATTGGCACCCATAATTTAATATTTGGTTGCACACCCTTTGGAAAAAATAACTGAAATCAGTCGCTTCCTATAACCATCAATAAGCTTCTTACACCTTCCAGACGGAATGTTGGACCACTCTTCCTTTGCAAACTGCTCCAGGTCTCTCGTATTGGAAGGGCGCCTTTTCCCAACAGCAATTTTAAGATCTCTCCACAGGTGTTCAATGGGATTTATATCTGGACTCATTGCTGCCACTTCAGAACTCTCCAGCACTTTTGTTGCCATCAATTTATGGGTGCTTTGTGACGTATGTTTGGGGTCATTGTCCTACTGGAAGACCCAAGATCTCGGATACAAACTCAGCTTTCTGACACTGGGCTGTACCCAAAATTCATTGGTAATCCTCAGATTTCATGATGCCTTGCACACATTCTAGGCACCCAGTGCCAGAGGCAGAAAAACAGCCCCAAAACATAATTGAACCTCCATCATATTTCACTCTAGGTACTGTGTACTTTTCTTTGTAGGCCTCATTCAATTTTTGGTAAACAGTAGAATGATGTGCTTTACCAAAAAGCTCTATCTTGGTCTCATCTGTCCACAAGACGTTTTCCCAGAAGGATTTTGGCTTACTCAAGTTCATTTTGGCAAAATGTAGTCTTATTTTTACATGTCTCTGTGTCAGCAGTGGGGTCCTCCTGTTTCATGCTATAGCATTTCATTTCATTTAAATGTCGACGTATAGTTCGTGTTTACACTGATGCTCCCTGAGCCTGCAGGACAGCTTGAATATCTTTGGAACTTGTTTGAGGCTGCTTATCCACCATCCAGCCTATCCTGCATTGACACCTTCTATCAATTTTTCTCTTCTGTCCAAGCCCAGGGAGATTGGCTACAGTGCCATGGGTTGCAAACTTCTTGATAATGTTGCGCACTGTGGACAAAGGCAAATCTCTGGAGATGGACTTGTAACCTTGAGATTGTTGATATTTTTCCACAATTTTGGTTCTCAAGTCCTCATACAGTTCTCTTCTCCTCTTTCTGTTGTCCATGTTTAGTGTGGCACACACAGACACACAATGCAAAGACTACGTGAACTTCTCTCCTTTATATCTGCTTTCAGGTTTGATTTTTATATTGCCCACACCTTTTACTTGCCACAGGTGAGTTTAAAGGAGCATCACATGCTTGAAACAATCTTATTCATCCACAATTTTCAAAGGGTGCCAATAATTTTGTCCAGCCCATTTTTGGAGTTTGATGTGACATTATGTCCAGTTTGCTTTTTTTCCCCTCCCTTTTTTGGTTTAGTTCCAATACACACAAAGGGAATTAACATGTGTGTAGCAAAACATGTGTTACTGCAATCCTTTTCTGTGAGAAATACTTCATTTTCTTGAAAAAGTTCAGGGGTGCCAACAATTACAGCCATGACTGTATGTATGTAATAGGAAAAAGCTTAACCTACTTCCCACCTTCTTCTTTTGACCTACATTTCATATGGGAAAAATCATTAATAGGATCTCAGTAAATACATTTATTATTATTATTTATTTATTTATTTTTTTAAATCAAGCTTTATTAGTTCGCAATGTCTAAAACTGTGTCTGAGGCTTCATGGCAAGATGAATGCATTTCTATTTGAAAATGTCTATTGTGTGTATGGTTGAGGAATAAAACCCATAACTTTCCCGGTCTATGTCACTGTGCTGTCACTCACTGGCAGATTGAAAGAACTAGTATGAATAACATTTATGCTATGCTAAGATTAAAACTTAGCTTGTACAGGGCCTAGTGCCTTATTATTAAAGGGAACTTCTTATCACTTTTATGCTGCTTAAAAAGCCTCTCCTCAGCCTCTCCCCATATACCCAAAGAAGGAGAGATCTATCAATTTAGGCTGGAGGAATGGGGTAGAAACCACTGGGGATTGCTCCAATTACTCATTGTTCAGGGTTGTTCAACTATTTAGATTTATCCCTATCTACAGGATAAATGTATGATTACTAAGGTTCTAACTGCTGGGGCCCCCTATGGGGTCTTACGTCTGGAATGAAGCACATGCCCCTTCGAGTGTCTGGGGAGCTGCTGGAGATAACCAAGCTCTACACAGCCTGAGCTGCTAACAACATGTCAAGAACTTTACAGCAGCCACATGTACCTTGGGAACCTGTAGTCTTAAGCTGACTTATTGATTGACTTTATAGGAAAATATTGAGGCATGCGCAATGGGCTGTGTAGAGGTCAGCGTACAGGGAGGATAAGAAAAGTTCTGACCATTCTCTGTTGTGAATGGTGTTTCTATTTTATGTACTGGTTAGAGATGAGCGAACTTACAGTAAATTTGATTTGTCACGAACTTCTCGGCTCGACAGTTGATGACTTATCCTGCGTAAATTAGTTCATCCTTCAGGTGCTCCGGTGGGCTGGAAAAGGTGGATACAGTCCTAGGAAAGAGTCTCCTAGGACTGTATCCACTTTTTCCAGCCCATCAGAGCACCTGAAAGCTGAACTCATTTATGCAGGAAAAGTCATCAACTGTCGAGCCAAGAAGTTCGTGACGAATCAAATTTACTGTAAGTTCGCTCATCTCTAGTACTGGTGTCACCTTTCACTGTAATCCTGTCCTGTTATAATAGGTGAAAGAAGACTGCTGAAATGTTTTCTCTACAGAATAGGATGTGTCAGCTTATTATTAGACTTATTTTGAGTGACAAGAGTAAAAGAAATAAAAAGATCAGAAAATGTCTTAAAAATATGTTTACATTTAATTTGTAATTGTAAGCATTACGCAAGTTTAGTATCTTTCTAACTAAGCTCCACATAGTGAGGAACATATAAGTAGATGCATTCTGGCGCCTGCCTCAAGTTTTACTATTTTCCATCCCTCTTAGAAGTCTTCATAGTATAGAGGGACTGAAAAGGAGTCTTTCTCATGGTCAAGATGCGTTTTGGGCTTATACTCTTACAGTAATCCAAATTTCTGTTACAAATCCTTTATTTTCCAATGACTGAGCTTTTGTGTTTTTTCAAAGTTGTAGATTTGGAGAACCGGACGTTTCTCTTAAGTTATGGTGAAGGGAAGTCTATGGTCTCAGAAACTTACAGGGCCTTCTTGATTGGAGGGTTGTAATAAAGGTTTGGGAAGGCCTGCAATAGGACTCATCTTTGTGAGCACTTTTTTGGCATGGTAGGCCAATTGTTTAGTGGCACCTTGGTGAAAGAAAGCAAGGAAGTTCGGTAATAAAAAGCAAAAGTTTGGAATTGTGCAAAAACTTACCTTGTAAGACACTTTTTTTACACTAGTGTTTTGGTTGTTGTTTATAATCAAGTTACAATGTATTGTCATATACAACATTTAGAACTGGATCTGTCAGGTTCCACTGTAGATTTGAAATAAAAAATTGCACTGTGTACATCACTATTCTCCCTGTCAGATGTTGGAATCTGTGACAAAAGCTGTGACTGTACCCTCTGATGTCTTTGTAAACAGCCATCACGCCCCCTCCCATAGACAAGAATGGAGGGGGGGTGGTGTGACGTCATGAGGGGGTGTGTCCTTACGTCACGTCTCCAGTTACGGAAAGATAGAGCTTTCTGAGACTGGATACGCAGCCCCACATAGAATGCCGGTCCAGTGGCAGGCCCCCTGCAATCAGACATCTATCCTTTGGATAGGGGATAAAATGTCTTTGGCCAAATAACCCCTTTAAAGACTGTCCTCACCTAGTGCTGTTCACAGTGCTGGAGTTTGTTTCAATGTACCATTTTTGGATATTCAGGCTTCCGTACCTGAATGTGGCAGCACAAATCTCATTCAAACACAAAGTATATTAGAAATGTGCAGAACCTTCCATTATAGAACCATAAAGCTCCATTCACATCAGGCCGGACAATCCCTTGAATCTTTCATAAGTTGTTTGCCGGTTTAGTAATCTCTGTGATGTTTCTTTGAGTATCTTCCAATAAGAAGTCGAATGTATAAACTAATGTACTGGACTTACCTTGCTGAGCGGAGTGAAATGAAATGAAGAGCTAATATTTGTTTAATATTGGTGTGAATGAAGAGGTTGACATATTGTCTGTCACATAGAGGATGAAATCTAATTGTTTAACATGGTTCATATTCTGCTGTGTTTTCTTATATGTAGTTTATTCCTCGGAATGATTTGCTTGTGCTGAATTTGGGGACAATCATTCTAATTTACTATTATTGGGACATGTACAGAATAAGGAAAACTAAGTTGTAAAATAATTGTTAAAGAACCACTGAAAAGGAAAATCAACATTTAAACAGAATAAAGCAATATGGAGACCAAACACTTGGGCAACAGCTGCAGTCTCCTGTATAATGTCCCACTCTACAGCGTGGCGTGCGCTTCACCGCTACAATCTGAAACACAGTATCAGTGTGTGGTGCTCACTCATAAGAAGCAATTCAGAAAGTATATTCCATGGAAGATATGAAGAGAGAGAGGGCACTCACCCAAATTCTGATGAATCAAGTGGATTTATTCATAGCAGACAGTGCGGAGTGTAGGACATACACAGGACGGGCAGCATCAACAGGTGAACAAAAGCAATAGTACTATTTTGCGTCGAGGCGCAAAATGGTACAGTAAAAATTTAAAAAGTATCATAAAATATCATAAAATCAGATTATTTTACTGCCACTTATAGGGAATAAAAATACATAAATATATCATATACATTGACCCCCCGATCTACGATGGCCCCGACATATGATGAAATCGACATACGATGGCCTCTCAGAGGCCATCGCATGTCGATGTCAGCATCGACATACGATGCTTTTTTATGTCGGGGCCATCGCATTAAGTGCTATCCGGCAGCGCCAAATGCTTAAGCTGCTGCCGGATAGCAGCTTAATGTTCCCCGTGTAGTGCGGTAAGTATTACTTACCCCTCCACGATGCTCCGGGGTGCCCTCCGGGTCCAGCGCTGGTCTTCCGGTGTCTTCTCGGCCCTCTCCGATGACGTCAATACGCTGCTGCGCACGTCATCCAATAGGAATGGCGTAGGCAGCGGCGTAATGACGTCGCTACGCAGGCCCAGTAAGGCCTTGCGGAAGAAAGCAGAGGACCGGAGAAGACAGCAGAGAACCGGAGAAGACAGCGGAGGACCGGAGAATACAGCGGAGAGCCCAGCGGAGGCCCGGGGACACCATCTCGAGCGGCGGGAACAGGTGAGTACAGCTTCCTATACTTTACATTGCACGAATCCCTCAACATACGATGGATTCGACAAACGATGGCTCGTTTGGAACGAATTACAATCGTATGTTGAGGGACCACTGTAATATCATTAGTATTAGGTGAGTTCAGTATACTGTATTAGTCCTGGTTTGTCATTGTCCTTATCAGGGAAAAGAAACTTAGCATATGCATCTTTCCCCTGATAAGGACATTCACACATAAGGATCCTACTAGAGAATGATTACCCTTTCTTTTCACTACAATTTTCTCTGAGGTTGTATACGGTACACAACCTTTTTACCAGTTCTCATTTGTTTCTCTCTCCATATTGGCGATCTACCTAACCACCTTTACTATGTTAAAGGGGTACTCCGACCCTAAAACATCTTATCCCCTATCCAAAGGATAGGGGATAATATGTCTGACCGCGGGGGTCCCGTTGCTGGGGACCCCCACAATCTTGCATAGCAGGGGCGGGGCTGACATCACACGGGGGTGGAGTCGGGATGTCACAATACTCCGGCCCCCGTGGTCGGCACCTGGCAGTTTTTGAGCTGGCAGCGCGGCGTGCAGCTAAAAGCGGTGGGTGCCAAAATGCAAGATAGCGGGGGTCCCCAGCGGCGGGAGAAAAGCAAGTTCTGGGAATAGGAGCAAAATATATCAAAACAAATACAGATGGCTAGAATGAATTATTGGGGCATATTGGGGCAATTTCTGAAAAAAAATGGTATAGGAAGTAGGGTGACCACATTTCCTAACTGCCATTCAGGGACACTTACTTTCACAAGTGCATTTCGTCAAACTTATACTTGAGACTGGCAAAAATGACGGCGTCGTGGAACATTTTTTCCTAAAACGCTATGTTGACAACTGGGTGTTGACACTGAGAATGGCAACACCCGATGGTCAATCGATTACAAAAAGATAAATAAATAAAAAAAATATATAAAAAAAGGAAAATACTGAGGAAATGCAAAATACAGAAAATATATTCCAGAATTATATTTACTAAAAACAGCCGAAAGATAGGACAGGTCCCCTACGCTAAATACTGTTTCTCTAAATCAGTGTTTCCCAACCAGGGTGCCCCCAGCTGTTGCAAAACTACATCTCCCAGCATGCCCGGACAGCCGAAGGCTGTCCGGGCATGCTGGGAGATGTAGTTTTGCAACAGCTGGAGGCACCCTGGTTGGGAAACACTGCTCTAGATCATACATAAAACTGAATTCACAAGCCAATATCCATGACCGGAGGAGAGACTTGTCCGTTTCCATCTCCCCATAGAGTCATAGTGACCTAGCCCACTTACTTATGTGTAGTACATAAACTATTATAACAGAGTCCTGTTACCTTGTCATTTCTAACGCCACATTTACCGTGATGTTGGTGACTGCTCGGTATTATTAAAGGGGTTATCCAGGAAAAAAACTTTTTTTTTATATATATCAACTGGCTCCAGAAAGTTAAACAGATTTGTAAATTACTTTGATTAAAAAATCTTAATCCTTTCAGTACTTATGAGCTTCTGAAGTTAAGGTTGTTCTTTTTTGTCTAAGTGCTCTCTGATGACACCTGTCTCGGGAACCGCCCAGTTTAGAAGAGGTTTGCTATGGGAATTTGCTTCTAAACTGGGCGTTTCCCGGGACACGTGTCATCAGAGATTAATTAGACAGAAAAGAACAACCTTAACTTCAGAAGCTCATAAGTACTGAAAGCATTAAGATTTTTTAATAGAAGTAATTTACAAATCTGTTTAACTTTCTGGAACCAGTTGATGTATAAAAAAAAGTTTTTTCCTGGAATACCCCTTTAAGGCACTGTCTGCAGTGTCACCTTTAGTACAGCCAGGAATGACAGGCAGGGTCACAGTGACCACAGGGCACAACCACCAGTGCAGCTTTGGGCTACAGACGACTGCAGTGACTGGCCATCCCAGATGTTAAGTTGCAGTAAGTACCTGTTCACACAGACATGAGGGAGCAGTCCCATTAATATGCACTAATGACACATCACAAATGAATGCAGCTCTAGGATCACACAGGCCAGATGGGAGCTGCAGCCCCGCCACCCCGGCTCATCATACCCACCACACACACTATAACACACGATCATGTCACTGTGTCTGTGCCCAGGCAGGGGACGTGTGCCATCTGACTGCCCCTCACACACTCACTGCGCAGGTTGCCGAACGGCTCGGAGTGGCTGGCTCCCCCCTGACTTGCAGGCCATGATTGCACAGAGATCCCCGCACCAGCTGACGTCACCGTCGTCACGTGACTCGGCCGCACACACTGGACAGTACTATGCGATGCCGATCTGATTCGGCGATCGCATAGTATAAGGAATCTGTCACAGCACAGCAGCACGGTCGACTCGGCGGACGGCGGCTCACGGGCTCAGATCATTCCGGGACACTGCATTGTTCCGAAATGAGGGTGACCGCGATACCGGGACAGACTCTCCAAATGTGGGACTGTCCCGGGCGATCCAGGACACGTGGTCACCCTAATAGGAAGCCCCTTTCTTTCTTTGCACCTTTTCTGACAGTCAGAATAAGAATTAGGGTAAATTCACTGTAATCCATCTGCATTGAAGTTTCTGAAATTGTTCCCAGTGAGAAGGTTTTCGAGAAATCTTTTTCCCTGTTGAGAATAGGAGTTGATTTCTTTAGCTAATTGCAAACTACAGAACAACTTAAAGGGGTACTCCCGTCGAAAAGTTTTCTTTAAAAATCAACTGGTGCCAGAAAGTTAAACAGATTTTTAAATTACTTCTATTAAAAAGTCTTAATCCTTTCAGTACTTTTTAGGGGCTATATACTACAGAGGAAATGCTTTTCTTTTTAGATTTCTCTGATGTCATGACCACAGTGCTCTCTGCTGACCTCTGTTGTCCATTTTAGGAACTGTCCAGAGCAGGAGAAAATCCCCATAGCAAACATATGCTGCTCTGGACAGTTCCTAAAATGGACAGCAGAGGTTAGCAGAGAGCACTGTGGTCATGACATCACAGAAATCTAAAAAGAAAAGCATTTCCTTTGTACTATATTGCCCCTAAAAAGTACTGGAAGGATTAACATTTTTTAATAGAAGTAATTTAGAAATCTTTTTAATTTTCTGGCACCAGTTGATTTAAAAAAAAAAAAAAAAAAGTTTTCCATGGGAGTACCCCTTTAAAGCCTCTGGCTTGTGCATGCATATATGAGCCTTTTTCTTTCTATTAGCCAAGTCCAACAGCTCAGTAAGGCCTGTAAGTAGTAAGTACTTTCCCTTTAAAACATTTCTAGTCCTGTTTCTGTATTTGTTTTTAGAAATGTAAATGACAAAGGGGTTCTATTTTTTTTTCCTTAAAGGGGTTATCCAGGAAAAAAACTTTTTTTTTGTATATATCAACTGGCTCCAGAAAGATAAACAGATTTGTAAATTACTTCTATTAAAAAAATCTTAATCCTTTCAGTACTTATGAGCTGCTGAAGTTGAATTGTTCTTTTCTGTCTAAGTGCTCTCTGATGACACGTGTCTCGGGAACTGTCCAGAGTAGAAGCAAATCCCCATAGCAAACCTCTTCTACTCTCTGCAGTTCCCGAGGCAAGCAGAGGTGTCAGCAGAGAGCACTGTTGCCAGACAGAAAACAACAACTCAACTTCAGCAACTGATAATTATTGAAAGGATTAAGATTTTTTAATAGAAGTAATTTACAAATCTGTTTAACCTTCTGGAACCAGTTGATATAAAAAAAAAAATTCCTGGAATACCCCTTTAACATTGAACAATTTAATAAATTCTTTCCTCGATTTGATTTGGTAAAACAGATACCATGAATTAAAGTAAATTAGGGAGCTTTATCCAAACCTGTCCAGAGGAAAAGTTGCCCAGTTGCCCATAACAACCAATCAGATCGCTTCTTTCATTTTGCAGAAGCCTTGTTAAAAATGAAAGAAGCGATCTGATTGGTTGCTATAGGCAACTAAGCAATTTTTCCTCTGCACAGGTTTTGATAAATCTCCCCCATTGTCTTTTTCACTTTTATGAAGTTTGTTTTCTAAAGCCATCTATTAAATGTTTTGTGTCATATCTGTGATTTGTATATTTACTATCAAGAAAAAGCTGGGTGACAAACTGTGGGGATTCCATCATTTTTGACAGGCGTTTTACAATTTAAAGGAGTATTCTGGTGTGACAACATTTTTATGTGTTGCTGATACTGGTGTAAAAATATAAAAGTGACACCTACCTTAGGTCTCCTGCAGCTCCTATATGAGAACCTTTTAGTGCTCTGCGTCCCACTGCACCTCCCTGCTTTTCAGACAACACATTGTAGTGAGATATGCCCCTATTGGCCAGGGACGCAGCAGTGTCCCTTATTGGGCACTGATTGGCTGACAGGGCAATTCCTGCTAAAACATCTTGACCCTGATTTACTAAGAGTAGAGTGTTGTTTATTTTATGTTTTTTAATTCATGACAGGTATTTTTCCACGGAATTTACTAATGTTTCCTTAATTTTTCACTTTTCCTTACATTTTGCTTTTTTTTTTAACAACTGCTCTGAGCTGTGGGGTTTTCGAGAGCTCAAATATAACGCATTTTGCGTGGAAACATTAGTAAATATATTGGGATTTTTTTTTTATGTCAGGGACACGCCCCTTTTATAAAGTGGCCATGCTCTCTTTCCCAGACGGCCGCCTCTTTTTCGGGTTTTGTAAGTGAAATGGAGAGTTAGTCAGGTTGTTTGAATTTTTGGTGCAAATTCTGGCGCAGATACAATTTTGGAGCACAACCTGGCAAAACATGTCAGGTGTAAAATAGTAAATCAGGGCCCTTGTGTCAAAAGAAGGAAGAGAGCAGCAGGAGACCAGGTGGAGCAGGAATGGGGGCTGTGGGTGACAAAATAAGTATCCAAAAAATTGTGTTTTACCCCTTTAAATGACATAACTGCAGAAGTCTTAAACACCTTCATTAGTAGATGACAAGAAAGGATATATTATCATAAAATTGACCACGCCATTTGTTCGGTGAGTTATTTTCCCTTTCTAATAGAATTCATCATTATTTATCCTCCTTCATTGGGCACAATGTAGTTAAAGGGGTATTCCAGGCAAAAAAAACATTTTTTTATATATCAACTGGCTCTGGAAAGTTAAACAGATTTGTAAATTACTTCTATTAAAAGATCTTAATCCTTGCAATAGTTATTAGCTTCTGAAGTTTTCTGTCTAACTGCTCAATGATGATGTCACGTCCCGGGAGCTGTGCATGATGGGAGAATATCCCCATAGGAACTGCACAGCTCCCGGGACGTGAGTCATCAGAAAGCAGTTAGACAGAAAACAGCAACTCAACTTCAGAAGCTAATAACTATTGGAAGGATTAAGATTTTTTAATAGAAGTAATTTACAAATCTGTTTAACTTTCCGGAGCCAGTTGATATATAAAAAAAATGTTTTTGCCTGGAATACCCCTTTAAGGTTTGTGCGGTGCCATTCTATGTATTATCCCATATGTCTTCCCATAGCTGCAAGTGATATAATAACACAGTGTTTCTGCAGATATTTGACTGACATTAATATTTCACTGATATAGAAGAGATTAAACAACATAAGACATTACAGTGTGACAGACAATCGCTTCTCTCTACCATTTCTTTGATCTCTCAAGAGCTCAGTGCAGGTATAAATACAGAATTGGGTTTCTATAGATCGTTGCTCTGTGTTGCGGGGGTCGTCTTTCTCAGAAATGCTGACTGACATGTCATTATTGCTTGTATAATAGAAATGGATTAGAATATTGGGAAAACAAACAATACTGTTTACCCTGTGAGTAAAGGGAAGACCCATGATTGAGATCTTTTTACAATGACATTAGGGAATCAGCCGTTCTCTCATATAAAGTTATTGTCTGAACTCCTCCCTTTTACAGTAACAACCCAGAATCCAGCCAGTAATTTATAGATGGACGCCTCAAAGAAGCTTTCCAATCTATTTATAGGCCCATATAGGCGAAATTAGTCAAAGAAAAGCACTGCTAATATTATATTTATTATTCTTATTATTAACCCCTTAGCAACATCTGACATAAATGTCTGTCCTATTGCCTTGGTACTTTACGCATCAGAACGTAATTTACATTCTAAGGAGCATTCCGTCTATGAAGCGAACGCAGGAGCTTAGCTCGTTTCATAGGTGGCAGCCGGGACCGCGGCGCCAATGACGGATCTAAGGGATCATGCTAATGCCCACCATTAATCCATTCAGATGCTATGATCTGTGATACTGATCACAATATCAAAAGCAGTTGCGGTGCTTGTATTCACTCATCGGACCACAATCGGGGGGGGGGGGGGGGGGGGGGGGGTTTGATGAGTGAAAAATGCATCCGTAGCTCTCCTCACCTGCTTCCTGCCGCACTAGGGATCTTCTTGTATAGTCTTCCAACAGAGGCAGATTATACAAATAGATTGCTGATATCACTGATAAATGCTATGTCAATGCATAATACATGTATAATAATAGCAATCAAAAGGTAGCTTTAAATTGTGCCCTGTGGGAACTTAAACATTTTTAAATTAAAAGTACCAAAAGTTTTTTTTTTTAAATGTGAATAAGCCCCTCCCCCAATAAAACTTTAAAGATATTATCCAGAATAAAAAAAATAATGCATGAACTATTTCTCCCATTATTAATAACGGGCTATAACGGGTTAAAAAGGATAATGTAAAAATCCCATTGACTATAATGTGATTTTCTAACGGCCGTAAAGGATTTTGTAACTGCAGTTTTACAGCTGATTTTCAGGCAGAACTTCGAACGGATCTAATAACGGATCTAAACAGAGTAATTTTCTAGTGTGAAAGAAGTCTTATAGGAATTATAATAATAATCATCATTGAAATTGCTTCCTCCAGTTCAAAATGGATTAAAGCAAAATGCTCCTTAAAGGGGTACTCCACCCCTAGACATCTTATTGCCTATCCAAAGTATAAGGCATAAGATGTCTGATCGCAGATGTCCCACCTCTGGGACCCCCGACAAGACCCCCCCCCAGCAATCAGCGTGCAGAAACCCAGCGTTCTGAACATTATGTTCATAATGCTGGTTTCGGGCCACTATGGTCATGACATCATGCCGCCGCACCCCCATAGACATGAATGTAGGGGGTGTGGCATGACTTCATAAGGTGGCATGGCGTGGCGTCATGACCACGGCCACCCAAACCCAGCATTCTAAACATAATGTTGAGAACGTCAGGTGCGTGCACAGTGATCTTGGGGTTCCCAGCAGCCAGACCCCTGCGATCATACATCTTATCCCCTATACTTTGGATAAGGGATAAGTTGTCTAGGGCGATTACCCCTTTAACCCCTTTAATGACATGTACGTCCTTGTGCCCTGGTACTTAATGCACCAGGACATACATTTACATCCTGTACATGACCGCGAGCATCGGAGTGGTGCTTGTGTAATGTGCGGCAGGTCCCAGCTGCTATCAGCAGCCAGGGACCCGCCGGTAATGGCGGATGGAGGTCCCCTCACCTGCCTCCGTCCGTCTCCTGGAGTCTTCTGCTCTAGTCTGAGATTGAGCAGACCAGAGCAGAAGATCACCGATAACACTGATCAGTGCTATGCCCTATGTATAGCACTGAACAGTATTAGCAATCAAGTGATTGCTAAAGATAGTCCTCTATGGGGACTATTAAAAGGTAAAAAAAAAAGTTAAAACAATGTAAAAAATAAAAAAGGGAAAATGTTAATGATACCGTATGGTGAACGGCGTAAATGTAAAGAAAAAAGTCCAAAATGTCTGCTTTTTTACCACACAATATTACCCCAAAAATGTATTAAAAGTTTCATATATGCAAATGGGGTATCAAAAAATAGTACAGATCACAGTGCAAAAAATTAGCTCTCATACCGCCACTTATACGGAATAATGGAAAAGTTATAGGTCGTCAAAATGGAGGGAATTTAAACTCACTAATTTGGTTAAAAGGTTTAAGATATTTTTAAAGCGGTAGAATAATAGAAAAGTATGCACTCATGGATATCATTTTAATCGTATTGACCCACAGAATAAAGAAAACATGTCATTATTACCGTAAATTGTACAGCATGAAAACAAAACCTTGCAAAATTTGCAAAATTGTGGTTTTCTTTTCAATTTCCCCACACAAATAGTATTTTTTTAATTTTGCCATAAATTTTATAGTAAAATGAGTGATGTCATTACAAAGGATAACTGGCCGCGCAAAAAAACAAGCCCTCATACTAGTCTGTGGATGAAAATATAAAAGATTTATGATTTTTAGAAGGCGAGGAGGAAGAAACGAAAATGCTAAAGTAAAATTGGCTGGGTCCTTAAGGCCAAAATGGGCTGTGTCCTTAAGGGGTTAAGGGTGCATTCACATGTGTGTATTTTCTGCTGCACATCTGCAGATTTGCTATAGCAGATTTTGCTGCCCAATAAAGTCAATGTGCAGCAAATCTACAGCAGATCTGCAGCAAAAGTATGCACATGTGAGCATACTCTTAGGATTCTCTCACAAAAATTTTGATTTCTATGGTTATTGCTTAGAAACCAACAGTAGCACCCACAGAGTGATACTCTACGCTGTGTTGGCTACTAAAATATCTAGTCATGTTCTAAGGCTCTTGCATGAGTCAAAAATTGACTTGCAGAAATGCTACCTCCAAAATGTTGACCCGTAAAGCAAGTTCTATTCTTTCTAAGAGAGCAAGAGAGCTCATTTGCATATAATATTTCCCAAAATTCCCAGTGGAATATGAATGGCCTATAAGTTTCCACATTCCTTTTGGTGCTCTTCTCAAGGAGATACATTACCCTTTAAGTCCTTAGACGATATAACAACTACTTGACTTGGCTGCACGGCTAACCTGAAATTCTTCTGGTGACATGATTTAAGCATAGGATGGGGCATGTCTCCAAGCTAATGCTATCTGTCTTCAGAAGTTTATTATCTCAGCAGGCTCCTGCAAGATGGAAAAACATTATATTACTGTACATTAAGGTACCTTCGCTACATAGAGGAAATGCCAGAGGTCAAATGAAGGATGTTAAGGACAAAATACATGGTCTTTGTGTCTAAAGCTTTGAGGAATGATTCAATACTGATGACAAATCTAGAATTCTATCTTCGGAAAAATTTTGAGTGGCTTGAATGGCCGCATTGCTCAAAGCCATCAGTGAGTCACTTAATTGAATAAAATCCTGATCAAAAAGAACATATGAATGCTGCTTTGTGTAGGAGAAATTGCTTGAAGAAAGTCAACATGCTTTCTCATAGCAAACATGAAGTGATTGAAACATCTGATAATATTATCAATTATTAAGTAACAGATGGTGGCGTATAATGAAACATTTACTTCTGTGTTGCCAATTATCCTTGAAACTATTTCTACATTCAGAAAAGATAAAGAAGCCAGTCATGTTCTACTTTTGTGATATCACAGTGCTTCACAGATTATGTCCTGTCCATGGAAATAGAGTATATATGTATCTTGTTGCCATGACTTCATATGATTGGAATATAGAGCACATGTAGTTCTTTGCAATTCTTTGAAAAATTGGAATAGTAATGGAGGACACTACCAGTAACGGAGGACACTACCAGTAATGGAGTACAAGTAATGGAGGACACTACAAGTAATGGAGGACATTACAAGTAATGAAGGACACTACAAGTAATGGAGGACACTACCAGTAATGGAGGACACTATCAGTAATGGAGTACAAGTAATGGAGGACACTACAAGTAATGGAGGACATTACAAGTAATGAAGGACACTACAAGTAATGGAGGACACTACAAGTAATGGAGGACACTACCAGTAATGGAGGACACTACCAGTAATGGAGGACACTACCAGTAATGTAGGACACTACCAGTAATGGAGGACACTACCAGTAATGGAGGACACTACTAGTATTTGAGGACACTACAGGTAAAAAAGGACACTACAAGTAATGGAGGACACTATCAGTAATGAAGGTCACTACCAGTAATGGAGGACACTATCAGTAATGAAGGACACTATCAGTAATGAAGGACACTATCAGTAATGAAGGACACTATCAGTAATGGAGGACACTGCCAGTAATGGAGGACACTATCAGTAATGAAGGACACTACCAGTAATGAAGGACACTATCAGTAATGGAGGACACTGCCAGTAATGGAGGACACTACCAGTAATGAAGGACACTATCAGTAATGGAGGACACTGCCAGTAATGGAGGACACTATCAGTAATGAAGGACACTACCAGTAATGGAGGACACTACTAGTAATGGAGGACACTACAAGTAAAAAAGGACACTACAAGTAATGGAGGACACTATCAGTAATGAAGGACACTACCAGTAATGGAGGACACTATCTGTAATTGAGGACATTGACAGTAATGGAGGACACTACCAGTAATGAAGGACACTATCAGTAATGGAGGACACTGCCTGTAATGGAGGACACTACCAGTAATGAAGGACACTATCAGTAATGGAGTACACTATCAGTAATGGAGGACACAACCAATAATGAAGGACAGTACCAGTAATGAAGGACACTGGCAGTAATGGAGGACACTGCCAGTAATGAATGGCAGTACCAGTAATGGAGGACACTGCCAGTAATGAATGGCAGTACCAGTAATGGAGGACACTACCAGTAATTAAGGACACTACAAGTAATGGAGGACACTATAAGTAATGGAGGACACTGACAGTAATGGAGGACACAACCAGTAATGAAGGACAGTACCCGTAATGGAGGACAGTACCAGTAATGAAGGTCACTACCAGTAATGGAGGACACTGCCAGTAATGAAGGATACTACCAGTAATGCAGGACACTACCAGTAATGGAGGACACAACCAGTAATGAAGGACAGTACCAGTAATAGAGGACACTACCAGTACTGGAGGACACTGCCAGTAATGCAGGATACTACCAGTAATGCAGGACACTACCATTAATGGAGGACACTACCAATAAAGGAGGGTACTACCAGGATTATTTTATCAACTTTTGCCATAAGTACCATTATAATTATTTTATTGCAAGGCATAACAAATCCTATGAAAGTTCTTTATATCCCGGCCTCATACCCCATCATCAAATTCTGTCCTAATATCTTTTTCTCATATCCTGACTTCATATCCCAGCATCATATCCTGTCCTCAGGTAGGGCTCAAGCTGTGATGAAGAGATAGTAGTTGAAGGTCCTGTGATGAGGGTGTATCAGACGAAAATTGTGTTTTCGGCCTTGAAAAAAAAAAAGGACCAAAATAAAAGGGGTGTGGCTTGCAAGCTGGACCGACACACTCACCAGAGATGCAGAGTGGTACCCATGGAGTAGGGCACTGAAAGTCCCATAGACTTTTATGGGACTTTAGACAACACCCTGACCCTCGCAAATAGGTGTGGGTAAGGGTTCATTTCCCAATCCTATATTTTTAGTTGGCATATAAGTAACATGTGTACCATGTACCAAGGTTCATCGAAATACCTTCACCCATTTGGAAGCAATGTTGGAACATATACAAGTACTTACATACATTGGGTTTTATCTACTATATATATATATATATATATATATATATATATATATATATATATATATATTCCGAACAGGTAACATCTCTTCTATGTCTATGTACTTTGTATAGTTGGATGTTTTATCCAATTCTTAGTTTTTTCTTATCTCTGCTCTTTTAGGGTTGGCGACCGACAGAGCGTACTGGAGAAGGAGCTAAAGAATTTCCAGGTTTTGGTCAAAGATCATGAGAACTTCATGAAGTGGATCCAAGAAGCTGAGACCACTGTGAATGTTCTCACGGACGCATCGCAACGCGAGGGTGTCCAGCAAGATGTCACCCGCTTACGACAGCTCAAAATGCAGCTACAGGTAGGGCCCGCTATGGGAAATGAAGGCCATTCTTTTCTTGGGAAGAGATGTGTTGTTTACTATTTTGTCAAGATATATTTTATGTATAATCTAAGGTGAAACCTCTATAGCAGTGGTCTCCAAACCATGGACCTCTAGCTGTTGCAAAACTACAACTCCCAGCATGCCCGGACAGCCGTTGGCTGTCCGAGCCTGCTGGAAGTTGTAGTTTACAGCAGCTGGAGGTCCACAGTTTGGAGACCAGTGCTCTATAGTTTTTTTTTTTTTATATATAGTTTTATGTCATTTCTAGAGATGAGCGAACTTACAGTAAATTCGATTCGTCACGAACTTCTCGGCTCGGCAGTTGATGACTTTTCCTGCATAAATTAGTTCAGCTTTCCGGTGCTCCGATGGGCTGGAAAAGATGGATACAGTCCTAGGAGACTCTTTCCTAGGACTGTATTCACCTTTTCCAGCCCACCGGAGCACCTGAAGGCTGAACTAATTTACGCAGGATAAGTCATCAACTGCCGAGCCGAGAAGTTTGTGACGAATCAAATTTACTGTAAGTTCGCTCATCTCTAGTCATTTCTTCTCAAACTGTATAATGAGATTTCGTCTGCAATCTTCAATACTCTATTAATAAAATAGCTAAATTCTGATGCACACATTATGGAGGTTCAGCTGTGAAACAAACGGGTTTCTTTATTATGCCTTCTGTAGATTTCCTCGGGGAGAGGAATCAGTATGTGTCGGAAAATATTGCATTTGTTTTGTGCTGAAGTATCCTGGCGAACCATCTATCCAGCAATAGCTATCAATAATAATAGAAAAAAAATATCTGTTTCTTTTACCTTGTAAAGATGATGTCGTGGGTGGCAAAACATTGATCAGTGGCTTCTGATCGATAGCTTTCTGCAAGCGCATCTGTTTGTTGGACAAATGCCCCCTGTATTGTATTGATTCACTCTATGGGCTCATTCACACTTCCATGTTATGGATCTGTATTAGTGTATCAGTTCAGTTATTTGTTCTTGAAGAAACAGCAGCGATACATGTAAATGTTTTATTCACATTTCTGGTATTTATGCATTTTTTAATGTACATGGGTTGTTTTTTGTAATGCATTGCATGTTCCTATGGATCCTTATTGGTGCTAAATTTAGGCCATAGAGGTCTTTGGGTTAAATGTAAAAACACACTTTCAGTGATTGCATAAGGCACATGTTCATATTTGTTCCACCTTGTTACATCCATATTTCAGCAACATTGCAAAAACAGCAAAAACAATATGTTAAAGGGAACCTGTTATCCGGGGAGTAGTTATAGGGGGTGGGTAGCAGTCACATCAGGGCCCTGTTGCCTAAGGGGGCCCTGAAGCAAATCTAACCCACAAGAGACCAGTATAATAATTGGCACATGGGGCCCTATTTGCAAATTTAGCATTGGGCCACAGAAGCTATAATTTACATCTAAGCTGTCATCAGATTTGACAATATATAACCATTGGCAACAGGTTATATAGGGTAAAATCAGCTTGTTCACATATCTAGAAGTCTTCGGGACTGGCAGCGATCCTGGAAAAAATAGGTTTTAAAGTTTTCCCTCGCTGTATGTAAATTAGGAGTATGTAGTCCAAGGGATGTAGTCATTGTAGCTTCAGGCTGTATTCATGCCTACCCCGGCGTGATTGACAGCCTGGGCACCTCTCACGTCACCGGTTTTTCTCCAGTTTTCCCTCATACAGACTCCATTTCAAATTTCTGGTTGTCCCAGAGCTAGAGGGTGGAGACTATCTACTATGATGGCTCCCATACACTACATAGAACAGGAGTGGGGATGTGCTCCCCTATATCTCTATAATTCACTTCAGCAGGAAGGACATTATACGGCAGTACTAAGCAGTTTAAGGTGTGAATCCAGAGGGGAGAAATAAAAGACTTACTATAAGCTCCTGCAGCTTTTCTGTGTCTTTTTTAATTCTGTCCCTTTCCAGCCACTTATGCCTCTGCCCTCATTTTCATAGATTTGTATGGGCAGCTGATACCTGATACTTCAGTAAGCCAACAGTCCGAGTAGTCTGCACCAGAGTACTCCTTTAAACAGTGTGTTTGTGTTTGACAGAGCAGTAAAGAAGTCTGATAACTTGAGGAAGATATTTGACAAAGTTTCTAAATATTTGCTTGTAGTATTGATCAATGCAATGTTTGTTAAAACATTAGTCACCATTTAAGCAATGTTGGGATTCTTTTTTATCAGACTTTACTTTTGGATCATCAGCTTTTATATTATTTTTACTTTTTACTACTCGTATGTGTAACTATGTTAAAACATGTTTCCTGTTTGAAAATAACAAAACATCTGAAATAAAATCAATTTTTTTGTAATCTTAGGTTATTATTTACACAACAATTTTTCATTTTTTGGTACATACTCTACTCCCCCTCCCATAGACTTGCATTGAGGGGGCATGGCCGTGACTTCACAAGCGGGGTGTAACAGTGACGTCATGAGCCTTTGCCCCGCATCGCTAGTCAAGAAGTTTGCTCCATGCACCGGATGTCTGGGCTGCTGCAGCCAAAATTGCAGGGGTCCCCCGTGATCAGACATCTTGTCTTGGGACGGAGTACCCCTTTAAAGTTTCTCTAATCTATTTGCTCTTTTTTGCCATCATCAAAAGCAAAGTTCTGGACCATTACCCAAATGTCAAAGTCCATTCAGGCAATCTTGCAAACTAAGTATCCTATCAATAGTATAAATAGAGTATTATCACTATTACAGTTATACAGATGTAACAACTTTTTATTTGCGCATATAGTGGCTTTGGCATTAAGCTATAAATGCAGAATTTTTATGATTATGTTATAGCTTAGAAGGAAATAAAATGACTTTATTGTACGTGATGAGAAAGCTATTTCTATTAAATGTATCCACTGTATCTAATATGCTTTATGTGTTTAGCGATGGTACAAATAAGACTTTGTCACACTGAAGGATCGGGGATACTGAGATAATCGCTGAAATAGCAATCACCTAATTTAAGTTAGTAAAATGGCTTTATTTGCTGCCATGCAGATCAGTCTGTAGTCATCTAGCTGCTTCTGCATTGCCTGCTGGTATATTACAAGTCATTCACAGAGTCTTATTACTGGGGGTTTTAAGGGGTTGCCCCAAGATTAAAATGTGAAAGTATTAAAAATAAATAATGTTTTTACAACTCAGTGTATTTATTAAAAAAGGAGCTGTAAAAATAATTTATCAGGAAACAGTACAGAGATCTCTCCCATGATATTTGTATACCCAGGACTGTATATATAATAGGGATGTAAGAAAAAATCGATTCGCGTGATTATCGAAATTTTTTGTTCCGCTATACTGAATCGATTTTAAAATTCTGAGAATCGATTTTTTTTATAAATTATTATAATTAATATTTACTGTATTTCACTCACTGAGTCACTGTCCTATTTGTCTGTCTTTTTTTTTTTTATAACACTTAAACTCCTGACCACTAGTTGGCAGTGTACCTGTTATCAGCTCTGTGCCACTCGCAGGCTGCTACCGCGAGACTACAGACTCAGAACAACAGGAAGGAGAACGTACGCACTCACAGGACAACTCTCGCGGGACCTTGTTCTTTCTCAGCTAGGATAAGTTTTCCCAAGCTTTTAATAGGGAATATCGCGATATATCGTGATATATCGCCAACATGACACATGACAGTATCGCGATATATTGCGATATATCGAATCGCCACCCTGGTATCGCGAATCGAATCGCCAAATTATTGGCGATTCACACCCCTAATATATAACAAGGAGGCATCCTCTACGTCCAAAGGAAAGAATATTCTACACCAGCACAGATGGGGTTCTTTTTTGTAAGAGCAGTAAGGCTATGGAAGTGGTCATGGGGAACCCAATAAGAGTTCAAAAGGGGCCGGTAAGCATTTCTGGAGAGTATAACATTACAGGCTATGGATACTAGATTTATAGGGACAGAATGTTGATTCAGGGATTTATTTTGATAAATATTTGGACTTGGGAAGGAATTATTCCCCCTGGTATGGAGCAATTGACATCAGCCTCATGAGGGTTTATTGCCTTTCTCTTGATCAGCTTAGAAGGGACAAAGTAAGGATATAGATTGAACTTGATGGACTCTTATCTTTTCTAAACCTCATGAAATATGTAACTATGTAGCAAGCCATCCTTAGTCTTTGGTGTTTGACTGTTGTCTGTGGCTTCATCCTATTGTGTTTTTTTTTTCTTTTCTGATGATCATGCACAGGTCATCCCTGCTTAGAGTCCATCTCTGCTGTCTCCTTCTCTCTGTTCAGTGAAACAGCACCTTCATATTACGATTTCCCATTTTCGATATTTGAAACTTGCAAGACCATGCAAGCCTGGTAAAATGCATTATGTCTATTCCTGAGGGGAATAAACAACCTATAAGGGGTGACCCCCTTATGGGGACAACCCTCACTAGAACCCTCCCTATAAAATATTTACTTTATTTGGTATTAATTAAAATATATGACCCCAAAAAGAAAAGTTAAAATCTGCAGTGGTAGGGGAATATTTATGGTCTGGTGTAAAGGAATTCACACACTAGTGCCAGTAGCCTCGCAACCCTTGACAAAGGTGATTCGTCACCGAAACGTCGGGAAGGCCTACGATCTAAGTTTTAGTTAGCGTGGTATAGGGGAATTCTAGTAACAAAGGAGTGAGGGACAGCTGTGCACTAGTGGACACTGGAATTACCAGTGGTCCACAGAGTGGAATCAAATATATGCGCAGCTGCCCCGAACACCCCCTAGTGTGTGAATTCTTTTACACCTGACCATAAATATTCCCCTACCACTGCAGATTTTAACTTTTCTTTTTGGGGTCATATATTTTAATTAATACCAAATAAAGTAAATATTTTATAGGGAAGGTTCTAGTGAGGGTTGTCCCCATAAGGGGGTCACCCCTTATAGGTTGTTTATTGCCAATTTTGCCCTCAACACTCTCAGGGACATTTTTTTGAGTATTGACCATATATTCCTGAGGGGTGCAGAACATGTCATAGATTTAAAAATACAAGTGAGTTTATTTTAGAATTGCCTGGAATTTAAAATGCAATCTAATTTGCAGGCCTCATGTTAATAAGCAGAAGGAGCTGAGCAGATTGATATATAGTTTCATGAGAAAAGTTCTGTGATAATTTATTTATGCAAACAGCTCATAGTCACTGATTAGGACCGCCTACTTGACCATGTAGCACTGAATGAGCAGAGATTTACATGAATAAATAGCAAGTTATTCTGAATCTTTTTTCATAAAACTATATTTGAGTCTGCTCAGCTTCTCCTGCTTTATATAATGATGCCTACAGATCAGACTGCATTTCCAATGGGACAGGTTCCCTTTAATAGGGCATTGTCAGATTCAAAAACTTTTTATATGTTGTTCATTATGGCAAAACTTTAACCTTTCTAACATACTTTTGAAAAATATCAAATTTTATAGACTACTAGGGGTCCCCATACTACCTAGAACATGGTCCTGTCTGGCTTCAGCATCATCTTTGTCCCACTTGAACTACAGGCTGGAACAAAGTCCAGTAAAAGACTGTGAGACTAGTACTCTTCTGTGCTCACCCCTGTCCTATAGGATTGCAGAATGAAAACAGACAGAAGGGGTTTACAGAGCAGCCTGTAGTGATTGGATGAAGAGACCCAGCACAGTACAGCAGACACAAGGAGGGAGTGAATGCATGGTGAGTGAGGGCGGGCTCAGTGCTTACCTCAGACATGCTCCTTTTTGAGAAGTGGATATCATAATGAGTGAGCAGCTGAACAGAGGGATTTGTGAGCCAAATAGAGAAAGCACATAAAAAAGACATCTGCATGACCTAGTGAGTTACATATATAAGTATACATTTTTCAGTGATATGATAGGTACGCTGAAGATCATTTTAGAATAGTAGAGGGCACTTATAAGTCTCAGACTGGGTGGTGAGGCACTTAGCCATGGAGGCAATTTGTTGAGTGAAGTTGTGGTGAGTCGGTGGTGTGTATTATCCTTATGGGCGCAGTGGAAGATTGGACAGTTTGGCTCAATCAGAATCTCACTTTCCTCGGTGAGTACAATACTGTGATATTGTTTGGTCAGATAAAAATAACAGTCTTTCCCATTCACCTTTAACATTTCCAAATGGCATCAGTAAATTGTTTTCTTCAGTTCCCTCAGACGGCTGCAGAACTATTTGTAAATGATCTCAGCAGAAAAAAAAGCCTTTCTGAGTATATGATTGTTTACATGTAGGGCCCAGGTATTGTGACCTGCAGCTGACATAGATCTTTGTGTCATTTTCAGACGTTCCCTGGCTTTTTTGGTTGCAAATGTCATGTTTAGTTATGCTGAACTGATGTTGCCTTAATTTTGACTGTACTGATGGCTTAGCTGTCCCTTGTCCAATCTTATTAACTTGAGAGCATTCGCCGTTTCCTTTTCCCTGGCAGGCTTCATTACGTGGATATTTTCTCAGTGATTCTTACTTAACTCATTGCTCTCAGAAACTGATGTTTTCCATTGAAAAAAAGAAGAAAAAACACAAAAAAGCTCAAAAACTCAATAGCTACTTTATATATATATATATATATATATATATATATATATATATTGTAAGGATTTCTCCCTGGGGATAGCTCTGGGATCATCCTTGACATCACCACAGGACACATTTCCACTTCAATAAGCAGGCAAACAACAGTACTTTATGCAAGTCCGGCCCCTCGCTAGCTTTATTAGACAGGTTGCAGAATAAATAAAAAACACAAGACAGGAACAACAAAACCCTAGACCATCTAGTCACTAACTAAACAATCCAGCATGCCCTGACTATCAACTGGTGGGCTTTTCCCAGTTAAACTTATGTCTCCTGCAACCTTTTACTTACTGTTCACACACAGCGTTTGCAACTTCTTGCTGTGTGTCTCATCCACATCACTCTTGGGGCTACTCACTGTGTGTTCCTCACCAGGACCCCTGCCTCCCCCCAAAGCCACATTGATGTCTTCTGGGGAGAGCTCAGACTACACTGTTTGACTTCTTTTTAAACAGACCTCCCCTCTCTGCCACCTCATTAACTAGGCCACAGGGGCTTTGTACACTGAGGACAAGCAGGGCTCTATACACTGAGGACAAGCAGAGCTCTGTATACTGAGGACAAGCAGGGCGCTGTATACTGAGGACAACCAGGGATCTGTACACTGAGGACAAGCAGGGCTCTGTACACTGAGGACAAGCAGAGCTCTGTACACTGAGAACAAGCAGTGCTCTATACGGAGGACAAGCAGAGCTCTGTACACTGAGAACAAGCAGGGCTCTGTACACTGAGGACAAGCAGGGCTCTGTACACTGAGGACAAGTAAGGCTCTGTGCACTGAGGACAACCAGGGCTTTGTGCAGTAAGGACAAGCAGGGCTCTGTATACTGAGGAAAAGCAGGACTCTGTTCAGTGAGGACAAGCAGGGCTCTATGTACACTGATGACAAGCAGGGTTCTGTACACTGAGGACAAGCAGGGCTCTGTGCACTGAGGACAAGCATGGCTCTGTACACTGAGGACAAGCAGGGCTCTGTACACTGAGGACAAGCAGGGCTCTGTGCAGTAAAAACAAGCAGGGCTCTGTATGCTGAAGACAAACAGGGCTCTGTACACTGAGGACAAGCAGGGCTCTGTACACTGAGGACAAGCAGGGCTGTGTGTACTGAGGCTCTATGACATGCCCCCGGCTCACACATTAGGATGATTAACAAGCCTGGAGCCTGCACAGAGCCCTGCTTGTCCTGCCCTCACTTCCTGTATTTGGTCTCCTCATAGATACACACAGGCAATAGCTGCAGAGACAGGACAGCATTTTTTCACCCCAAAATATACACATTTTTAACCAATATATATTACAAATATACATTTAATGGTATTATCTACATTATATCAAAAGTTTTTGCTAACAACAGGTACACTTTAAGTTCTTGATTGTATGGCGGCCCCCAGTGGTCTTTTTAATATATATATATATTTTTTTTTAAACAAACCATGATTTCTATAAAAAGGAGATATATAAATATAAAAAAAATTGTTAGATTCAGACAGTGATTTTTTAAGGTTACCCAATACTAGTTTTCTTGGCTAGTATTTCCAAAGCAATTTCAATATTCAGGGAATGCCAGAATTGATGCTGATCTTTACAAACTCCTTTCCACATGTGCCCAGAGCTGGAAAAGAACTGAGGTTAGGGTGCGTTCACATTCAGCTATGCGGTACGAGGTACGCGCATTATTCCAGATACATTATTCTGTGTTTTTTCTTGGCTTACTGTATTGGATTTGTCTTTTCAAACCAAATGGAAAGTTTGTATCAATTTAATATTCCTGAGGTGTTAGGTTCTTCTCCTACTGATTGAATTATTACTGATTATATTCCGAGATAAAATCAATGTTCCCCCTCAACCCTCATCCACTCCAAATCAGTCATGGCCACTCTACAGTTCAAAAAAAATAAAAATAAATTCTGTTTTTTTCCCCCTGTCTGTTCTTACTTGACCAGTAGGTGGCAATGTTATGCTATTTTGCAATTCAGATCAGACCATGACTCTAATGTTGACAGAATTTGACAGGTTTCAGTTAGCACTTTAGATTTTGTATACATTGCTTTTGCATCAGTAAAGGGTCAAAAGATGTGCTAGACGTTGGTGCAAGAGCAGAATTCTGGTCTGAATGGAGCCCGTGCTGAAGTTTTATACCGTATATTGGATATGTCTGACAGCTTTGAAACCATTTTACCCTAAAGAATTTGCCTAAAGAAGCCACTGGACCTAAAATATGTATCGTGGTTGAATATGTACTGTGGTTTTCTTTAGAGCAGTGTTTCCCAATCAGTGCAAAACTACAACTCCCAGCACGCCCGGACAGCCGAAGGCTGTCCGGGCATGCTGGGAGTTATAGTTTTGCAACAGCTGGAAACCCACTGGTTGGGAAACACTGCTATAGAGAAAAGTGATAGCAAGGGTAATGGGGGTTTATTAATGATATCCAATTAGCTTTAAAGGGGTACTCCGCCCCTAGACATCTTATCCCCTATCCAAAGGATAGGGGATAAGATGTCAGATCGCCGGGGTCCCGCTGCTGGGGACCCCGGGGATCGCTGCTGCAGCACCCCGCTATCATTACTGTGCCGCTATCATTCGCTCTGCACGTAATGACGGGCAATACAGGGGCCGGAGCATCGTTACGTCACGGCTCCGCCCCTCGTGACGTCATGGCCCGTCAATACAAGTCTATGGGAAGGGGGCGTGGCGGTTGTCACGCCCCCTGCCATAGACTTGCATTAAGGGGACGGGCCGTGATGTCATGAGGGGCGGAGCCATGACATCACGCTGCTCCGGCCCCTGTATTGCCCGTCATTACGCACAGAGCGAACTCGCTCTGTGCATTAATGATGGCGGGGTGCCGCAGCGGCGATCCCCGGGGTCCCCAGCAGCGGGACCGCGGCGATCTAACATCTTATCCCCTATCCTTTGGATAGGGGATAAGATACCAGGGGCAGAGTACCCCTTGAAGGTTGGCCATACATCTTGAATAACAGTCGTCGCTATCTCCGGGTCTTTCCAAACATATGAACGTTGGGTACGGTCTCAGCACAATAGGGTCAGGTATTTGAAATCGAACATGTCCAACTCTTCTCTAAAGATGATGTTGGGGGAAAGTCGTGGGGCCCCTTTACCCTTTACAATAACCTCTTCCACCAAAGTCGTCTGGTTAGGACTTCTTTATTCTACAAGAATAGTGACACCATAGCATAGTGACACAATAGTGACCACCATAGCATGTTTTTTCTTTGATCAGAACAATGATACCACTTCTAAATCTAAATCTTTGTTGAGACAAAATGAATTTTGGCACCTGCTTGTCCGCTAACCTCCCTCTAATTACTACTATTTACTCTTGTAAATACTTTTAAAGAGTACCTGTCGTATGCCACAAAAAAAAGGGAAAAGAAATGTAATATGTTACTCAGTACCTAATCATGTACAGTGGTCCCTCAAGTTACAATATTCATTGGTTCCAGGATGACCATTGTATGTTGGGACCATAACTCTATGGAAACCTGGTAATTGTTCTGAAGCCACCAAAATGTCATCCAAAAATGGGAAAAAGTGAGGATTAAAGATAAATAAGTAGATAACTAATATAGATAAAGCAAGTTCTTACATATAAAAGTAAGAAGGAGCTGCTGGGAGCTGTAATCACTGTCCATTTCAGTGTTTCCCAACCAGGGTGCCTCCAGCTTTTGCAAAACTACAACTCCCAGCATGCCTGGACAGCCTTTGGCTGTCCGGGCATGCTGGGAGTTGTAATTTTGCAACAACTGGAGGCACCCTCATTGGGAAACACTGGTCTATGTAGAGGACAGGAGCTTCCTCAGGGTCCTGTACAGTACACACAGTGTCCTAAAAGAGTAAAATGGAGTCGCCCTTACTTGGTGTCTAAAGGAGCAGCTAACCCTGGCACAGGTAGGGAGTAGTACAGAACATGTAGTACCTCCCTGTACTGTAGGGGGCGCTACCAGACAGGAATTCAGTGCATGCACTTTAGGAATACAGGTGTTTTACCAATAAATGCCCATTGGTCGGTTCTTCCAGCCACTGACATGTTTCACAGATCTGGACTGTCTGTAACATTGTATGTTGAGTCTGGTTTCAAGTTACAATGGTCCAGAAAAGACCATTGTATGTTGAAACTATTGTATGTTGAGGCCATTGTAAGTTGAGGGATCACTGTACATATAATGTTTGTGTGCCTAGCACCTATTTTTCTCTCACAAATATCTTCTATCTGTTGCTCACTTGGTTTGTGATTCAGGTGATTTGGAGGGTGCGTGTCCTCACTCTGCCTGACTCATCTTCCTCCCTGAGTCTGCTGTGCCATGCTGGGTCTCTTCATCCAATCACTGCAGGCTGCTCTATAACACCCTCCTTTGTTTGCAGACAGGAGTCTGACAGAACAGCAGTGAGCAGAGAGGAGTGCAATCTGTGCCACTTAGAGAACCGTCCCTTTAAGTAATGCTGGTATAAACAGGGCTCAAGTTCAATAGCAAAGATGCATTGCAAAGTGATATGTTACTCAGTACCTAATCCTGATCATGTACATATAATGTTTGTGTGCCTAGCACCTATTTTTCTCTCCCAAATATCTTCTATCTGTTGCTCACTTGGTTTGTCATTCAGGAGGGTGCGTGTCCTCACCCTGCCTGACTCATCTTCCACCCTGAGTCTGCTGTGCCGTGCTGGGTCTCTTCGTCCAATCACTGCAGGCTGCTCTATAACACCCTCCTTTGTCTGCAGACAGGAGTCTGATAGAACAGCAGTGAGCAGAGAGGAGTGCAATCTGTGCCACTTAGAGAACCGTCCCTTTAAGTAATGCTGGTATAAACAGGGCTCAAGTTCAATAGCAAAGATGCATTGTAACAGTTCTTAGAAAATGTTATTCTCTTGCTTTACCAGAAATGTTAAATTCTCAAGAATGCTGAGAATATCCTGTTTGTGGTAGGAACATGAAGTAACTGTAAACAATAAGTGACAAATTAGGTAAATAACCCCAAGGGGCGCACCTAGGTCTTAACCCTAACGGGCGGCACTAGTGTCTTATATTGTGTGCATTGCGTCGTGCACCTCCTGTCTCAGGGCTGCACATGATTAGTTAGAAGCTAACGTATGGCTGATGGAATTAGTCCGGCTATGTCTCAGGGCTCCTCTGTAGATTCCTACCAGCGTGTTATTCACTCATGTGGAGCTGCATTCAGTCAGAGGCTAGCTGAGGGAGAGAGCACATCTTTCAGTAGTGCAAGCATCTCTTCTCTCCGTCCTTCAGTCCAAAGCCTCTGTATGGAATTAACTACAATTGTAGACCCATCATCTTTGCACGGGGGACTCCTCAACGTATTGCGGTCCTAATGTTTCCATTCTTAAAGTCACATCCTATTGAATGGGTGGCACAAGGATAAGCGAGCGTTTGGATGAGGCAGCCCGCCTCAGCTGTTTTTACTAGCTGTCTTTTCCGGAGCTGGCTTGTAAGGAATTGATTCCAGGAAATTAAACTTAGGAGATGCAATCCGCTTCTGTCTTCCGAAGCAGTGTGGGCTTTGGTCTCCTTAAAGTGATTTTTTTTTCTTCCCCCTCATATATTTGGAAGCGAGCATGCTCAGACAGCTGGCAAATGGTTGTCCAGTGACCATGAGGGAATGATTGCCGCTTTTCATTTATAATGCAAATTCTGAGATACCTCCAGAAGTGTTGCAAACTTAAAATGATGGCTGTGGTGCGAACATCTCTGCAGAAAGTTGTTGTTTTGTTGCATCACTTGCAAAGGATGGCAGTCTCTTCTCCAAGGTACCAAAAACTGTGCAAGGTAAGTTAAGTTGGAGTGGGTGGCCATTTTACTATCACCCCTCTGCTGGCTGGAAAAAAAAAAAGGAACAAACTTGTTAGTAACTTTATCAGTTGTTGGATACTGGATGGAATTGTTGCAATATTTACAGATGTAGCAAAACGGATTTTTTTTTAGTTTTTTAGTCTTTTCGTTTTTTTAGTCACGTTTGTGATGTAACAATGAGTTGTGCCAATTCACAATGTGTGGTTTTATGTAGGGCTACAGGTAAAAATTTACAAATAGCAATAATAAGCCAAACCTAAAGAGTTACATTTCAGCTCTGATACATGTATATGGAATGTTGTCAATGTTTATTCCTATGACTGTTATTATGTTTACATTAAAAAAGATAAATATTTATAAATCTGCTTTACTCATTGAAACCAAGGACCTCTCACCAGTCTAACATCTCAGTGGAGGGAGGACTCAATAGTCATTTACCTATTACAGTGGTCCCTCAACATACGATGGTAATCCGTTCCAAATGGACCATCGTTTGTTGAAACCATCGCATGTTGAGGGATCCGTGCAATGTGAAGTATAGGACAGTGGTCTACAACCTGCGGACATCCAGATGTTGCCCGTTGGCTGTCCGGGCATGCTGGGTGTTGTAGTTTTGCAACATCTGGAGGTCCGCAGGTTGTAGACCACTGTCAGAGGAAGTTGTACTCGCCTGTCCCCGCCGCTCCGGACCGTCACCGCTGCCCGGGAAGGCAAGGGATTTGTGCAATGTTAAGTATAGGACAGTGGTCAACAACCTGCGGACCTCCAGATGTTGCAAAACTACAACACCCAGCATGCCCGGACAGCCGTTGGCTGTCCGGGCATGCTGGGTGTTGTAGTTTTGCAACATCTGGAGGTCTGCAGGTTGTAGACCACTGTCAGAGGAAGTTGTACTCACCTGTCCCCGCCGCTCCGGACCGTCACCGCTGCCCGGGATGGCAATGTCCGTCTTGTCCCAGATGATATATACTCAATGACTGCTCATTTGTACTTGGAATTTAGGGAAAGATTATATAGCATTTCTTATATGGCTTGATGTAAGCTTCTGTTCTATATATACTTTGAGTATATTCCCAGCCATTGCTTTCTGCAGTTTAGGATGATGAAGAGTCATTTATGATTGATACCGTATGGAAATCAGAGCTATATTTGGCTTGAAAGGTCTATACATATGACTCATGCATATGTACGTTTCTACCAGGGAATTCTACAATTTCGTGTCTACTGTATTAGTGATTTCTCATTACATGCCCCGTTGTGAATGGTTACATAAGAGGTTTTTCTGTTGCTCAGAAAGGGATCTTATTGCAGTTATTATTCTTACATACTATGGTAGCCACATTGGGGGGTATTTATCAAAGGATTTATGTGGGTTTTTTTCCCCCGTAACTTTGGCGCAATACTTTGGTGCAATACTTTGGCGCAGTGTCTTTTTGCACCAAAGTTTGGCGCATTTTCTCCACTGTCATTTTTTCAACTTTCTCAAAATCACACGGTCCTGTGTGTGATTTTTACTTTAGTCAGTAATTCATCATTTGCGCCAATCGGTTCTTGGCGCAATTTTGCGCCTTTATGGGTTTTTTTTAGGCGCAATTCACCGCCAAGAAATTTTGCACATGGAAAACACACTTAGCAATGTCAGAAAATGTAAAGGCGTCAAAATACATTAAAAATGTTTTTTTGTGAAAGCAGCGACGCCTCCGGGGCTGCGCAATACTATCCTGCGACATAGTTGTCTCTGAGGAACCTTCACCCTCCGTTGAGCCAGTATTGGACATGGCCACACAGGTTCAGGAAAGGTGAGCACTAAAGCAGTGGTCTCCAACCTGCGGCCCTCCAGATGTTGCAAAACTACAACTCCCAGAATACCGAGTTGGCTGCCCAGGCATGCTGGAAATTGTAGTTTTGCAACATCTGGAGGGCCACAGTTTGAAGACCACTGCACTAAAGTAACCCAAAAAAAAAAAAAAAAACTAAACCAAAAAATTAAATCCATTTCACATGGTGGCTATAAACCCTACAAAAGAAAATAACTCACGTCACTTGCTGAAATACTGCAGGAGGGACCCCGAAATGGCTTCACAAGGGGTAAAATATGTGTCCTCTGTGGTGTAAGTTCTGTGTAAAAGGCGCTGGGAACAGCTGATTTCAACATTTGAGCTAAAATTACTAACAACTTGCACCAAAATGATAAATTTGGTTCATGTCCACGAAAGCAAATGTGATAAAAAAAAAAGGTAAAAAGAAACTGTCAACAGGCAAAATTGATAAATACCCCCCATAGTATATCAGTTTATGCATTTCGTACTGTGCAGATAGTACAGAATTGTGCCTAATGATAAGACACCCTCCCCCCTTCCCTGTATAGCTGCCATTGTATTTTGGATGTGTAGTTATAATACATAGCAGCTGCAGATTTGTCACATTGTTTCTGCTCTTGGTAATTGTAGGTGAGTCTGGGATGGAATAGGGGTAATGGATTGTGAATGGGCTCTGTGGTGATGAATTTCAGGAGGAGGTATTGATGGGACATATGAGTAAGAACCTCCAGGATGAAATACTATAAGAATTATTGATGGGGTTTATGTGTCATGGTTCCACACACCGAGTTTGTTCTCATTGCTGATGTGATTGGTTGTTTTCTCTCCATCCACAGAGATTGCTGCTTATGTGAGCATGAAACTTGTATTTTCACAGTAAGGTGATGAGTATGAATGAGAAGAGTCATCTTATAGAGTACAGGGAGCTGTCCAGTCTGAAGACGTCTCCCCTTACGATGTTCACAAAAACAATCATTTACTAGGAGAATGACCCTGCTCCCTTATTGTAGTCCAGACAAGTGTTGCCCTAGGGGGATGTTTCCAGCTCCAATGTTATAGGTCTCTGACATTGTTCCTTATTCAGAGGCACTGGTGAGATAGGTGCTGGCTGCCAGACAGTAGACCCAACAAGCCAGTCTTTCCTGACTGAGCTATTGTGCCCTCACTAGTATTTCAGAAGGGTTCACACTACGGTTTGTAACTACGGTTCCCGTATACGGCTGGGAGGAGGGGTGGGCGGGGCTTAATCGCGGCGCCCGCACTCAGCCGTATTCGGGAACCATATTTAATGCATGTCTATGAGCCGACCGGAGTGAACCGCAGCCTCCGGTCGGCTGGTTTTTCGGCCGAATGCGGTTTCCCAACCCAAAAACGTGGTCAACCCCTTTTTATCGCCTGCGGTCGGGAAACCGCATACGGCCGAAAACGAAGCCAACCGGAGGCTGCGGTTCACTCCGATCGGCTCATAGACATGCATTAACTACGGTTCCCGAATACGGCTGAGTGCGGGCGCCACGATTAAGCCCCGCCCACCCCTCCTCCCAGCCGTATACGGGAACCGTAGTTACAAACTGTAGTGTGAACCCTGCCTTTAAGCCATATGGGCCATTTATGCCAATATGTGACTAGTAACTCACTTGTCTGTATCGTTGTCTATGGTTTATCAATTAGTCTATATTGGACTTATTTTAGATGTCTACTTTTCAATGTGCTTCTATGAGATTTTATTTCCTTTCTATGTTTATTTGCACAAACATTTTCCTTATTAACGTGGTCATGGAGCTTAATGAGCTGTTTATCAGTACTCATTTAATTATATGCAGATGGTATGCAAATTACTGTGTATTACCTATATGGATGTACCTTAGCACTGACTGCTCCTACACCTGTATGGAAGGTTTTGATATGTTAGTATCTTACATAACCTATGGTCAATTCGGTCAATTTTCCTATGCTTCCTGTACAAGACAAAGACCATGTAAAGTAACTTGTTGTGTTTCAGTTCTGCTGTGTTATGGTTATGACAACTGGATGGACTTGGTGTGTTCTTCACATTTTATACCTACCATAAAAATTTGTCCTGGTAACTGGGACAGTCATCATTGGTACAACTTGCACTTTTAGATAGAACTTTTTGATGTTTTCCTTGGGGTATAGCTGGTGGATGCCCTGGGTGCCAGGCTGGTTCTATCAAGTCACTATATCTTGGACAATCTATCTACAGTGAACGGACTCTGTACCTACACTTCTGAGGGGAAGTCTAGGTATAGAAGTGATTCCTACATAGGATGGTTAAGAAGGGGGGCATTACACATTGCATGTCACTAAATCTACACCCATCTGTGTATACTACTTCATGTTCAGGCAATCTGAGCTTTCGCTCAATGCAGTCCTATAGATACTAAAGCCCCCCTGCTGCACAAGTGGCCATGAGGACAACCAAGACCTAGAGATGAGAGAAGGGTTCTCAAGCAGGCATAACTCTTGCTGTCTTTTCCCATATTATTTCTTTTTATATATGAGAGGAATAGAAAGACAACTCATTATTCTACCTGACCAGTTCTCTTCCAGTGCATGGAGCATTATAAAAAGGATTTCTATTATATTTTCCAATTTTCCAGTGACAGATTTTGAAATGTCTGAATTTATTATCCTCACTTCTGAGCTCACTGTTCTCCAACCTGTGTCTGCCCAGCTGTCATAACACTACAACTCTCAACATACTGGGAACTGCAACCATAGGGTGGGCACCAGTGCAAAAGGTGTTAACAACCTGGGAACTGACCTGGTCCTCTATGTTTGCTTAGTCTACATTGTGTACCCCTTTAGATACTTACTTTGTCTACATTGTGTACCCCTTTAGATACTTGCTTTGTCTACATTGTGTAACCCTTTAGATACTTGCTTTGTCTACATTGTGTACCCCTTTAGATACTGTAGATACCATGTCCACAAGGTACTGGAGGTTCATCAGCTAAAAACCCACCACAGTTTATTATTACTATACAGTATTATTATTAATAAATACATAATACATTTTAGTAGGCATGTGTACATTTCAGTGGGCACATACACTGCTTTTGGAAAGTCTTCAGACCTCTTTATTTTTTATTTTATTTTTTTTGTTTTTGTTGCGACCTTGTGCTGAATTTAAAAACAAAAAAGAAGCAACTTTCCCCATCATTCTGCACTCAATACCCAGTAATGACAAAGTAAAAATTTTAGCTAGCTTTTTAAATAAGGAAAAATATTGCATTGACATAAGTATTCACACCCTTTACTTAGTTACAGTCTCCATTCTTCTCAAGTATATTTGGGGATTTTCTTCCATTGTTTTTTGCAGATCTTCTCAAGCTCTGTCAGATTGGATAAGGACTGTCGTTGGAAGCCATTTTTAGGTTTACAGAGATGTTTCATTGGGTTTAAGTCAGGGCTTCTGCTGGGCCACTCATTAAAGGAGTATTCCAGCGCAAAATAATTTATCCCCTATCCCCTTATCCAAAGGATAGGGGATAAGTTATAGATCGCGGGGGGTCCGAGCGCTGGGGCCCCCCCCCCCCCCGGGATCTCCTGGACGGGGCCGTGGCAGTCTGCAGGAAGTTAAGTTTCGTCCCAAGCAGAAAGCCGTGGCAGACACGCCCGCTCCATATATCTCTATGGGGTACATGGAGGGGGCGTGTCGGCCACCGTGGTATGCGGGGACAGAACGCCCCCTTTCCAGCATACTGCTGCGGCCCTGTCCACGAGATCTTGGGGGCCCCAGCGCTCGGACCCCCCGCAATCTATAACTTATCCCCTATCTTTCGGATAGGGGATAAGTTATATTGCACTACAGATGCAACATTTACATATTTACCCCTAAGCCACTCCTGTGTTGTCTTGGCTGTGTACTTCGGATCATTGTCTAGCATTAATCATTGTAGGTGTGAGTGAAGCATTTTTTTTTGTGTGTGCTGGTAATGTGTAGGAGCACCAAATTTATTAAAAGGTAGCATTTGATAAATTTTGTGCAGGCAAACATTTTCTGAAATTTATCTCCTTACATACACCAAAAAGCTAAGCTAAGTCTGGGCTGGTGTAGTTTTAGAGAATTTTTGGTGATTTTGCACTTTTTTTTTGTGCCTTTTCACAAAAAGGCGCAGTTCATAAAAACCCTTCCATATCATGTGTTTTGCCAAAATCAGTGGATTGCAACTCAAAATCAGCAGAAATGTGTAAACCAAAAGGCGCAAAAAAGGCGCAAATAAACTCTGCTTGCCCCTTTTTTGCACCTTTTCTAGACACAAAAAAAAAAACAGTCTTAAGACAATGATAAATGTCAGCCAGTGGCCCTCATTTACTATTCTAAACCCGACCTCTTTTGTCGGGTTTTTTTGTCGCATCTTTGTCTGCGCCATGTCGCAGACATCGTGCGCCAGTCTGCGACACGATGCGACATTTTTTCCCGATTGACCCGATGTGGTTTCTCCCAAACCCGTTAGCCGACATTTCTGAGCTTTCCCACATATTTATAAAGGTTTCCAACCCGAATTTGTTGTATTGTTGTGGATTTTTTCCCGACAGCTCAGAGAAGTTGGAAACCAAAACCAACAAAACCCACATGCGACAAACAGGATGCGACATAATAATAAATACCAGGGGAAAAAAGCAATCGAGTAAGAAAGCAAGATAGACTTACAGCCCGATTTTCTAAGTAAATGAGGCCCATTGTCTTGTTAGAAAGTGAACCGTTCCAGAGCACTCTGGATCAGGTTTTCATTAAGAATATCTCTTTACTTTGCTCCATTCAGCTTTTCCTCAACCCTGACCTGTCTCTTTGTCCTAGCTAATAAAATACATCTCCACAGCATGATGCCGCCTCACCTATTCTTCCCGGTAGGGATGGAATAGTGAAGGTGATGAGCAGTGCCTGGTTTCCTCCAGACATGACAAAAGTTCAATCTTGGTTCCATAAGATCAAAGAATTGTGAGTTCTCTATGTGCTTTTTTGTAAACCCCAGGCAGCTTTCATGTGTCTTTTACCAAAGAAACTACAAAACAAAAGAGAAGGGCTCCATGGTGCAATACTGTTATGGTTCAGCAAGCGTTTCGTTTGAACAGGCGCTTACCCTGGGTGGTTGTTTATCCGAGCACGACTTTGGAAAGAACATATGATAGTGTAATTAGACCCTCTGCAGCCTTCCCATCAACAACATAGTGATTCTCCAAATATCCTCCAACAACGATGGAATTACTTGGGTGCTGAGAGAACTTCAGGACAACGCTGGACAGGTAAAAGTGTAACACCCAGCATGCAACGTGTTGCATGCTAGATTTTGCTGAGAAGAGGCTTCTTTGTGGATAGTTCTGTAGTGATGGTTGACCTAATGGAAGACACAGGATCTTTGGATCTCAGTCAGGGTGACCAATGCGTTCTTGGTAACCTAATTTACCAAGACCCTTTTTGCATGAACTTAGTTTGATGGGGTGGGCAGCTCTGGGACCATCCCAATGACTCATGGTTCATTCTGGCGGCATGAACGTGATGACAGATTCCCTTTACGTTCCCTCAGTGATCTGCCAGTGTTATGGTCCTATTACACAGTGAATAACGTAATTACAGGCCCCCACTAATGATGGAGTGATTGTGTGACCCTGACCATTTGGTACCAAGCCTTGTAATAGACTCAGTAAACAAACACTGATCTAGGAGATCAGCACTGGTATCAGGTGAGGGTGGGGTTGTGTTAAATAGCTCTTACAGACACCTCTCAGTATAGTATTTTTGCTATGTATTCTGTTAATAATGCTCCTATACTGTATATACAAACAGGATTTCTAAAGATCTTTCAAAAGGTACAGATATGATTTAATGGAAACAGCAAAGCACCCAATTGTGCTGAATTAAAACGAACACATGTATTAAAATTACTGAACCTTTATAAATCAACTATATGTGTTCACTAAATGCAATATAAAAAAAAAAAAGCAAAATCCACATATTGACAACCTGTATGGTAATTAATGGTATAAACTTAAAGGGGTATTCCAGGAAAAAAAACTTTTTTTTTTTTTATATATCAACTGGTTCCAGAAAGTTAAACAGATTTGTAAATTACTTCTATAAAAAATCTTAACCCTTTCAGTACTTATGAGCTTCGGAAGTTAAGGTTGTTCTTTTCTGTCTAAGTCCTCTCTGATGACACCTGTCTCGGGAAACACCCAGTTTAGAAGCAAATCCCCATAGCAAACCTCTTCTAAACTGGGCGTTTCCCGAGACAGGTGTCATCAGAGAGCACTTAGACAGAAAAGAACAACCTTAACTTCAGAAGCTCATAAGTACTGAAAGGATTAAGATTTTTTAATAGAAGTAATTTACAAATCTGTTTAACTTTCTGGAGCCAGTTGATATATATAAAATAGTTTTTTCCTGGAATACTCCTTTAAGCAAAGAATTGTAGTTAAGGACATTTTAATGCTCAAATTTAGGGCCCTGAGTATAGTTTTAGATATTAAGTTGTAGAAATAGATTGTAGTTCCAATGTCTGTCATATTGAACTTTACAGTTTTTCATAGAAAAAAAATCCAAATTCTGATGTTGTCTATGTTGTCTTTGTGGTAAGGTCTCGAGGAAGCTTCTTATCTGATGAATATCACCCATCTTTTATATAGCATCTCCCTATAACTGATCTCTGGCCCAGAGTCCGTTCCATGGGTGTTGGACTCTTATTCCGGCATTTTGATGTAAAAACAGATTTACACTTGCACTTGGCCTGATGCACCAAATGTCTTAAATGCCTCTCATTATCTTCTATGTCATTTATGAGCTATTCTGGATGAAAATACACATTCTATGTAACAGCTCCACAATGAACAGATTTTCTTTGGAATGACATATGCTTTTCATTAGCTATTGTAAACATGTTCATGTTTCTCCTATCAATGTTGTATTTGTACAAGATATAGCAGAGCTCAGTTCATTGTAGCAGAGCAGAATTTTACAGATACAGATTGTTGTTGTTTGCTATTGTGATGTCACAATATTTTATACGTAGTACTATATTTAGGTAAGCCTGCTGAGATATCATGTCTCGAAACTTTGGATCTATCGATCCTGTCCACTTTACCACACCATGTCTTACAATTTAAATGTAACTACACTGTTCTAAAAAATAAAGGGAACACTTAAACAACACAATGTAACTCCAAGTCAGTCACACTTCTGTGAAATCACACTGTCCACTCAGGAAGCAACACTGATTGACAATCAATTTCACATGTTGTTGTGCAAATGGAACAGACAAGAGGTGGAAATTATAGGCAATTAGCAAGACTCCCCCAATAAAGGAGTGGTTCTGCAGGTGGTGACCACGGACCACTTTTCAGTTCCTATGTTTTCTGGCTGATGTTTTGGTCACTTTTCAATGCTGGCGGTGCTTTCACTCTAGTGGTAGCATGAGACTGAGTCTACAACCCCCACAAGTGGCTCAGGTAGTGCAGCTCATCCAGGATGGCACATCAATGCGAGCTGTGGCAAGAAGGTTTGCTGTGTCTGTCAGCGTTGTGTCCAGAACATGGAGGCGCTACCAGGAGACAGGCCAGTACATCAGGAGACATGGAGGAGGCCAGCAGGGCAACAAGCCAGCAGCAGGACCGCTACCTCCACCTTTGTGCAAGGAGGAGCACTGCCAGAGCCCTGCAAAATGACCTCCAGCAAGCCACAAATATGCATTTGTCCACTCAAACAGTCAGAAACATACTCCATGAGGGTGGTATGAGGGCCCGAGTCCTCCTGAGTCCTAACTTCGCCCCCACCGCACCGCGCCGCATCGCACCCCCCACCGCACCGCCCCGGCCCCATTGCCTCCCCCATCCCTGGTTTTATAATTACCTGTTTTTGGGGCCCGGGTCCACTCTACATCTGGCTCCAGTGGCGTCCTCCTGAGCTTTCACTGTGCGCACTGAGGGTGACGTCGTGTCACGTCACTCGTCATTGCGCACAGCGTAACGCAGGATGCAGCAGGAGCCAGAAGTAGCGTGGACCCGGGGGGTGGTCGCGGTGTGGTGGTGGTGGTGTGGGGTATTATCGGATTATCGGCAAGGTAATTGCCGATACCGATAACACCCAAAATCGTGAATATCAGCCGATAATATCGGTTAAAACCGATAATCGGTCGATCCCTAGTAGCCTCCACCTACTGCATATTTGCTTATGTCAGACAAGTCTTTGGCACTGTAAGGAGGGGGCCTGCCTTCAAAGTTGTAGTCACTTTTGGCAAGTAGAACTCACCCCCACCTCCCTCATCTTATAATTTCTGAAGGGTTGCAAGAAGCATGTAATCTGCCCACACCTTGATTCCGGGTGCAGTTCTGTGGGTGAAATAATGCCCCCCCAGCTCAGTATTATTAGAGGATCTTAAATGGGCACTGTCAGATACAAAAACTTTTTATATGTCGTACATCTTGACAAAAATTTTACCTTTGTAATATACTTCTTAAGAAAATTGTATTTCTTTATTATAGAAATCATGGCTTATAAAATCATGGCTTTTGTCCAAGCTGAAACACAGGCATGGCCAAAGTCCAGTAAGTGAGGATGTGCTAGCACTGTCTGATAGGACAGTAGAGACAACCGAGGAGTACTTTCAGACAGGAGAGAACACAGAGGAGTCCTATCAGACTGGAGAGAGCACAGAGTAGTCCTATCAGACAGGAGAGAGCACAGAGGAGGGCTGTCAGACAAGAGAGAGCACAGAAGAGTTCTTTCAGACAAGATAGAGTTCAGAGGAGTACTATCAGACAGGAGAGAGCATAGAGGAGTTATATCAGACAGGAGAGAGCACATAGCAGTGCTATCAGAAAAGAGAGAGCACAGAGGAGTACAATCAGACAAGAGAGAGCATAGAGGAGTCCTATCAGACAGGAGAGAGCACAGGGGAGTGCTATCAGACAGGTTAGAGCACAGATAAGTCCTATCAGACAGAAGAGAGCACAGAGGAGTACTATCAGACAGGAGAGAGCACAGAGGAGTCCTATCATACAGGAGAGAGCACAGAGGAGTGTTATCAGACAGGAGAGAGCACAGAGAAGTGCTATCAGACAGGAGAGAGCACAGAGGAGTGCTATCAGACAGGAGAGAGCACAGAGGAGTCCTATCAGACAGGAGAGAGCGCACAGAGGAGTGCTGTCAGACAGGAGAGAGCACAGAGGAGTCCTATCAGACAGGAGAGAGCCCAGAGGAGTCCTATCAGACAGAAGAGAGCACAGATGAGTGCTATCATACAGGAGAGTGCACAGAGGAGTGCCATCAGACAGGAGAGAGCACAGAGGAGTTCTATCAGACAGGAGAGCACAGAGGAGTCCTATCAGACAGGAGAGAGCACAGAGGAGTCTTATCAGACAGGAGAGAGCACAGAGGAGTACTATGAGACAGGAGAGAGCATAGAGGAGTCCTATCAGACAGGAGAGAGCACAGGGGAGTGCTATCAGACAGGTTAGAGCACAGATAAGTCCTATCAGACAGAAGAGAGCACAGAGGAGTACTATCAGACAGGAGAGAGCACAGAGGAGTCCTATCATACAGGAGAGAGCACAGAGGAGTGTTATCAGACAGGAGAGAGCACAGAGAAGTGCTATCAGACAGGAGAGAGCACAGAGGAGTGCTATCAGACAGGAGAGAGCACAGAGGAGTCCTATCAGACAGGAGAGAGCGCACAGAGGAGTGCTGTCAGACAGGAGAGAGCACAGAGGAGTCCTATCAGACAGGAGAGAGCCCAGAGGAGTCCTATCAGACAGAAGAGAGCACAGATGAGTGCTATCATACAGGAGAGTGCACAGAGGAGTGCCATCAGACAGGAGAGAGCACAGAGGAGTTCTATCAGACAGGAGAGCACAGAGGAGTCCTATCAGACAGGAGAGAGCACAGAGGAGTGTTATCAGACAGGAGAGAGCACAGAGGAGTACTATGAGACAGGAGAGAGCACAGAGGAGTCCTACCAGACAGGAGAGAGCACAGAGGAGTCCTATCAGACAGGAGAGAGCACAGAGGAGTCCTATCAGACAGGAGAGAGCACAGAGGAGTCTTATCAGACAGAAGAGAGCACAGAGGAGTACTATGAGACAGGAGAGAGCACAGAGGAGTACTATCAGACAGGAGAGAGCACAGAGGAGTCCTATCAGACAGGAGAGAGCACAGAGGAGTCCTATCAGACAGGAGTATGTTATAAAGTATATGAAGTTATATTATAAAGGTTAACGTTTTGCCAATATGTACAACATATAAAAAGTTTTTGAATCTGACAGTGCCCATTTAAGCTGTTTGCCTTGCATTGTAGCCGCAGTCCTGTAGATGGCAGCATTGTGCAGTGCCAAAGAATACATGGTGACACCTAGCATTTTTCAGAGATGAACAAAAATCACTCAGTGTAGATCATCACTCTAATTCTCTTGCCTTATGAGCTCAGCGGTTTTTTTACCTTCCTACAGGTGAATGCAAATGAGCACCAAACTCTATGAACACAACCTTTAATTTTTGTTTCTATATTCTGTACAGGCAAGATGGTTCATAACATGTTTCCACATCTCACCGTAGCCCTGCAGGAATCTGTAATGTCCTAGTTAAGAAGCCGAGTGGAAGCGAGCAAAAAAAATCAATGTTGACATTAACATTTAAAAGTGTAAATACTTTGGCGAATGCGGCTATTTTCTGTGTTTTCTTCTGAAGCGCGCTGGCGTGGTAGATTTTCAAGGGCAAGTCCTGTTTACTGTAAAAGTTTTTCTGTCAGGTTAATTTGTAGGACACCAGTTGTAGGAGTCCAATTCTACCAAGCGTGCTGTATAGTGTATTGGGAGTTCTAGTTATAATAACAAGGGTTTCCTGTATGATTATATGCGGTAGGAAATCAGTGTTATCTCTCTTTATATCATGAGCCTTCTTTATAGTCTCCATCTATAATGTGCCTATCATATATAAGAAGCAGCCCGCATTCTCTTCCATCCATGAATAATCCTTTACCGGCCTTTCTACTCAGCTCATCTATTGCTGAGCTACACAGGGGTGAATTATAGGCTGATGTGGTTAGTTGTGAATCACAATCTAATAGTGCACTACCAAGAGTGTATTTCATACAGAAGAGCTTGGCACAGATAGTATAATAGTCATGGAAAGAAATTCACAGCTGAGTACCTGACTCCTTCAATTTTAGTTTTACCAGCACATGTAGATCTTAAAAGCAACTTGTCACCTACATTTTTAAAGATTAGATATAGATACTGAAAAATGTCCTCCCCTTCTTCCTTCCCTCCTTTCTTTCTTTCTTTCTTTCTTAATTTCTTGAACATTATTATGATGGTAGCCAAATTGCTTGAGCTTCTACTCTGCTCTGTAAACAGCATTTATAGAGATGTTTTACAGCAGCCACTTGGACTATAAGAACCTGAAGACTGGAGCTGACTCTATGGAAGAGTGTTTTAGGCATGCTCTGTGACCTGTGCAGAAGTCATTGAGCAGGGAAAGGGAGCTGTGATCATCACTTACTATGAATGGTGGATTCTGTCTTATCTATATACTGGTGTCACCTTTCATTAATCCTGCCTGTTATGGTGAGGTAGAAACTGCTTAGTAAACTTTTCTCTACAGGGAGTGTTAGATTATTATTAGGCTCGGTGGCCAGAATGGAAACTTCAGGATTTCAGGATAACTTTATAATATAAAGCAATGTTTTCCGAACAGTGTGTCTCCAACCATTGGCTTATAGCCATTTCCTAGTGTTGAGACAGGACCAGGAAGTAGTGACCAGCCTAGGCATCGGTGGAATGGTGGCAGTGCTTGTTCTTTTCTTGAATGATATAATGTCGCTGGACATGCCCTTTAAGCAGCTCATGTGTGTGAGGACCATGGCTACTGTAGTGTACATGTCTTCTTCCTAGACCTCTGTGAGGATGACTTTAAAGGATGACTGGATTACCTGTACTGAAACCTGAAGTTCAAGGTGTGACCGGTAACAAAAGTAAACAAAATCTTTAGTAGCTAGATACAGTACTCCAATATGCCCTATTTTATGTTAAAAAGTACCTGTCATCAAATAAACTGTTCTAAACTACCTCAGACCATGTTCCCTAACTAGTCCTAACACCCCTCCTGCCCTTAAAAAAAAGCTTTTAAAATCTGTGTATTATACCATTTTTTTTTGCTCGCACAGTGCAATTTCCCAGCAGGAGAAAGTGGGCGTTTTACCAGCAGGCATGACATCACTGAAGCCTGCCTGGTGACAACTTCCGCCTTCACATTGTTGCAGCATTGTGATAAATAGAAGACCACAAGCTCTGTGCATGTGTCAGTCTTTGCAGATTTTAGTGAGGCTCTCCTTTGGCTGTCAGTCTGTGTGGCTTTCTGTGAGAATCTGTGGAGCTTTCACTTTCTGTGCAGCTGTCAATCAAGCTCAGTGCAGAGAAACACTTCCTGAGTTTGGACTCCTGCCAGGCCGGGAGGAGACCGAACTCACTGTATTAATTGTAGTAGGGAACAGAGCAGAGCCACCTAGTGACCCTTTGTTATATTACATTTTAAACTTATTTATGTTGATAATTTTAAAAGCAAGTGAATGGGAAAGTTTCTGCTAATTACACAAGGAACACTATATTAAAAGTTTTATTTGGTGACAGGTACTCTTTAACGTTTTATTTTCCAAGGCTCTCTACCCTTAGGCCAGGTACGCATTATGGAATATTTCTAGCCGCAGATTCCAAGGACTGCTGGCTAGGACATTGCCGGTCCCCATAGATGGCAATGTATTCCTCACGGTATTCTATAGAAAGAATGACCAAGTTCATACGGTGGCAGAGCTTTCTATTGTGTGCACTGTGCAGCAGTATCCCATGGACAGCAAAGCGACTCTTCTGCACCCAAATTTCCTAGCAGAATTTCAAAACAGAATTCTGCTTGGATATTCCATAGTGTGAACCGAGGCTGCTCCTAGGGCGAATTCACGGAAAAACTGCAGATTTTACTTTCATACTTAACACATGTAAAATGTGTGTCAGTAGTAAAAGTATTCGGACTACTGATAGAATTTTCTTTTTCCGTCTGGAAAAATTTCAAATCCGTAGGTTTTCATGTATGTTAGATATGTGTCATAGATTTTCCCTGCGGAAATTACCCGTTTAATGTAACAAGGTTAAAGGGGTACTCCGGTGCTTAGACAACTTATCCCCTATCCAAAGGATAGGGGATAAGATGCCTGATCGTGGGAGTCCTGCCGCTGGGGACCCCCGGGATCATGAACGCGGCACCCCGTTTGTAATCAGTCCCCGGAGCGTGTTCGCTCCGGGACTGATTACCGGCGACTACAGAGCGAGCGGCGTGTGGCGTCACGTGAGCGGCGTGTGACGTCAAGCCCCCGTGTGATGTCACTCTCCGCCCTCAATGCAAGCCTACAGGAGGGGGTGTGATAGCTGTAGGCTTGCATTGAGGGGCGGAGCCTGACATCACACGGGGGCGGGGGCTTGACGTCACACGCCGCCCAGTAGTCGCCGGTAATCAGTCCCGGAGCGAACAAGTTCTGTGGACTGATTACAAACGGGGTGCCACGTGCATGATCCCGGGGGTCCCCAGCGGCGGGACTTGCGTGATCAGGCATCTTATCCCCTATCCTTTGGATAGGGGATAAGATGTCTAAGCACCGGAGTACCCCTTTAAAATCTGAAGCATAATCCACATTTTACATATGCAGGTTTGCTACAAGATCTGCTGTGAAAATTTCCCGCCAAACAATCACCTTTACATACTTTTCTGTGGCCTCCCAATAATCAAGGATATTTGCTAATCCGTCATATAGTTAATTTTCATGGCGTAGCGAGCTTGCGGTTTAATGTCTTAACTTGTATCATCTGACAGCCAGGTGATGTGAGCCTCTGTGCCATTTATAAGGAGCTTCTTTGTTGCTCAGTGTGGAGAACAGTTCATTTCTTGGTGCGGGAGATCTTAACAGCTGTCACCGGTACAGGGCATGTTTTCTAATTTTCTTGGAGGCCTGACAGAAACCTGTGTTCCCATAAGCATAGGATGAGAAAGTGACTTGGTAGAGAACATTTTTTTTATTTATTTATTTTATCTTGAAGCTACTAATTCCTTTTATTTCTGAATTATTTATAACAAGAGAAAATGAGCCCATAGATATTTGATAAGGCCCATAAATCAATACCTATAGCGGACAATTTTTACAGGCATTGAATCCCCTCTGGGTCATGTTCAGGCAGACGGGAATAAGGATATGTGTTGATCTTTCAGATAATTGCCTACATTTTAAGACAACTTTCTTTAAACCGATGTCTCCTTTATTTCTACTTGTCGGCTGAGGTGACACATTAATAAAAGTAATGTCATCAATATAACTCCCAGTTGCTTTTTTTCCACAGGTAGCATTTAAAAACTCCAGCCATAAAATACATAGAAATGACAAGAGCGACTGCCGGTTTGACAGTTACATGATGGAAATGTATACAGTAAATGCTTGATTTTTATAATGGTTAGACCACGTGGTGCAAGATTTCCAGTAGATAGGTTTTTTTTGTTTTTTATTTCTTCTATATTCCAAGAATAGAAGGAAGTTTCCTCTGAAATGACTATATCCACTGTACCAATAAAAAAATATCCACAAAATAACAGGAACAAGGAACCATGATGAAGAAATCCTACTTTTACACTGAATAGTTAGAGAACAGTTACAGACACTATTTAAAGGGGTTTTCCATTCAAATGTTAGCGATGACCTATCAGATCACCCCTACCAATCAGCTTTTTCCCTTATTCTGGCCAAAACAATGAAACAGAGTCAGAGGAAGATGGCTCCATACATAGTGTAGTGGTCATGCTGGGTTACTGCAGCCAGCTACTATTGAAGTGAATGAGGATAGCTGACCAATACATTTTGTCCATGAATTACATTTTTATCTTTAAATATGGTTCTCCTCTTTTACCCTGAAAATAGCCTAAGCCAAAGAAAGAGTTAAATTTACCTCTGCGTGCTTAGCTTGGGAATTTTAAGCGTTCTTGCCATTGGAAAAAACTCTTGACATGTCACAATAGTTTCCATTGGTCAAGGTCTGAGTGTCCAAACACCTACTGATCTCTAGATATAGTGGTAGTGCGCTTTGCTCCCTGACTAGCTGCTATCTCCATGCAGTTGCTAGAGATGGCCCCATAGACTTATAATGGAGCTGTCTCCTGCAACTGGACAAAGATGGTGGCAAGCTGTGAGGTGACCAAAGACCCTACACATTGTGGATCAGATATAGGTAATATAGCTTAAATACAATGTATAAACTTGCCACATTTGAGGAGGTGGTGAACCTTTACATATAATGATAGTCTTACATAAATAGCTTGGTATCGGATTTTACCAACACTTCTAGATCATGCTCAAAGCTTAGAAGAGTAGCTCCCAACATCCTTTTTTAAAAATCTTTCTGTCCCTGCCTATTGCCCATCTATCCCTTACCCCCTCTCTGCCTTTAAATTTTGTTTTACTATCTTAGAAATGGCTTTTTGTCTACCTGGTAGTGTGCTCACTTACCAGACAGACTTCCCCAGCAGGTGCGCCATCACTGATGCCTGCAGGGGGCCGACTTCCGCCCTTAGCTCATCTATACAGGGTGCCTCCAGCTGTTTTTTCACCACTAAAACTCATAGCTTGCCCTGACATATATTGGCTGTCAGTACATGCTGGGAGTTGTAGTGGCGAAACATCTGGAGGCACCCTGTGTTGAAAACAATATCTCTTTTTTACGGCCGCGCAACCTGCTACCCCGCACCCCCGAACCCCCCACCCCAAAAAAGACATACCCAAGTGCAGGAGTGGAGTGCAGGACTTAGCAGCAGCGGCCCATGTATGCAGGGAGGCAGGGCCGGCATGTGAGCCAATGCGCGCATCCTCTGTGTTCTCTGCGCTCGCTCCCGCCTATCTGACTGACAGGCAGGGAGCGAGCCCAGGCTGACTGAATTAGGACCGATTGCCCGGCCGGCATCGGTCCTAATTCAGTGGTGACGTCACGGCAGGCTGCATCCGGCCACTAGGATGGAGACCCCTAGTGGCCGGTTTTCAAATGTAAAATAAACTATTTTAATAAAAAAATAAAATAAATGAAACTATATTAGAGATATGTTGTAGTACATAAGTACTACAACATATAAAAAAAAAAGGTTGGTGACAGTGCCCATTTAAGTGTCAAAGTGGCAATGCTGAGCCGCAGTCTTGACTTATTGACATACAGAGCTCAGTGCTGGACACCAAGCCCTGTACATCAGTCAATCTAGGCAAAAAGGGGTGGTGGAGGGAGCAAGTATGTATCCTGCACTCAGCACAGCCTCTTTGACGATTTCTCTAAGCTGATAGATTTCCTTTAAGCTTATATTGTCCTTGTTGCATCCTTCTTTATTACTCCCTGATTAAACCGGGAACAATATCAGAGAGTGTTATATTATAATACATACAAGGTATTACCCAGTCCTTGTTCTATCTCTCTTTATTATTCCCTGATAGCCGGGAACAATATCAGAGGGTATTTCATAATGATACATACACGGTATTATAGAGTGTATGTATTTAGCTCGGTACAAGCTGTTCCATTTGATAGTTATTGATGGTGAGTTTTTGTAAAGTGAAGCATTTTTTTAATTATTATTTTAATAGGGAACTAATGAACTCAGCGCATTCACAGCCTCTGCCTCCCTCCGCTTCATTGATTTTATTTAAGTCTTTATTGTTGAATACATAATCAACAGGCCATTGTCTTTAGGACGAAATGTCGGATTGTCTCAGCTTTCATCGGTTCGGTATTGTTGTATATATAGCAGAGCTGTGCCTTGTTTGCTACAAATCAGTATAAACCACCATTCGCTTCATGAAAGGAGATGTTTTTCTTTTCTTCTTAGTCCACGAAACATATAAATAAAATATAGCAGATGTGCCTGAAGCTCAATGGGGATTATACTCGAGCATTTACATTACTTGTCTCCAGAAATATGTCACTGGTGTGAATTTAAAGATCATTTTCAATGCTCACATCATAGGGTCAGCAGATGGTGATAATCAGGCCTAAAATAATAGTCATTCAGCTATGAAAGGGCTTTCAGAATCCTGAATAGTTTTGTAATTACGATCTGCAATGTAAAATTACGGATTGTTTATATGACAGCATCGCCAGACCATTCAGCGATCAGACATATGCCTCATAAATAATGGTATCCTGGACCTATATCAGGGGAACTATAGGATAAGCGTCCAGGGTTACCATCAATCATGTCTGAGAGGGGCCAAATGAGGATCTTTGGATCAACATTGAAGCTCACCTCTAGAATTGAAGGACGACTATTACACTTCCCAGGAGGTCATGGATAGAATTATCTTTTGACCTTTTTTTCCAACATCAATTTTTGAAAACTTTATTAAACAACTGTAAACACAGTCATTAGCTTTACTATGTTGTATCATTGATCATCAGAAGAAATCTATCACTTCTTCTCTTATAAAGTAGAGGTGGAGGGTTGAAGTGCATCGGTGTAGTTGAGCCCTTACATTAAAGCAGTGTCATGGGCATTAAAAGCGTATCCACAGTGTGAAGGATAAATGTCTCATTTATAGGTCCCACCTGTTTGATCAGTGCACTCCATAGCAACAGCCCCCTTGAGAAAGGTTATGAAACGGCGTTGGGGAGGGAGGAGCAACACACAAATGGGTAAGATATCGGCACTTTAGACCCTACCTATAGACTATGCTTACAGCACCATGCATTTTAAGACTAGGACTTATGTCCAGTTAGGCAGCTTATTCCAATAGGATATCCTGCACCTTTATCTGAGGTTAGTAGCAGTTTGCACTTCATCCTGAAGAGGCGTAGGAAAGGTATCCCACTTATATAGATGAGACATGGTTTATAGTCATTAATGAGACTAGTAGTGCTCCCAAGTATCCGTGGTGTGTATTGTTCCCTGTATGTTTGCTCGGCCTAAGCTCGGAGGCCCTCACTTGTTGTATCCAGTTGGTTTATATTTTATATGTGTAATGACTACAATAAAAGTTATATTTTATTGAAGCGGTAGTGTGCAAACTCTTTTTTTCTTCTGGTTGTGGCACTCCATAAGCATGTACACTTATCTTTTGATTTAAATAAGAAACTGACTTATATGAGTAAGCAAGAAGAATTTAGCGTTTTGCTTTAGACATAATCTTACGTTAGACATGAACTGTCAAAAAAATATCATAGAACACACAGGGGCTATAATATAATGGACATATTTTCTTTATATATTTGGCTAGGGGCACGTTAAACATAAAGAAAACCAACTACTGACCAACTGCAATCCCCAAAGCTTCCATTTGTCTCCAGGTTCCAAGGTGAGCCATCTTGGTGAGTCACTGACTAAGATGGGACAGCATTGGGGCCAGTGATTGGCTGAGCGGACAGTTTGCAAAGATGGAGCCAGGAAGTGGTGATGAGCAGGGACTGGGAGACAATGGAATGGGAGCAGCAGGGGATTGAGGTAGATGAGTATGACTTATTTTTAAGGTTAATAAATATAAAAAATGTTTTGTCCCCAGATGACCCTTATTAAATCTGGGCAAGAAATTATTTTTTTTCCCTAATGTAGATCTTCAGTTGGCAATGTTGTTCATGCTTGTTCTCAGTGTTAAAATGTTCATGATGATATGTTACCTATGAGCCCAAAGGTAGTCAGTGTGCCACCATATGGCACCCTATTTTCCACGAAGCTCCAGATTTTCCTCAATCTCCATACAGTAGTTTATTCTCAAAAGAAATTGTCCATCTGGAATCATAGAAATATTAAAGAAGGTATTGCATACAAGGTTCACCTGCTTGAAAATGAATTGAATAATATGTGGTTTCAGTATATTTCCCAAGGGAGGCTGTATTCTTCCTTTCCCTACATGAGAAATTGAGTTGCTTCCTTAACCTACAATTGTACCTTGTTATTGTAATTTCATTTATAGCCCATACATTTTTCGTTTTAAAGTGCACTTTAATACTGCATATTTTTTGGAGGCTTTCTGTGTGATGAAAAGATCTTGGTTTGTGCAAGAAAGATGTTCGGGAGGCACTCACCAGTAAAGTAAAATGGCAATTTCTTTATTGTTCGTGCATTAAAAGCAGTTATGCAGGACAAGGACGCCACGAGCTGCACCTCTCGTAACTACAGCTGTTTTACGCCGCCCTGGAATTTCATCAGGTTACATTATCTCACCTGTGTACGGGAAGATTTAACTTCCCAAGTCATGTGACATGGGTGAGAGGGCGAGTACATACGAAACATTATAGAAAATATTAAAAACAATGAGCAGGTGCATAATATAGTATTAAATAAACATGCTTAAATCAGATCTAACATTCAAACCTAGATTATTCAAAGCTTCAGTTTTTATAATCCATTGCGCTTGTTGCAATAGTAGTTTTCTTCTGTCCATGCCATCTTTTCCATTAACTCTTTCAATGCCGCATACTTTTAAACAACTATAATCATTGTTATGAGCTTCTTGATATGATATGAATCGGGGGGCTCCTTTCCCCGTTTTCATAAAATAAATGTACTCTCTAAAGTGAGTATGTAAAGCACGTATAGTGCAGCTGACGTAAAAAACGGCCGCAGGTGCAAAAGATGGCATAGACGACGAAAGACGTGTGACAGCATATACAATCCTTAATAGTGATATTTATTCCTACAATATTCAGGTATTTACCCGTATACATATAAGAACACCAGGAGCAGGATCCGCATTTGAAATTGCCCTTCGATACAGTTTTTCAATCTAAAGGAGTCCCCAGATTCATATTCTATCTTAAAGAAGCTCATAACAATGTGAATTCAAGTAGAGAAAACAGACATGGTTGCACATCTACATTTTGTATTTTGATTTACTTTCTTCTTAGCATATTTTGATCAAAAGGTACAAGCCCACTCGTTCACTGGGCACTGGTGTCGCAGCGGTGGTGGTCGCCACCCAGTGCTACACCATTTTATTCTAGGGACATTGGGGACCCATTCTAAATAGATGGTCTTGATGTGGCAAGTGGGCTTATACTTTTTGATCAAAATGTATACTAACAATATGTTAGTTTTTGAATTTTTGCTGAGAAGCAATTAGATCAAATTACAATTTGTGGATGTGCGACCATGTCTGTTTCCTCTACTTGAATTCACAAGCTCATAACAATGATTATAGTTGTTTAAATGGACACTCTCATTAAAACAAATTTTTGCTATTGCTCTCCTTATGGTAAATAAAAATTATTTCTAATATACTTTGTTTAAAAAAAATGAAGTTTTCCGCCATCTCATACACACCCCCCCCCCCCCCCCCCCCTCAACACTCCAGGCTGCACTTCCTGTGTTTGGGCTTTGGTCCAAAGTCTGTGTATTTTTCTTTACCATAAGGAGTGCAATAGCTAAATTTGTTTTAATGAGAGTGACCATTTAAAAGTATGCGGCATTGAAAGAGTTAATGCAAAAGATGGCATGGACAGAAGAAAACTACTATTGCAACAAGAAGCCCAATGTATTATAAAAACTGAAGCTTTGAATAATCTAGGTTTGAATGACATATCTGACATAAAGGGGTACTCCAGCCCTTGACTTCTTATCCTCTATCCAAAGGATAGGGGATAAGATGTCTGATCGCGGGGATCCCCGTAATCTCTTCTGCAGCACCTGCTTGTCATCATCTGCACAGAGCGAAGATCGCTCCGTGCTGATGACTCAAGATACAGTGATGTCACGACCCCTTGTGACGTCACACCCTGCTCCCTCAATGCAAGTCTATGGGAGGGGGCGGGGCCATGACATCACGATACTCCGGCCCCTGTATCATGAGTCATCAGCACAGAGCGATCTTCGCTCCATGCAGCTGATGACAAGCAGGTGCTGCAGGAGAGATTGTGGGGGTCTCCAGCAGCAGGACCCCCTCGATCAGACATCTTATCCCCTATCCTTTGGATAGGGGATAAGATGTCTAGGGGCGGAGTACCCCTTTAAGCATGTTTATTTAATGCTACATTATGCACCTACTGATTGTTTTTTATCTTTTCTATAATGTTTTGTATGTCCACGCCCTCTCACCTGTGTCACATGACTTGGGAAGCTAAAATGTTCCTGTACACAGGTGAGATAATGTAACCTGATGAAACTCCATGGCGGAGTGAAACAGCTGTAGTTACGAGAGGTGCAGCTCATGGCGTCCTTTTCCTGCATAGCTGCTTTTAATACACGGAAAATAAATAAATTGCCATTTAACTTTACTGGTAAGTGCCTCCCGAACATCTTTCTTGTACATACTTGGATTTTACTTGCCTTCATTTTGGGATTTGAGCACCTCCATATTCGGCTCCATGTTTTCTCGCCACGCTAGGGCTTTCCTAAACGGACTTGCCGGTTCGTTATATGCGCTAGATAGGTTGTGCCGCTACCAGTCTCTACAATACTGTAATAAAAAGATCGTAGACCAGGGATAAAAAACACACCAGGGTAGCAGTTTAGTCGGTGTTTGTTCAGTATTTCTTATTCTGACTTGAGTGTAATGGCCACAGTAACATTTATTCTAGCATTGTATTTGGTTCTTCTAAAAAACTGCAGTCTTACAAAGAACTTAGTAAAATACAAAAGTACAATACCATGAGAACTGTGCTCGCTTTCCAGTGAGTGGTAATGTATGTTGGAGATTTTCCGCTATCGATTCATCTCGTTACAAACAGCTTCATTTCACAGCTTGAATCTCAGGGAGCGGACGACACAAAGTACACTATATATAAGCAAATTTTGGTGACTGCTTTGTCTCATTTCTGAGAGAAGTTGTCCGTAAAGCGTTGCAAGATTTCTGTTTGACTATATATTGATCTGGAACGTTTTGCCGAGCAATAGGAAACGTTTTCTATTATGTGCTGTTTCCTTTGATAGTGGAAGCTAGATTTATGGTGACATTTTCTATGTGTTTTGAGAATTATGGCTGATGAGCTCTTCATTTAAAGGCAACCTGTCGGTTGCTCAGAGAGGGCAATACAAAGTAGTGATAAACACACTGATTCCAGCAGACCTTGACAAAGTGTGAGTAACACAAAACGTCCATAGGCAGGAGAGTAGTGTGTCCTCTGTGATATTTTATAGCTTGTTATACACATGAAATACAGGATCAATATTGGATCAAGGCCGCTGGATTGCATCTTTTATTTTGTGCTCTATGATTTCACTAGTCTGTCTCTTATTTGTAAATATGCAGAGGTTTTAGAAAACACAATGCAGGCATTATGAGACACTAGTCCTACTCTCATGAGTAGGTTTAAAGGGGTACTCCGCTGCTCAGCGTTTGGAACAAAATGTTCCGAACGCTTAGAGCCGGCTTTCGTGACATTGAGGGGGCCGGACGTGATGTCATGAGGGGTGGGGTTATGACGTCACGAGCTCCTGGCGCCGGTTCTAAGCGTTTGGAACATTTTGTTCCAAATGCTGAGCAGCGTAGTACCCCTTTAACTCATACCTTATAGTTCTAGAATTGCTCTTCAATAATCAAACTGTGAGTCCTCCAGCACTACTGGATATTCCCACTTATTTTCACTAATATGTGGTTAGCCGCAGCTTGCATGACTGCTGTGTGCCGAAGTCTCTGGAGCCAGACTTAATTACCGTAAAAATCTAAGATTTTTAAGATAAGAATTTCAACTGAAAGGGGCATCGGTCTAGGAAGCATTCTGTGGAACCTCTGATCTAGACATTATTAAAGGGGTACTCCTGTGGAAAACCCTTTTTTTTTTTTTTTTTTTTTTTTTTTTTTAATCAACTGGTACCAGAAAGTTAAACAGATTTGTAAATTACTTCTATTAAAAAATCTTAATCCTTCCAGTACTTTTTAGGGGCTCTATACTACAGAGGAAATGCTTTTCTTTTTGGATTTCTCTTCTGTCACGACCACAGTGCTCTCTGCTGACCTCTGCTGTCCATTTTAGGAACTGAAGCAAAAAGTAACCTCCAAGGTGTCGACGGGATTCAAAGGCGCTGGACACACAAATGCAGGGATCTCAAGTTTCATCTCTCATGATGCAATGCGTTTCACAGTAAGACTGCCTGATCAGGCATGCCTGATGAAGAAGTATTACTGTAAAACGCGTTGCATCATGGGTGATTAATCCCGACGACACCTTGGAGGTTACTTTATTGCTTATATTGATTTGGATGAGGAGCGGCTGTAGGCACCTATATTCATTGCCCCTTTCTATTGTTACACTTGGCGGAGTGTAACTCTATGTGGTAAGCACCACTTTCACCACCCCAACTCCGTTTAACAATGGTACCACACTACGGAGCGCTGTCTGTTTTTTGTTTCATTTTAGGAACCATCCAGAGCAGCATATGTTTGCTATGGGGATTTTTTCCTGATCTGGACAATTCCTAAAATGGACAGCAGAGAACTGTGGTCATGACAGAAGAGAAATCCAAAAAGAAAAGATTTTCTCTGTAGTATACAGCCCCTAAAATGTACTGGAAGGATTAAGATTTTTTAATAGAAGTAATTTACAAATCTGTTTTACTTTCTGGCACCAGTTGATTTAAAAAAATAAATAAATAAAAAAAAAAGTTTTTCATGGGAGTACCCATCTTATCGACTGTCCTATCATGTCTCTTTTGATAAATGAAATATTTTGTAAAAATAAGGGTCAATGCATGTTAAATACTTCCTCTAGTGTTATCATCTCATAGGTCTTATAAGCCTGGTAAAGTAGCTCTCCCCCAGAAAGAAAAGAACGTGCTCTCCATTGTCACCTATTGGAGGTAACATCCCTTTGAATCAATGTTCAATCCTTAAAGGGGTATTCCAGGCAAAAACTTTTTTTTATATATCAACTGGCTCTGGAAAGTTAAACAGATTTGTAAATTACTTCTATTAAAAAATCTTAATCCTTCCAATAGTTATTAGCTTCTGAAGTTGACCTGTTGTTTTCTGTCTAATTGCTTTCTGATGACTCACGTCCCAGGAGCTGTGCAGTTCCTATGGGGATATTCTCCCATCATGCACAGCTCCTAGGACGTGACATCATCATTGAGCAGTTTGACAGAAAACTTCAGAAGCTAATAACTATTGGAAGGATTAAGATTTTTTAATAGAAGTAATTTACAAATCTGTTTAACTTTCCGGAGCCAGTTGATATATATATAAAAAAGGTTTTGCCTGGAATACCCCTTTAAAGGGGTTTTCCCACAAAGCAAAGTTGGTAAAATCTTATGTGTGCCACATACATTATAAATGGGAAGGAGGAGAAATGTGCTGTTTTTATCTAATGTATTTTACATCCCTGTGGAGTCCTTTTCCCCAATGGATCACTTCCTGGTTTCCTTCTCTGAGCTTTGACCCTACTGTTGCTGTGCAACAGAGCACAGACTTTCCCACAGTCCCCCTTGCTTACATCTGCAGTGGAGACCAATTTCCATTACCTTCAAGAGACTGCAGTTTAAATGTGCCTGCATGACCCACCTCAGTGGGTCCTCAGTGGGTATCAACCAAAGGCAACACTTAACAAAGGAGGCAAATGAAGGATTAGTAAGCTTATATCTATGAAATAGTACATTTTCAGTAATGCTTGTATATTTAAAATATATTTATTTTCTTAATGGGACAACCCCCTTTAAAAACCTTGAAACATGATTGGGGATTATATGCCAGGCCAGAATGTTGTTTCCTGCATTACAGTGCAAAAGGAAACAAAAACCTGAAACTTAAAGGGGTACTCCGCCCCTAGACATCTTATCCCCTATCCAAAGGATAAGGGATAAGATTTCAGATTGCTGGGGTTCTGCTGCTGGGGACCCCCAGGATCTCGGCTGCGGCACCCCGCTATCATTACTGCACAGAGCAGACTTGCTTTGTGCGTAATGACCAGTGATACAGGGACCGAGCATCGTTACGTCATGGCTCCACCCCTCATGATGTCACAGCTCGCCCCCTTAATGATGGCCGCCACACCCCTCCCATAGACTTGTATTGAGGAGCGGGTCATTACATCACAAGGGGGCGGAGCCATGATGTAACGATGCTCCAGCCCCTGTATTGCCCGTCATTACGCACGGAGCGAGTCTGCTCTGCGCAGTAATGATAGCGGGGTGCCGCAGCCGAGATCCCGGGGGTCCCCAGCAGCAGGACCCCGGCGATCTAACATCTTATCCCCTATCCTTTGGATAGGGGATAAGATGGCTAGGGGTGGAGTACCCTGTTAAACCTGCACAAGTTTGCCAGCATAACTATTACTTCTGTTCGTATTCAGGCAAAGAACTTTAAAAACAACAAAGAGCACGCGCTCAACACCACCCGGTCAGCTGACCTGCAATCAGCTGACTGCCTATGTCACACGCCACCGGGGAGCTCGCTGGAGAGAGTGGTTGCACACAGTGCGAATCCATCACCGCCTCCAGCTAGAGCTGAGGAACATAGTATTATTTGCAGGACTGTATAATTTGCAGGACCTTGCTGGTCATAGGACTAACAGAACACTTGTTGCTCAACCAGCGTATGGTCTAGCATATTCTCTGCTATTTCTTGGATCTGTTATCATCCTTTATATATGCCAGTAAATGTAAGACAAATTAGAAGATACCTCGTGTCTATGGAGATATTAAGTTATATTTAGGAATAAGTGAGTTGTTTTATACAGACACAACTGTAGGGTCCTGTGGTTTGTGTATACACGATTGTTTTTACACTATATATTTTAGATTAAAGGGATATTCCAGGAAAACCTTTTTTTTTTATATATCAACTGGCTCCAGAAAGTTAAACAGATTTGTAAATTACTTCTATTAAAAAATCTTAATCCTTTCAATAATCATCAGCTGCTGAAGTTGAGTTGTTGTTTTCTGTCTGGCAACAGTGCTCTCTGCTGACATCTGTGCTTGTCTCAGGAACTGCACAAAGTAGAAGAGGTTTGCTATCGGGATTTGCTTCTAAATTGGGCGGTTCCCGAGACACGTGTCATCAGAGAGCACTTAGACAGAAAAGAACAACTCAACTTCATCTGCTCATAAGTACTGAAAGGATTACGATTTTTTAATAGAAGTAATTTACAAATCTGTTTAGCTTTCTGGAGCCAGTTGATCTATAAAAAAAAGTTTTTTTTTCCGGGATAACCCCTTTAAATTGGTTAGTTTTATTATATTTGTGTGTGAATCATTGTTTCTAGAAACACCAAACATCCAACATACAGCTATTTTGCAATAGGTGGTGAGCTGAGGACTGAATAATCCTTTTTAATATATTTTTTTTTTTTACAATTTCACATAAAGAAACACATTGACCCAAGTTATGCATTTTTGTAATGGCTTCTGTGTGCCTTAGGTTTAGGCATTATGGAACATACACATTGCAAGGTAATATGTTCTAAAGGCTATGTCACAAGCTTCCTCTATTGATCACATTATTCAGTCATTCTTTTTTTCCTTTGAAGTTTGGGTTTTGCAGGTTTGCAGTGAAGTTGCTCCTGGAATCCCCTCCCATGTTAAACAGCAAAACAGATTTAAAATGCTTAATGAGAAATATTCTGTATAAATGGGATGAGAGTCCCTGTGCTATTTATAGGGCTTTATTAATTTGTCACTGTTTGTTTTTCCAGAATCTGTATCTGTAATTTTCCTTAAAGGGGTACTCCGGCGCTAAGACATCTTATCCCCTATCAAAAGGGCGGGACGACCGTGATCTTCCACGCCGCACCCCGTTAGAATCAGCCCCCGGAGCGTGCTACCTCCGGGTCTGATTACTGGCGATCACGGGGACGGAGCATAGTGACGTCACGGCTCTGCCCCCTCAATGCAAGCCTATGGAGGGGGTGTGACACGCCCCCTCCATAGGCTTGCATTGAGGGGGCAGAGCTCACACGGGGGCAGAGCCGTGACATCACTATGCTCAGTCCCCGTGATCGACAGTAATCAGACTGATTCTAACGGGGTGCGGCGTGAAAGATCACGGGGGTCCTCAGCAGCGGGACCCCGCGATCAGGCATCTTATCCCCTATCCTTTGGATAGGGGATAAGATGTCTTAGCGCCGGAGTACCCCTTTAAGAGAGAAACAAGCTCTTTTCCCTAGACTAAAAGATTACCATCTGAAAGGATCTCCTGCCCTCTAGAGAAGAACCACAACATGGGTGGGCATTGTAAGGGGCAGAGAGGCCTGGTACTGCAGAGGAAACAAATAGCTCTCTGGACATTTCAAATCAATACTTCATTAGATAAGACAATTTGGAAATAATTGAGAAATAAATGGCTGTTCTTAGAACACTCTGGCTTTTTTACACAGAAGTATTGGAAGTTTGTCTTTGTCAGTCATGATTGATTGGAACTGGTGAAGGATGGGACACACACTGGCCCTGTAGTCTTTCAGACTTAAGACAATTGAGATGTGAGAAATGACGATCAGAACTAGTCATCATTTCACATGGAAATACTTCACATTTTCTTCTATAACATAGTGACATAGTAGGGTTGAAAACAGCATAAAACTTTCCACATTCAGCCTAGCTCCCTATGAAGTGATGGCCCCTATTTATTTAAAGGAACACTCCAGTTTTGTTCTCGCCTTCACTAGTCCTACATCACCATCTGTTTCATTCCAGCACAGCTGCATTCATACGTTTCAATTCTGTAATTGAGTCATGTGATCACCAGCCCCAGAAAATGAGTGTTACATGTGTCAGAGGAAGAGGTCTGTCCTGGGATGACATCATCAGCTATCAGATCCCTCCTGATCGCTCATAGAACTCAACCAGATCTGTATGCTGCTGCTGCTATCTCTATGTGATCAAAATATATAGTAGTTACCCACATCCTCTGAGGCTGTGTTTACACATTACATTTTTTGTGTGTTTTTTTCTGTGTTTTTGCAGTGATTTTCCGGAAATCACAGGAAAATGGCGCTATTTAACTGCAGGTGCTTAAATCGATGTAAAAATGCATAATTTTACAACAATTTTTTTTTAAATAACAGCAGCATTTGGGAAAGGGTACTGGTATTACTAGAAAAGGCTTCCATTTCACAAGCTTTGTGATGGGAGGGCTGAAAGTGGGCAGGATCTAAAAGCTAGGGCAGTACACCCTTTACAGTTTCTTTTCTTTTTTGTGGTCTCCATCTATACAGTTTTCCTAAATCTTAAATATACAGATTAAGCCTAATGAAAAGAGTCTACATAAGATCCCACTTTGGCAACTATATTTTCTTTATATTCTCGGATACAGCCCATATGATATTCCCCTGTCGACTGCCTTGGATCTGTTTTCCTCTCTCTCTCTCTCTCTAGCCTACATGTCCTGTCCTCCAAGTTTTATCGCCCCCTGTCTGCTATCTGAGCTAAGTGACAGGAAATTTCTAATAAAGACTATTTAGAAAGTTGCATCATTTTGCATTCAGGAAACAAATCAACAAGAAAATTCATGAAAAAGTATCCATAGCCTTTCATTTTGTTCATTTATCTTTAATTACTTTTTGGGGGGATTGACAATGAATTATAAATTGTAGTTTCTTATGAAGCTTTGGTCTAATGATACAGTATTTTCAACTTACAATGGTAGTTCTGGAACTAATTATTTTGCAACTTGAGGGAACACTGTAGTAGTATTTAATATATAAAACCATGTCAAAAGGGCTACACACATTGGCCCAGATTTATCAACACACATCGGCCCAGATTTATCAATCTGCCTGAAACCAAAACAGCCTGGTTTTGACCATAACGACCAATCACAGCTCAGCACTCTTTAAGATATAAAAGATGAACTGTGATTGGTTGTTACAGAAAAAACAGACCTATTTTATTTCAGGAAGACCTTTAGGTTTAAATCTGCAGTTAAAGTACATTCTGATAGGATTCATAGTTTATATATGAAATATTGTATCTGAAAGCACCATTTGTGAACATAGTTTTATGTGGAAGTCTAGATACAGAATTATGAAGGAACCATTTATTGGTACAGTCTGGAATGTTTATTACGATTTAGTCAAACATTGAGTATACAGGTAGGGTTGGCAGTCTGCCCTATATACCGTTTAGGGCATATAATTAGCGTGGCTGCTTGGCCTCCTGCAGGGCGTACAAGGTCATGGTGTTTGTCTGCAGCTGTCACTTAGTTAATAAGGCTGCTGTCTTTATTAACATGGAATTTAGTATATATTTTTTTTTACCAGCCTTTTAACCCTTGCATTCTTTGAAACATAAAATACTTGTTCCTGTTATATAGTTTTCTACAGGAACACTGTCAGTTCTACATATTAGGATATAGTGTTTCCGTCATAAAGAACTGCAAAGCCCTCCGTCATATAGTGATACTAAAGAAAGTTTTCTCATTGGCGAATCCAAATCCAAAAACAAATTAGTGTCTAAATAGCTCATTGTACATAGCTGCACAGCAGCCAATTCATGCAGTCGTGTTATCATGTGTATAGATACCAGATTGTAAACTTTTCAGCTGCAGTTAATAGTTTGCTAAATTCTTGTGTGTTTAACCCATGCTATGTTTATTGAAGCCATGTCATGTTAAAACAACTTAAAGGTTTACGGACTGCGAGTTCTGACGGACTGCGAGTTCTGAAGTTGGAATTTAATCTGAACATTTCTTATCTGCCTTTTGAGGAGAGTTGTGAGATCACCATACATTAGAGGGGCATTTTTAGAAAGCATTTACCTAATGTGTATGGCCAGCTTTAAAGGGGTACTCAGCCCCAAGACAAAGAATTGGGGGTGAAAAAAATGTCTGATCGCGGGGGTCCCGCCTCTGTGGTCCCAACACACGTCACGCCACCCCCCCCTTGTGATGTCATGCCATGCCACCTCCATTCATGTCTATGCCCCCTCCCACAGACATGAATTTAGGGAGCATGCCGTGGCGTCACAATCCCCGCTAAGGCAACCCAATGTTCTAAACATACTGTTTAGAACACTGGGTGCTGCACAGAGATTGCAGGGGGGGTCCCAGAGGTGGGACCCCCAGGAAGACATCTTACCCCCTATTCTTTACATAGGGGATAAGATGTCTATGGGCAGAATACCCCTTTAAGGATTAGAAAAATATGACTATTTTCTCCCAAAAACAGCACCACATCTGTCCCCAATCTAGTATGGTAGCTCACCTCCGAACACGTAAATGTGGCTGAGTTGCAATATTAACCACAACTTCTGGAAAGGTGTGGTGCTGTCTTTGGAAGAGATCGTCTGTGTTTTTTCTAATCCTGAACGACTTCTTTAAAGGGGTACTCTGGTGGAAAACATTTTTTTTTTTTTTTCAAATTAACTGATGCTAGAAAGTTAAACAGATTTGTAAATTACTTCTATAAAAAATTGTAATCCTTCCAGTACTTATCAGCTGCTGTATCCACCTGAAATAGTTGCAAAGTTCTTTACAGCCTTACCACAGTGCTCTCTGCTGACACCTCTGTCCGTGTCAGGAACTGTCCATAGCAGGAGAGGTTTGCTATAGGGATTTGCTCCTACTCTGGACAGTTCCTGACCTGGACAGAGGTGTCAGCAGAGAGAACTGTGTTCAGACAGAAAAGAACTATACAACTTCCTCTGTAGTATACAGCAGCTGATAAGTACTGCAAGCATTAAGATTTTTTAATAGAAGTAATTTACAAATCTGTTTACCTTTCTGGCACTAGTTGATGTGAAAAAACAAATAAATAAATAAATAAATTATTTTCCACCAGAGTATCCCTTTAAGACCTATGTCGAAAATGTATCATTGGCTTTACCCTGCTTTTTTGGTGGTCAGTTGTCACACAAACTTTTGCGCAAAGGCTGATAAAATTGCAAAATGTTTGCATAAATCATTTACATTCTTATAATTAACAAAAACTGCATCAATAAAAACTCTTTCAATGCATCCTTCTTCTTAATGGTGTTTTTTGTTTTATTTTATCCAAAATGAATAAAGAAATAAAAATAAAAGGTGTCATAGAGAAGTTACAGGTCTTGAGCCACATCTACCACCAGGTACCATACATACCAGTCTATAGGATTGCATGAGAGAAAGATGCAGAGCTGAAAATATTCACTTAAATTACATTTTCAACTCTTTTCCTTTCTATTGTTTTCCTCCAGCGACTAATCCTGATAGATTTAATTAAATGTTCAGCGGTTCCCTTGATGCAGTCATGGTTCTCATGCTGTCTGAGGGAGGTTTTGTGAAGGAAGGTGTTTCTCACATTCTGATGAAAGATGCAGAAGAAATCTAATCTATTTCAAGTGTATATGATAGTTGTCTCTCTGAATTGAAGCTTGGGAGTTTGGGTATTTGCAAAAGAACTGGAGAGCTCTGCTATGGGCTAGGGGTGTTGGTAGTGACAGGATTAGAAGGTGCAACATTATGAAAAGACATATGTTGACATAATAAAAAAGTTAGACTCTCTATAAGAATTTACTATAAGAAAAGGAATCTTTACTCTAGCCTGACAAGGATAGACTTTTTTTTATTTATTTAAAGGGGTACTCCGGCCCTAAGACATCTTATCCCCTATCCAAAGGATAGGGCATAAGATGTCTGATCGCGGGGGTCCCGCTCCTGGGGACCCCTGCAATCTCTCATGTAGCACCCACTAGGGCTGGGTGGTATACCGGTTCATATCGGATACCGTTTCCCCCCCCCCCCCCACGGTATGGATTTTTGCCCATACCGCTATACCGGTCGGGCCCCTCCCCCACCCTCCAATTAATTATAGAGCCCAGCCAGCAGAGCCCTCACCTTTCCCGGACCATGAGCAGGGGGTCTGTAGCAAGTAACAAGCGTGTGCCCGGCTTCCAGTCATGCCCGTACACTCTGGAAAATATATCTATAGTTCTGGAGTATTGACAGTCCTTCAGAACCATAGAGGCAGTTTCCAGAGTGTACGGGCATGACAGAAAGCCGGGCACACGCTTGTTGCTCGGTGCGTGATGAGCGGAGAATCCTGTAACTGGTGCCCCTCTCCGTGTAACGCGCTCCCTCCCCGTGTAACACACTCCTTCCCCGGCGGTATACTAGAATTGTCCCTCCCTCCATGAAAAGCAGCTGCCGGCCGACATCAGCCGGTGAGACCCGTGAGAAGGCGGGGTGAGTCGGGCATGACATGTGTAGCCAACACCGGGGGGGGGGGGGGCTTGGGGGGTGTAGGAGAGCGGTAATACCGTGATACCACCATAATTCAAAAAAATACTGTGATATTAATTTTAGGTCATACCGCCCAGCACTAGCACCCACCTGTCTCAGCTGCACGAAGGGATGATCGCTCCGTGTCTGAAGACTAACGTCCACAGGGCCGGAGTATCGTGAAGTCAAGACTCCGCCCCCTTGTGATGTCATGCCCCGCCCCCCTAAATGCAAGCCTATGGGAGGGGACATGTGCACTGCAGCTTTGGTCATTCTGTAAAAGACTGATGAAGATAGCTAAATGCTGTACACAACTTGGCTCTATGGGGCAGCTTCATTAAGATTGGAGTGGCAGTGAGCATGCCTGACCACCATTTCATTTTTACAGGGGACTCGGGAAGCCATTGTTGTGCAAAATAGTGTACATTACTTAGCTGACATGGCAGTCATAAAGACATTGAATGGACTGGCACTAAGCATGCTTGATTAATGCTCTGTTCAGACAAGGGACTTGGGACACCATTGTTGTGATGCTGACTTTGGTCCACTTTTGAAATCTACTTCAAAGTAAACATCAGAACTGGAGCAATGGATGAAGGTAGCCTGTTTTGATAAATTACATTTTCTTTTACATCATGTGGACGGGTTAGTACTTGTGCATCACTGACATGTGGAAATGATTTCCCTGGGAAGCATTATGGGAAGAACGAAAGTTGACAGACAATGTGATGCTCTGGGCAATGTAGTGACCGGTTGACTGGGTAAGGAGGTGGTATTCTCAAAGAGGTGGCCTTCTGGAGAAGTTATGCTTTTACCCAACCTTTTAAGCTAATGTGGTACTTAGTTTAGCATCCAGGACAATAGCAAATAGCACTGGGGTGAAATGCTTTTAGATTGGTCCCTTTTGCTTATATGTCTGGAGGATAAAAGTAAATAACACCAGTTGTTCTGATTGATTATTCACCAGTTGTTAAAGGGGTTATCCACCATAAGGTGATTTTAGTACATACCTGCCAGACAGTAATGGACATGCTTAGGAAGGATCTGTGCTTGTCTTGGGGCTAAATGACTGTTGTGAGATTACCATAATGGTGTGGCTAGCTTTTTGTGAACTGGGTATTTCCTGTTGGATTTTGTTCTCAAACTACAAGTCCCATAGTTCCATGCTTGTAAGTATGAGGTCACTTTCCTCCCTCCCACACATCAGCCACCGCACCCATTGAAACACAAATGAGTTACATTCCATTCAAAAGACCAGTTTTTACTAACCAGGGTGCCTACAGCTGTTGCAAAATGATCTCTCTCCCACCCAGCGGTAGCTCCACCCATTGAAGCAAATAGGCTCCCTCTGATCACCTGACTAGTGATGTCATGTCTTGACGCACTGCAACCTGGGAAATTCCGAGACCTGAGTAATGTTGTATGCTGTTAAAAATTAATATTGGGGCAAAGAATTGTGAGACCACTGTCACACACAGGTAGACACTATAATATGAGCTACACTAATTTTACAGCCCTTGTGCATAGTCAAATAAAAAAAAAATCCTGAAATACCCCTTTAAAGGGATATGTAATTTTTGGAGGAAATTCTTACACATTATAAAACGAATTGAAGCTGATTGGACTACTGAATAATGCTACGCACATCCAGAGCCTCATTCAGATTTCTGCCCATTAGGTCCAATCATGCGCTTTCTTAGAATCAGAATTCCCTCTTATTTGAGTTATGGCTGAGGTCAGCTGTTAAGCCTGCGATTAGTCCAGAACCCTATCAGTACATCTCAAGCAATTTCCAGAATTAGGTGGAGATTACCTCATGTTCAGTTCCTTTTATTGGGTTATTGTCCCTGATGAATCTGGCTGCTGTCACTGAGATGGGAAACACGAGAAATTAAAGGCCAGTTAAAGCGTAGCCAAATTTTTATAGGTAATGTTTTAGATCAACACGGAATGGTGGCACTGACAGATCTGTTTTGTGAGCCGCATGCGGGGGAGTTTAAAAGACGCCTTTGGCATATTCCAAAACCCGTAGTGTTCGGCGTTTATTGGGAACAATAAAACAGTCAGATATAGGAGATTGCTGCTGAGATAAAAGATGTGCATGGCAGTAGCGCGCATATATTATCATTTATCTGAAGGTACCTGCTTATTCAAGAGGCTATAATAGCACAGAATAATGGAGGTAAATGTGTCATTTTATGCAACGCAATGCAAAGCTTGAGATTTTAGGAGAAAATGCTCTATGAATAGGAGCGGTTATAATACCAGTCTGAAAATCTCGCTGCTGGGGACTTGCAATGCTCTCTAGGTATGAATCAGCACTTCTCTGATGCATACAAATCTTTCTATATGGGCATCACTAAATTGGGTGCAGGGGTAGCAGATACACCTGGGTTGTGATGCTTGAGGGGGAGCTAAGGTCCTCCTACTACAGTGTGTCATAAGAAACTAGTATTATAAATGGCACATGGGGGGGATTCTGTGAGATTGCCCTAGTGCCCTATAGTATAAACACACATGCAGATTATATATATATATATATATATATATATATATATATATATATATATACTGGAACAAAGAGAACAGCAGCAACTCCGGATAATGTGCAAAAAGTGATGTCTTTATTCAAAAGGACATGGCGACGTTTCGGCTTGCTCACCAAGCCATCCTCAAGCCTTTGAGGCTTGAGGATGGCTTGGTGAGCAAGCCGAAACGTCGCCATGTTCTTTTGAATAAAGACATCACTTTTTGCACATTACCCGGTGTTGCTGCTGTTCCCTTTGTTCCAGTATCTACAGAAAAGTCTTTAACCAAGACTATTTACAGACATCACCCGAGCACTTTATAATTTTGGAAGTGCTGTTCTCCTTTGTGCTTTTATATATATATATATATATATATATATATATATATATATATATATAAAGGACCACTACACTCCAGTGTACATCAAAGTATATTGACACAAATCTTACATACAGGATCAGACTACACAGAATTTGTTTGTAGTCTGTAACTATGAAAACACAACACAACATTTTTTAATTGATATGTTTTTTATTTGCATACATAACCATATGCTTTAAAACAACCACAGTCATTTACAAAACAGTTCAGTTATTGAAGCTTGCAGGATTTTGGAGGTTTTGCTATGCATATGTATTTTTCCAAAGTAAGTTTTTGACTTATTTAAAGCACCACTTTATATTTGCACAAAAGTTTTAAAGCACAATCACTATTTTTGAAGGAAAAATTTGTGACCTTTGGGGCATTTACGATACCTACGCCAAGGGGGCGTGAGGGAGGGATACAAGAGGCTGGAGGGGAATTGCCAGGAGCGTGATCCTGGCTTATAATTCTGCATCGGGCACAAGGGCAGTCGTGGCACCTCAGGATTTACTAAGAAGCATACAGTGATGCTTGGCACAGGAATAATAATTGGTAAACCACTAAACAAATCCCACAATGAGTTTGCCAAATGTTTTTTTTTTTTACAAGCGTACCAAGTTTACTATTTAAAGCCTATAGAAATAATACCTGAAATTATATCCCTGGAAAAAAAAAGTGTATCTTGATTTTTTTGTAAGTGAAGTCTGAAGCACCATATGAAATAAACAATTACCAGTCTCATCCTGTACCTAAGATGCCCTTTTTATAAGTAGGCCAGTAAGTGTCTTATATAATGCATGTAATGTTTCTGCCTCATAATGGAGCTCTAAACATGAGAGGCGTTTATTAATAATTGTCGCAATCAAAACTCCTTTCAAGCCTACAGGTTTACCTTGGGAGATTAGACTCTTAATGGCAATCTTTCTGGTCATGTTCCAAAAAACCATTTACAAAGTTTATTTTCCTGTAAGAAATCACTAAGTTTTAATCACAACAAGAATATTGAATCTGGCGATGGAGTTGTTTAACATGCATATCAAGGCAGGAAAATAAACTTTTGATATATTTTAGATTAATGAATGTTGAATAACTTTCCAATAGCATGTTAATGAAAAATATGCTTCTTTCTATTGTATTTTTCCTGATCAGTCCTGTCAGCAAGCATTTCTGACTCATGCTGGAGTCCTAAACACTCAGAGCTGCCAGCCTGCTTTGTTCACAGCCAAACAGGCTGTGAACAAAGCAGGCTGACAGCTCTGAGTGTTCTCCTTTGTGAACAAAGCAGACTGGCAGCTCGTAGTGTTTAGGACTCCAGCATGAGTCTGAAATGCTTGCTGCCAGGACTGGTAGGGAGACCCCTAGTGGTCATTTCTTCAAAGTGGAAAATTAAATAGTAAGAAGCATATTTTTTAATAACATGCAATTGTAAACTTATTCTGCATATATTAATCTATAATATATCAAAAGTTTTTTTGATGAGAGGTACCCTTTAAAGTGTAAATTCAGCGTTGGTCCCCTGCCTGTCTCCTCTGATGAATGGGATTTGTGCACAGAACTTTCTGGGTATCATACGGTTTCCTAGGCAACTGTACCACCTTTCGTAAGCTGCATCTACGTATTTTTGCACAATTGGCAGGAGACCAACTTTTGACCACTTTAAAGGTACCCCTGAATTGGAAATAGTTTTATGACTTCTTTCTCCGATTTGAACTGTAAACTTCTCCTGACTTTTTGAGACAGAAAATATCTATATAGCGACTCTCCTGACTTTTTGAGACAGTAAATATCTATATAGTGAATCTCCTGACTTTTTGAGACAGTAAATATCTATATGCCATGTGCCTGAAATCTCTGAGACACTGAATGGCAAAGACAATATTACCAGCAGGTAATAAGAGCATAAGAGTAATATGTTCCCCTCAATAAGCTTGGGAAAGCACAAGTCAAACCAACAGCCAGATAACTAAAATCCAACATGGATCCATTCCCCCAGCAAATTTCCCAAGGTTGCTTCTAGCGACATTAAAGTCATATGTCAGGAGATCATGTCATGGTGGACATCAATCCGCCATGCGTAACAGTTCCTGTAGATACATTGGGAATATCTTCCTTACTGTGTCAGTTTATAGTCAACCAATGCAGTGTTTATGCACATTTGTCAGAATACATATAGAAAGAGTCCTATGCAGTGCGTGCAACATAGAATATTCAACTGAAAAGCCATGGAGCTCAGTTTCAGTATTTCTTATAGGAGACACCGACAGATAGCATTATATAATGAAAGCAATATGCTTTAGTCTAGTCTACCAACTATTCCTATGCTGAAGTGCATAGAGTTTATAAAAAAAACTTTTAAAGGGAACCTTTCTCCATAAAATGCTATCTAATCTATCTGCATCATGTTATAAAGCAAGAAGAGCTTGATTGATTAAAATCTTCTATTTCTGTTCTTATGAGTCCAGTGAACAGTGTCACTCAATGATAGGACCACCCAGAGATTTATTTAAAAAAAAAGACAACTTACACTAATTATTTTCCCACAATAATATATATTAATCTGCTCAGCTCTACTTGCTCTATAACATGATGCAAATAGATTAGATAGCAATTTCTTAGTGACAGGTTCCCTTAAAATAAAGTATTTAACTTAAAAAGTAAAGAATATTTCTCTCTAACACTAGAAAAAAGATCCTGAAAAAAAACCCTTAGGAGAAATAGTTTAATAATCTGTGTAGTTGTATCTGTTTATAGTTTGTATATGTTTTATAGTATTTATAAAAATTGGCAATCAACATGATACCTGATCCTGAATAGCATATGAAAATATGAATAGTTGCAGTATTTTTATGACCTTACGACAAGCATACTGTGTGGTTAAATGGGTGCCGTCAGATTCAAAAAAGTTATGCTTTACATCTTAGTAAAACACTTACTTTTTTTGTTCACTTCATATAATAATTTGTATAGAAATCCTGGCTTTTAAAAAAAAGACCACTATCAACCAGAACTCAATCCCATCCAGCTGCAGCATCATCTTTGTCTCAGCTGAAGCACAGGCTGGGACAAAGTCCAGTAAGTGAGGTTGGGACTAGCACTCCTCTATGCTTACTCCCATAGGCGTGCACACGGGGTGTGCCGGGTGTGCCTGGGCACACCCTAATCAAGCCCAGGGGGGGGATCCGCGGCCGCTACCTAGCAGCCCACAGGGGGCTCCTCGTCACATTCGGGACATCCCTGTGTCCCGAAAGATCTTTTCGGGACACAAGGATGTCCCGGTTACCTCTATTTCTGCTCACACAGCGCCTGCCATGTGGGCGGAACATTCACATTTCCCGGGCGGACTAGCTTTTCTCCTGCACACTGCCTGATGTCTGTTGCCATGGAGACGCAGACGCGGCAGAATAGAATAGAAAAAGCAGGAAGATGGCGCAGGACGTGTCTGGGGCTAAATTCACTTTTCATCCCCTTGAGAACCGGACATTTAACTTTTTGGATAACAGAAGCAGCCGGGAGCTGCTGACCAAGTGGTAACTAATAGTGTGTGCCCTTCTGCTCCCCACCATGTGTATAGCAGTGTTTGCCAATCAGGGTGCCTCCAGCTGTTGCAAAACTACAACTCTCAGCATGCACGGACAGCCTTCGGCTGTCCGAGCATGCTGGGATTTGTAGTTTTGCAACAGCTGGAGGCACCCTGCTTGGAAAACACCAGTGTATAGTCTATAACAGCCATTGTGGTTAACCCTTTAATGACCAGTACTGCCTTTCATCCTATATACCAAGGGGTGTCCAACCTGCGGCTCTCCAATTGTTGCAAACATAGGCGTACCCTAATAAAGCCCTGGGGGGGGGGGATCCGCGTCCGCCACTGAACAGCCCGCAGGGGCCCCGTCACATTCCCCTGTTACAAAGATCTTTTCGGGACACAAGGATGTCCCTGTTACCTTTCTGCGGCGGCCCCCGCGTTAACTTTAAAAACGCAGGGGCCTCCGGGAGGTAGTGCACGCAGGGATGTCACTGACGTCCCATGCGTGCGCCCATAGCAATGGAGGAGCGGAGCATCGACGAGGAGAACGAGCTGGCAACACCTCATCTTCAGTGTTCTGACCACCGCTCCTCCAGTCCCGGGATCTACTGCTATGGTCTATAGGCCGGACCGGAGGAGCGGTGGTCGGAACGCTGAAGTGGGGCAGTACATAGGCATACAGCCTCCAGCCATATACTGTATATGGCTGAAGGCTGTATGTTTGTGGGGAAACTATACTGCACCTAATGTGGGGGAACTATACTGCCAACCTAATGTAGGAAACTATACTGCACCTAATGTGGGAAACTATACTGCACCTAATGTGGGGAACTATACTGCACCTAATATGGGGAACTGTACTGCACCTAATGTGGGGGAAGTATACTGCACCTAATGTGGGGGAACTATACTGCACCTAATGTGGGGGAACTATACTGCACCTAATGTGGGGGAACTATACTGCCAACCTAATGTGGGAAACTATACTGCACCTAATGTGGGGGAACTATACTGTACCTAATGTGGGGGAACTATACTGCACCTAATGTGGGGGAAGTATACTGCACCTAATGTGGGGGAACTATACTGCACCTAATGTGGGGGAACTATACTGCACCTAATGTGGGGGAACTATACTGCCAACCTAATGTGGGAAACTATACTGCACCTAATGTGGGGGAACTGTACTGCACCTAATGTGGGGGAACTGTACTGCACCTAATGTGGGGGAACTATACTGCACCTAATGTGGAGAAACTATACTGCACCTAATGTGGGGGAACTATACTGCACCTAATATGGGGAACTGTACTGCACCTAATGTGGGGGAAGTATACTGCACCTAATGTGGGCGAACTATACTGCACCTAATGTGGGCGAACTATACTGCACCTAATGTGGGGGAACTATACTGCACCTAATGTGGTGGAGCTATACTGCACCTAATGTGGGGAACTATACTGCCAACCTAATGGGGAGAACCACTGCACCTTATGTGGGGGAACTATACTGCACCTAATGTGGGGGAACTATACTGCACCTAATGTGGGGGAACTGTGCTGCACTTAATGTGGGGGAACTGTACTGCACCTAATGTGGGGGAACTATACTACACCTAATGTGGGGGAACTATACTGCACCTAATGTGGGGGAACTGTGCTGCACTTAATGTGGGGGAACTGTACTGCACCTAATGTGGGGGAACTATACTACACCTAATGTGGGGGAACTGTACTGGCAACCTAATTTGGGGGAACTATACTGCCAACCTAATGTGGGGGACTATACTGCCAAACTAATGTGCAGGGACTTTTATGTTTATGTATGTGTGCATGCAAGCAAAAGTGTATTTGTATGTGTGTGTATATAATATATATATGCATGCGCGCAGCGTGAGTTTGTGCTTTAGGGTGCACACCCTAATGCAATAGGCTGCGCACGCCTATGGTTACTCCTGTCTATCAGACTCTTGGAGAGGAAGGGGTTACAGAGCAGCCTGCATTGATTGGATAAATTGAGCCAGCACAGCAGACTCAGGGAAGAAGGGAATGCATGGTGACTGAGGACGGGCTTAGTTCTTGCCCTGGACACACCCCTTACTGAGCAGCCAATGTCAGAACAGTGAGCAGCAGAACAGGGGGGATTTGTGAGCCAAATACAGAAGCTAGACACATAAAAAAGACATTTAAAGCATGTGCATGACATAGTGAGAAACATATGAAAACATTTTTATTTTCTGTGATATGACGGGTATGCCTTAATTCAAGTATTTTTTTTAGCAGTTCTTTCATATTATTCACAGACTCATAGCAAGCAGTGTTTTATGTTATAAGTATAAACTACTGTTTCCCAACCAGCCTGCCTCCAGCGGATGTAAAACTAGTTTTGTAACAGCTGGAGTCACCCTGGTTGGGAAACGCTGGTATAAACCATTGCATTTTTGGGCATCCAAATAGGAGCTGTAAGTAATGACTCAGGAGGAGCTATTTTCTTTATTGAACTTGCACTTATTGGAGATGTTGATGGATAGTGACGCTCCCATAAAACTTTATAGCCCACTCTGCATAGTAAATATGGGAAGTGAACTCTGATTTGTCGTCCTATAGACATCTGAGCATAACACACAGGCTAGTCCAAGCTGTGAATGGGTTATTTTATTAACTGCAAATTGTAACAAAGCTTATTTTGGTGGAAATTTGCCTCTAATCTGACGGAACAGATGTTTGCTTGGCAAGTATCACTGCGACATATGGCAAGATATTCTCTAATCTCCATCTTAACATCTAGTTTCTTGTTTCTGCTACAGTGTGCCTTTCTCCTCTCTTTTATCATCCTTCTTTATCATGTAAAGACTTAATGATAACGTTCTAATCACTGTTCATTCAGGGCGATAGCTTTGTTCTATTCTGAATTGCCTTTTTTTACGGCTTCCATAGTATAGTCAGTAACCATGTTTGCTATTCATAATCTATGTTCTGTCTTTTCTTTCTATTCTGACTTTGCTGAATAGCTTTGGTAAAATAGCCATACTTTTGAAAAATTGAGGCATTAGTATGTATAGTGTGGTGCAATGGTGGAATCATGGGTAATTTTATGAACAATTGATAGAGACGTTCATGTAGGGGGGTGGTGCAGTCTGCATCGTCTATGGCCATTCAGATAAGAACTGACTCATTGTCAGTCTGAAGAAAATAGAAACTTTTCTTTGACCTTCAAATATAGAAGCCAAGAAGGAGCTCGGTGTAGTATGTTGGAGCTATAAATCCAGCTTTATTATTAATGGAGTTAGAAACTTAGGTTGTTGCTACCTCCCCATGCTTTTTATTACAGCTCTGCTTGTTCACAACAGTGGTCCGAATCCCACCAATACCTCCCACATGTCAGGTAATCAGGAAATGGAAATATGGTTTCCATGATTATAATATGGTCATAAACTACATACAACTAAATTATTTGTCTGAACCCACTAAATTTCTCAGTACCAGCTGACCATCTAATGTGTATGGCATCTATCTGAAAGCAGACAGCAGGGAGAGAAGGATCAGACATATTACATTTCAAATGCCTTATCGTTTCGTTTATACTACCAGAGATGCCTGGCAGGAGCCATGATTGCAGAGGGAGACCCCTGAGTGTCCCTTCAAAAGTGTGCAATGTGTCACACATACATTCTGTTACATTCATTCTCTATGGAAGCTGCCAAAAATAGCTGAGTACAGAATTTGACTTGATCTCCACAGCTCCCGATCAAGAACACATGTGCACTCAGTCGAGCTGTGTAAAAGGGATCAAGAGGGATTACAGCTATCTTTTGTTTATGGCTATCTTGACTGATAAATGAAAAAAAAAAATTAAATGGGCATTGTCAGAATCAAAAACATTTTATATGTTGTACATCTTGGCTAAATATAAAAATTTCCAGTATACATCTTAAAAATGTTATCTCTTTTTATAGAAATCATTGCTTATCAAAAAAGACCACTAGGGGTCCTCATACCATCCAGAACATGGTCCTTTCTGGTTACAGTATCATCTTTGTCTTAGCTGTTTGTCTGTTCCTATTCCTGGTAATTAACAGCTGTATGTTTCAATTCCCATGGTCTATAGAGATTCAAAGTGTGTAAGGTTAACAGGTTACACTCATTGAAAGGAGGAATAATAGAGGAACAGCATGTCCTCATATGATAATAATATCAACCATAAAATTATAGTCTAATATAATGTTTTATAAATTGTCTGTGTTGATTGAAAAAAGTTTTGACCAGTCCAGGTTTTGGCTGTTCAGACTCCCCCCATCTCTCTCCTTACTGCTTTTCCAGTCTTGCTGTAATAGACAGGTTCCATAGACTTTTTAAAGAAACCAACTCCTGCTGCGACACTATGAAGCAAGCTGATGAGAGAAGCGCCCAACCGCATGCTTCTCACTCCTTGTTCTAACAGGTTCACCCTAAACACCCAGACCCTGACCAATAAAGAGAGTTTTTTTTTTGTTGTTTTTTCAAATGACAAGGATGAAAGCATTATTACATATGCCTGGGGTAGTTTAAAAAGGTATACTCACCTACCTTGATCCCCCACAGCTGCCACTCCTATGTCCCTGGTCCTCTTGGCTATTTCTTGGTTCCAAATAAGGCATCCTCCCCACAAAACTAACCCACTAAGCCAATAACTGACTGAGATGGGACGCATCTTTGGCCAGTGATAAGCAGGGCAGGACCTGCTGGGATGATGCTGATGCAATATCAGGATGTAGCGAAGAGGACCAGAGTAGCGTTGGCCTGACAGCCATGAGGGATAGGTGTAGGTAAGTATAATATATATATATATATATATATATATATATATATATATATATTTTTTTTTTTATTATTATTTATTTTTATTTTTTCACCATCTCCAGGCATATGTAGAAATATTAGATCTATGTACCCCCATTTTAAATGTCTGTATACATACAATGCCTGTTATATTTGTCTGGGGTCTCCTAAGGTCTCTTTGGCACAGGTCATTTCCATCAGCTGATTGATCTTGAGTGCGTCAGTTTGGAACCATCCCTGTGTGTCAAGACTTCTCTTTTAGACCTATGGATATGCAATTACTTTCCGTTGTGCTCTGCTGAGTGTTGTATTAGCAAATTACTTTTTTTTTTTTTTTTTTTTTACGGAATACATTTTCACAACCAAACTGTGGTAATCATTAAAAATGAAGATACTTCTTTGTGTCCTCGTGTTTCACTAAGCCTAAATAACTTAGAGATTTTATTATTAAATCTTAAATTATAGTTTGTGTCGAAAATTAAATAATAATTAGCTTCACTAGGTAAGCTGCATTAAAGTTTCCTTCAGATATAGTTTGGCTTCTTTGAGCAGCCAATTCTATTTACCCGGCAGCCCCCATAGACTGCACCACGGGTTCAGCATTACTTACTGATGTCCCCCATTCCTGTATATAATCCCAAGATTATGTGGAATACCACAAAACAAGAGGTAAAAAAAACTATCAGTGATGACCATCAGCATTATAGTATAAAAGTATACACGCATCACCAAAGTCGGAAGTCAAGTGTGCATGTCCATACAATATGGCTAGGTATCCAACTTGAATGTGTAGAAATGTGTAGCCATTTAGAATTGTATATCGGGTCACTCATGTGTGAAGTTGCTCAATTCATTATATATGGAAGCTGCTGAAGACAGCAGAGTACAGGATTGGGCTAACGGACCAGTTTGCATGCACAACCTGCCACCCTATTCTAACAGGAAACTCTGGTCCACATTCTCGATTTCCATGTTGTCCAACAGCTGCCGATAGTTATCTCCTATGTTGTGGATAGGAAATAATTTAGCTTGTTAGGAAAAACCCTTTAATGGCCTCCAGTCTACCTTGCACATTCTTAGTGCCACAACAATGTCACCAACCCATTCATCGACTCCCTCCACCAGGACATATTGAGGGCTGAGAGGCTACTCCCATGAGGGTTGCCAGATCTGGACTGGCACACTCACCCAGGTGTGTCACCTTTACTGCAACATGGCCATACACTCCTGACCGGTTGACATCAGGACATGTAGCAGACTTCCTGGAACAGTGCCTGAAATACAGAACTGTCCTGCTCAATCTATAGTGGTTGAGAAATATGCTTTATGTATGATCATTAAACTGTGAGCTTGCAAGCAGTGCTCTGATATATGTATAATAATGAAAAGCTGACATTAGTAAGAATAAAGTGCCAGCACACTTGTAACCTGCTGAATTATAACAGATTTGAACTTGAAAAAAAAATTCTTTGAGATTTAGAAAGGCAGCTTGCAAGTTTATTGCTGCATTACTTCAGGATGCTGCTGAAGGACAATCCGCAGTGAGCAGGAAATCAATTATCCTTCTGAGCGACTTCTGGAAAGCCGACACTTACACCTCATATTGTTGTTAAGTACTGGTTTTAACATGGCCTGCAAAAAGTTACTTATAGACTGAGAACAAAGCTGCCAATTTGACTGACTCCGCAAAGGAAGAGCAACATTTTTGGTTAATATTACTACTAGTTCCGCTATTATTATAATTATCAATATTGTTATTATAAACAATATTATTAATACATGTCCTGGAGGCACTGAAAAATTGGACATGTATGTGAATGCAAGAGCCCATGGACTATACAAAAAATAATAACGAACAGTATAGGTATTATGCTATATGTATTCTTGTGCCCTCACCAGTTACATTTTTAACCATAGCTGTAAAAAAACTATGTACAAAATCGGGGTAACCTCAACTGGACATTTTTAGGCTTCTTTCATACTGCCGTTGTGACATGGCAATGTGACATCCGTCAGGCAACCCAGGGAGAATAGCGGAAGAAAAAATACATCATGCAACGATTTTTCCTCCCACTACTGCCGTAGCTTATTATCTATGGTAATAATTGTACAATACAGGCATAGTTAAAGATTGTCATACATCATATATATGCAGTCAGATGACATGCAGTCCCTGACATCAATTAGGCTGGGTTCACACTACGGTTTTCTCCCATACGGGAGCGCGTACGGCAGGGGGGAGCTAAAACCTCGCGCTCCCGTATGCCTTCGTATGCGCTCCCGTGTGTCATTCATTTCAATGAGCTGGCCGGAGTGAAACGTTCGGTCCGGTCGGCTCATTTTTGCGCCGTATGCGCTTTTCCCCCGGACCTAAAACTGTGGTCAACCACGGTTTGAGGTCCGGTCGTAAAAGCGCATACGGCGCAAAAATGAGCCGACCGGACTGAACGTTTCACTCCGGCCGGCTCATTGAAATGAATGACACACAGGAGCGCATACGAAGGCATACGGGAGCGCGAGGTTTTAGCTCGCCCCTGCCGTATGCGCTCCCTTATGGGAGAAAACGTAGTGTGAACCCACCCTTATGCCATTTCTACACTTAGATGATCACCGTTTTTTAATTCATAGCAAATGCATAATTACAGGTATGACCCAACCAATGTTTGCTTGAAGCAGTTATCCAGGATTAAAAAAGTAGAGGTGTTTTCCTCAAAAAAACAGCACCACACCTGTCTTTAGGTTGTGTGTGGTATTACAGCTCAGTTCCACTTGTAGCAGATCAAGGCATGTTGTAATGAGTATTGCATACCTCAAATAGTTAAGTGTGTTCGGAGGTGATCCTATCTTGCTTTTTGACAATTCGGAAATGTAGTGTCTTGCTTTCCTACATCAAGCGCTGGGTGGGTGCCAGAGGGGAGGGGAAGCATGAGCAAGCCACTCGGCTCTTCTGTTTAGATATAGAGCTATGGCTACTAACAAAACTTTTGCCTGAGTTGAAGAAAAGCCAAACTAAGCCTCCAACTGAGTGCATTTAATGCTTTCTACTTTAATCCTTTATCGATCATGAAGTTATCACCAGTACACTTTCTGGGAAACCACTAGGGTGGGAAAAATCCCCCAGAGACCACCCCAATGACTCCTGGTTTGGGCAGTATGAAAGTGAGGACAGGTTCTCTTTAAATACCTAGAATCCTTCCCGTGTTTTATAGAACCTTCTAACAATTAAATTGATGAATGGTTTCTTGCTTTGTCCTGCTGCAGTGTGATATATTGTCTTTATGGCGAGCCAGCAGTGCCGTGTAACTCATCGAGAAAATCAATCCCATCCGAACAATGTAAGTCTGCATAAAGAGTTGATAACCTATACAAGTGTCTTACTGACCTCACATTGACATCTTCATTGTGTCATCAAGGTTAATACATAATTTTTTTTCTTTCTTTCCATACAATTGGATTTGCTCCCACGCGTTCCTCATAAATGCTCTCAACAGAAAGAAAACCTATTTCCTTCATTTCTTCTTACGATGAAAATGTTTAAAATATGACTTTCATACCTCTATTCCCTGTCCAAGATAAAATATTTGTTGACAAACACAAAATGAAAACCGCTAATATGTTAGCTTTATGAGTGAATTTTATTCATGAAGCAGAGAATGGCAAAAAAAAAATCCTTAATACCTTGAGATGTTAAAACATTTATCACTGGGTTTACTTCAATTTAGTTGCTGGACACAAAATCCTCTAAGCCTCAATGAGCTGTATGCTTGTAATAGAGGATCGGTGTAGCTGGTCGTATGGTTGTTGATAGTTATTAATGTGTCTTGTGTTGATGGCCTTTATCCTGTAATGGAACAGATGCTTTCATGCATATTATTTCATGCTAGCCTGGTTGTACAGTCCCAGTGATATGTTTCACTTTCAGTCCACTCTTGATCTATATAGAACCTATGCAGGTCCATTTTAGTTGTATAACAAACTCTATTAAAGGGGTACTCCAGGGAACTAAACTATAGCCCATCCTTTCCTTCTAACCAGCCTATTTATTTGTCTAAAGATCATTTGTTAGCTATAAAGAGCAGTTCCCCTCTTTCAGCTGTCACTTACATGCAGGGAGTAAGAGAAAGACGTCATATTCAGATCCACCTTGTCTTTGTGCAAAGCCCTCACTGAGAGCAGCCCCACTCTCCTGGAAGACAAACATCACATGATTTTTGCCTTGTCTATGGCTCTGGCTTCACAGCCATACCTCCCCTCCTCCTCCCCTCCTGGTGTAAGGATCTTGCTGGCAGAGAAACCCAGTGTCTCAGTCACAACTCAGCACAGAACACTGCTCTTTCCTGCTGTAGATCTAATTACTGAATGCTGCCATTTAGATCATACCATGATTTATTGCTGGGGGGAAGGATAGTTTTGAAAGAAAAGACATGTACAGTGTGTGCTGCTGACTGTGCTTACAACAACACAGCATGCACTCAGATAGTAAAAGCAACTGTCTGGCAGCCATTACACAGAGCCGTATTGACTGCTGGGAGTTGTAGTCTGGGCTGCAAGCAAGGAAAAATAATATTTAGGAGACAACAGGGGCCACAGGAGCTTGAAAAATCACAAAGATAACTACAGAGGACACAGAACAGGTATTTTGATGACTTTGGGGCATTTTTATTTACTTCTCCGGAGCACCCCTTTAATATTTATAAGCATTATTATTGTGCACATAGGACATACCATAAGGTCAACCCATAACAAATAGGCCATGGTGCCAATTATGATCCAGCTTAAAATGGTGACTTCTACTTATGGAACTGTTGGCACTGCTGTATTAGGGGTCTGTTATTGTTCCAGAACCTGAGTCCAGTGAAGGATTCTCTATAACCCTGGTATTCCAGTCTAACCCTATTTTTAAGGAGTTAATGCTGCATCCAGAGCAAAGCCATGTACTGTCTGAATTTTAATACATTCTAGTCTGAAAGGGAAGACTAAAGGTATTATGTACTTGTTTGCATTCTGGTTTACACCACATACTCCAAAGTATCAGAATTCTCTAGTACTGTTGGTTGGATGTGTACTGAACCACTACACAATTCCTTTCAAAACTTTCTATCTGAAGCCTCCCCTTATCGTACTACTTGTTAACTACTAAGAGTGACCTAAAAAAAAATAAAAAATACCTGTTTGGTATGAAGCCAGAATTTCGTGTGCAACATACAATGAATCAATACACCAAAATAGTGGTGACCTATAAAGGAAAAAAGTGATTGTCAGGCATTTTCAAATGGGAAATGATTTATTATGAAGGAATTATGGAGAATCTCTGTCTACATTTATTTTGTAATAAAACGGGTAACTCCTATCAATAGGACATAGATAAATACCTCATTAGGTCTTAAAGGGGTACTCCGGCAGAAAGTGTTTTTTTTTTTTTTTTTGTTATTATAAAGATGCCCAGTTTTTCTCCTCACTCCCCTGCTGCTTCCGGTAATACTGCTTCTGGTTTCTGGTGTTCTCCTCTTCTGGGTGCTGAGGGATAATGTGTCAATTGCTTCTCACCCAATCACTGGCCGCAGCAGTGTCTCGCCTCAGTCATTGGTTGAGTGGCAATGTGACATATTGGGCCCCAGCACCAAAAAGAGCAGTTTGGCTGAGAACAGGCTGGTCCCAATAAATCAATTGCTGCTTAGTCAATCACTGACTAATGCGAGCGCCGCTGCAGCAAGTGATTGGCTTAGCATCAATTAAGATATTTACCCCCAGCACCCAAAAGAGAAGAGCACCGATGAACCAAAGCAATTACCGATGCAGTGGGGGAGAGTAAAAAGTATGTAGAGGTTTGTGTTTTTTAATTTTGTATGACGTGTGACTTGAGATGGGTATCATTTTTTGACGGACTAGTTGATAAGGTGCTTTTGCACAGGTCGATTATCTGCTGAATGAGCATTCATAGGACTGGATACAAAGTCAGGAATGGATTGGAAATGAAAGTTGACTGAGCTGTATAAAGACTGTATCAGTGAGAACTTGCAGACCTTGGCCCATGTAAAAGGGTTGTTAGAGAGTGTGGCCCAGATTTATCAAACTGTGTGAGAGAAAAAAATGGAGGGATTTTCCCCCAGCAACCAATCCCAGCTCATGTTTCACTTTACCTCAGCTCGTTAGCTGAGCAGTGATTGGTTGCTGCGGGAAAATCACTCAATTTTTTTCCTCACACAGTTTGATTCATCTGGGCCTGTATCCCTAGCAACCAGACTGTCATACTTGACTCGGCTATTCTGCACTGGATTATCACAATGCTGATAGCAAAGGAATAGGGAAAGCAACTTGGTTGCAGTCACACCATGTCACTTTTCATCTCAGACTGTGGTATTAGATTTTCTTTTTTTTAAATTCAAGGACAGTTGTCTACCATACACTCTAATAGATATTCTGTGTGAACATGTATTTACATATTCTATATGTTGCGTATTCCCCAACATACATGTACTCTGTGTGTCCTCTAGGGGTTAACATGAAAACTTGATTTAAACAATATATGATGATATGATGGCAGATTCCCTTGACGTTTGTTGGCCTAAGTAGCCTTATGTCTATTTCTTCCTATAGAACTATAACAGTTAAATGTGATTGCCACTAAAAACTTCATAATGTCGATGATATATCGCAATTGGATCACAATTTTTGGGAATTGCGATATGTCGATATGCATGAAATGGGGGAGATGTGACATGGGGAGATGTGACATGGGGGTGGATGTGACATGGGGGATGTGATGTTGGGGGATTGACATGGAATGAGGGAGAGGTAACATGAACGGGCGTGGCATGGTGGGGATGTGACATGAAATGGGGATGTGAAATAATAGTGTGAACATGAAATGGGGGAGATGTGAAATGGAGGCTGTGAACATGAAATTAGGGAATAGAAATAAAATGGGGGAGATTGGACATGAAATTCAGTTATATCACCATGTGTTTACTATATTGCAGTTGCATATTGAATCCGCAATTTTTACCTCCATAATTGCAACCACACATTTTCCCCAAATTGTGTAGCCCTATTGGCTAGTAACTTCCCTATAAGTACTGCGCTCATTCCCACACTAACTTCTACCATACATCACAAGTTAGGGAGGCCTTCCAGTCCCTTAGGTGCCATATGATATGGTCTGGCTTGAAAGTACTGTATACCAAGGCTGTCCCCACTGTAGCTGTAATCCTTCTCACCACAAGTGGAGCACTAATGGTTTTACTGACATAAAAGTTTACTGCTAAGATCATATAATGTAATTGGAATGATAACATGCTGACAGAACAAGTTAGCCTCTCCTGTCCCTTCTGCCTTCAGGCCTCCGCAATGTGCTGTTTAGAATCCTTTTTTTACTATTTGCTTTACTTTGGCAGCCTTGTAGAATGTAATTTATTTAATGCAGTGGTTTTTGAAAACGGAACTATCATGCCAAAATATTACAGCTATATTCACTTGCAAATCTATTATTGAGTCAGAAAGATAGTTTTGCTTGTTTCCAAAATACTTAGCACTTAATATAGATTTAAAGGGAATGAGTCATCAGAAAATGACTTATTATTTAAAGGGGTACTCCGTCCCTAGACATGTTATCCCCTATCCAAAGGATAAGGGATAACATGTCTGATCGAGGGGAACCCTGCCACTGGGACCCCCTCCCCCACGATCTCCATGCCAGCACTGCAGAGTTATTACGGTCATGGAAGCCTGGGGCTACCATGATCGTGATGTCATACCACACCCCCTCCATTCATGTCTATAGGGGGCATGATGGCTAGTACACAGCCGACACGCCTCCTCCAATAGACATGAATGGTGGGGGCGTGGCGGCTGTGATGGCCAATCATCCGGCATGCAGCGGAGTTCACTCTGTGCACCAAATGACTGGGGTGCCTTGGTGGAGATTGGGGGTTGTCCCCAGCAGCCTGGCCACCATGATCAGACATGTTATCCCCTATCCTTTGGATAGAGGATAACATGTATAACGTACCCCTTTAAGTAACATTTTTATGTTAAACATGTTTTTAAAGATTTTTTACTTTTATTTTACTATCTATATTATAAAATTATCCTGAAATCTTGCCATTTTAGTTTTGAAAACTAAGCCTAAATCTTTAAGCTGAGACTTTCTGTTCTATCTGTGATAATAAGCAGGAAGCTGAAAGTGAACTCTACAGCATTACAGTAAAAGGCGACACTAGTAGATACAGAAGACAATAGGAGCTCAGCCTTCCTCTCCCCTGTAGAATGGGCTCTACACAGGTCCAAGAACATGCTAAGAAACCCGCCCTGCACAAAGAATAATGTCTGGAGATGTCCATGGGGCTTGCTGTAAAGCATATCATTAAATGCTTTTAAAAGCAACGAGGCTGGATGACTGATCCCATAATAATGTACTAAAAGAACATAAAACAAATTACAATCAGAAAATAGAAACAATAAGAAAAAAAGAAAAATTTTCAAGATCTGGCTCTACTCAGTAAAAAGGTGACACATTCAGTTTAAGATGCATCTGCCACCGTTACCTGTTAGATCTCCATTAAGTGCCACCTCTTTTGTTGTCACTGTGTGTTTTTCAGAAAATGTGTTAATTGGGTGCAAAATATACTAAAGGTGTAAACAAGTTCATGGGGTGGAGCTTGTAGATTTCCTTAGAAATAGTTTGTCCAATGCAGTGTTGCCTACCATTGCTCAGCAGTGCATATGAGATCACATGATAGATCAATCAGGTGATACCGTTAGAAATAATTACAGTAAATAAAAATAATATTAATAACACAAATATATATACAAAAACATAATAACTGTGAATTTTGATGACAAAATCATTTAACAAATCCCTTATCCTGTGGCTAACCATTTTTTCCCCTTACTGACCATTTAGCTCCTTGTTTAGGTCTAAATCAGTGGTCTGAAAAACCAACAGCTGTCCATTCATGCTGGGAGTTGTAGTTTTGCAACACCTGGAGGTCTACATTTTGGAGATCACTGGTCTAGATTGTCTAGATGTGTCAGACCTAGCCAATGATCATGAAACTTAAAATCCTTTTTTCCCCCTATTATTATAGGGCAAGCAAAGAATTGTGTTAAAGGAGAACTTGGGCAAAAATTAACTTATAAGGGATAAGTAGCTGATCAATAGGGGATAAGTAGCTGGGGCCCCTGCGATCACTGGGACAGGACCTGGCACTCATTCAGGAGCCCGTGCTGCAGTCAGTACATTCTTCATTAATTTCTATGGGGGCACCAGAAAGACCCGAGTACAGCACTCATCGGCATTCTGATTGGAATGAATGGAGCACGTGCTGTCTACCAGTAGATGACATACCCTCTTCACTGAAAGAGCCTTGGTCTCATCCTGGAGATCGCAGGGGGTCCCAGCGGTCGGACCCCCCGCGATCATGTATTTATGCCCTATCCTGTGGATCTGAAAATGCTCTGCCACCTGAATTACGTGAACTCATTGCCCATCAAATGCCGACTGTACAAGGCATTATTTGCTTCTTTTTGCCCTTTTTTGCCACTAGTTTGACATTCTGACTTGCAACAAACATCACTGGTGTGTTCTAATTCTGTGAAAGGTTATTTAGCTTTCAGGACTAGAATAATCCAAATCGCTTTTGTGAGAGGAGAAGATAAACACATCAATTATTGCTTTATTATCTGTCATCTTAGTCATGGCTGCCATGCAAACATGTTTGTAAGATTTAATGGATCTATTCTGACTCGCACAGTCGGCAGCACAATGTTTATTATCATAAAGCTACATTATTTTTCTAAAACAAACTATGAGCAGGGTGCTCTTTACCGATAACTCTTCATTTTATACCTTCTGTACTGTGATAATAAACACTGTGCTTTGTATGGCTGTTATCTGCGTTTGGCAGTATTACAATTGTTTGAGTTTTTTAGACTTTTGAAAAATACACGGATACGTGGATACTTGAAAGGATACATAACCCATTAAACTACAAGAAAATTAGTTATCCTTGAAGCCCAATATATATTTATATATATAATATATATATATATATATATATATATATATATATATATATATATATGTATATATATATGCAATTAAAGTTTTGTCAATTTTTTTTCTCTATTCTTCAGTTCTAAATAACATTTTGCCGTTTTCAAATTCTGGCCACTAAGCCTAATAATAAGCTAGTACTTCAATTTCTGTTGAGAAGACTTTTCAACGTTGTCTCCTATATAATCACAGACAGGATTACAGTGAAAGGTGACAACAGTATCCACAATAGTTGATGTGGTCACAGCTCACCTCCTTCCCCTTTTGACACACTGCCCTCTGCACAGGTCAAAGAGCATACCTAGAAATTTCTTGCATAGAAGTTGAGCCATCTCCTACTTTTGTTCCCTATAGTCCATGTGGAAAATGTAACGCATATCTCTAAATGCTGTCAACAGAACAAGGGAGAAGCCCAGATGATATTTCTGTCCCAAGAATAATATACAGAAAAATTTATAAAAATAAATTAAAATCTGAAAATATAAAAAAAAAGAGTACAACATTTTTTATTTTGGTTCAAACAAAACAAATCTTGGTGACATGTTCTTCCTTATGATATGGGTAGGTGTGATTTATAGCAACAAAATGCTATACAATGAATATCTGTCTTCGATATCATATCATTTGATTGACTTAGTATTCTTATGATTGGTAGAATTTTTCTAGGTTTTTCAAAGCTCTAGCCCCAGATCTTCTAGTTTGAAAAACCACTGCGAGGAAGGAATTAGGCTCACTGGCGGCTCTTGTGTGGCAAATCATGGATATTTATGGTTCTGTCATGTCATATTTAGTATGCATGGCTTAGGAGAGCATTACCTTGTAAAGAAATACAACATAATAATCGTTCTTTTAGATGAGCAGAACCTTATCAGATATGAGCGCCGATCTACTAGATTGTCAGTGGGTTTAGAGCATCAGCAGAGTAGGAAGCTAGCTTTGGAGTCTGAACTTGGCAAAGTTAGTATAGTGTATTTTAGCAGGCTGTATTTTTTGTTTAAATAGGAGAACCCCTTTAAATTGTTTCAATCTCATAATGAAAATGATGTAAAAAATGTAAAAATATATTTTAAAGCCCTTAATGGGAAAGTGTAATCAAACTGTTTGAATCATGTTTTTTTTAGGTTAAACATATTTTTTTAAAGAATTTAAAACGCCTGCACAGGTCACAAACCTCTCACATAGAAATGAATAGGGTCTGGGCCAGTCAGTTATGTCTATGCCTATGGGCCTTGCTGTAAAGCATATCTCTAAATGCTTTTAAAAACAGCGTAGTCGTGATGGTTTCCCAATAATATTGTAATTAAAATAAAATAAAAAATTGCAATACGATAATAAAACCAGTTTAAAAATGTTTCAGTATCTGCCTTTAATCATAAAAAAAAATGTAGGTGATACATTCGCTTTAAATAATAGGACAATTTTAAGGTCAATTTGGCTTTCTACACCAAAGTTGAAAATGATATACATCATGCCAGTTGAATCATCTCAACTTTTTTGTATGTCTCTCTCTCCCCTCTGAAAACGATGTTCTTGGCTGTTTTTCTTAGACTTTCTATCCCAATGCAATCATAGCAGAAACTAGTTTTCTTAGTGGCCACCTGTGACTTGTGTTATTAAACACAGTTGATGGACTTAGGCCAAGAACACTTGTGCTACCACCCCAAAAGAGAAATTACAAAGGCATATAAGTAAATTATAATCCTCTGCACTGGCCAGGCTTGCGTAGCCCTGAATTGGTTAAACTTTAAGGAGAAACAGATTTATTTTGTGGAATATTAGCATAGAGCTGTCTGGTGAATCTTACGCTGGGGAACGTAGAACTGATCCCTTTGGACGCACAATAAATAATCTTCCACTAAAAGCATCTGTTTCCTTACAGTGAACAGATCCCACAGATATGGAGATCATTAATAATCACACAAGAAGTTAAACAAATTCTTTCATGACACCACAAATTCTAAGCTCCGCTCTTGAATTCTGGGTTTAGTGCCAGCATCAAAAATAGAATTCATTGTAGTAAGTTAGATTTGATATCTGGCTGTAGACACTTTACATATTGATTATTCTAGTCATTCATCTGAGGATATTCACTTTGCAAATGTTAGGAAGTTGAGCTGTCTAAGCATTACTGTGAGCATAATTATGACGGTATAGAATTAGAATTAGGAGGATGTATTTATGCTGTGGGCTTTATATGAGCAAAGACTTGAAGGCAACCAATCAGCATATTTTAGCATATGTAATGCTTGGCAATGTGTTATATATGCTAAAATCATTATCCTCACCATCCCCGGGGGACTTTTTTTCCCCCAGGGAAGGTGAAGATATTGAGTTATAAAGTCCACCCCGGCCGCCCGGCAAGTAATCCTCTGGGTGAGGACTTCTACTTACCAGCCCCCGGCTTGAATAACAGCTCGCGTCACCACTCTACTCAGTCTGCTTAGGGAGCAGAGCGATGACGTGAGCCGTCTTTCAAGCCGGCGGGGCCTCGGCTGGAGCAATGCAGAGCAACAGGGGCTGGTAAGTAGAAGTCCTCACCCAGAGGACTATTTGCCGAGTGGCCCGGGGGGGGGGGGGTGCACTTTATAACTTAATATATTTTAGCATATATAGCATATATAATGGATTGCAAAGTGTTATATATGCTAAAATATGCTGATTGGTTCCCTTTAAAGGGATATTTCCAACTCAAAAGGTTTGTCCCTATCCATAGGACCTCAACTAATTCCTGATTCGGGGGGAAAATTGTCACTGGAATGGTCAGCACAGTGCATACACGGCCAATGCTCCATTCATTCTTTTTGAGGCTCCTAAGCATTGCTGAGCTCAGAACTCATCAATTTTGGGAAGCCCCATAGAGAATAATTGCAGTGATGGCAGTGTATGTGTAATGTGCTCTGATTACCACTGTCCTTGTGATCAGTGGTGGTCCCAGTGGGGGTTCAGCTTGTTATTCCCTTCACCTCCAAAAGGTGGCACCAAAAAGTTGCTTTGTATATCCTTCTTCTGAGAATTCTCAGTGGAGCATAAATGACCTATAAGTCTCGACGCACCTTTACGCTGTTCTCCTCAAGGAGAAACATTACCCCTTTGGTCCTATAATCTAAATGGAAACCTTAAACTGATATACTGGGGCAAAGTTACTAATCCTGTGTAATACTTGAAAAGGGGATGCTCCACATCTTTCACGGTAGCTTATGCTGGATAGTATATTTGGTTAATCTTAAGACTTCTCTCACTTTTTATACCAACTGTTGTAGGCTTATGTTGCACCAGTATTATACGCCAGAATTTTGATATACCGCATCACATTTTAAGTCATGCCTATTACCTTCCATTCATTCCTCCTTGTAAATAAAGTGTCGTAATTACAAAGCGTGTCTACAACACATGTATCAGATTTTGTCCCATTTTACCTAAAGATGTAGGTGCATATACATGTCTCAATGGGATCTCATGTGGGAGATTTTTATAGTTTTGTTCACTCTGTATTTCCAAGGTTGGCCCATGGGAGCAATGCTGTATTCATCTAAGATGTGTGTTTATTGATATCACAATAGATGTACAATGAGCTGGAGAAGGTTTTTTGTTTTTCAATTTTTCGCTTCGCTGCATTATATTCCACATTGAGATTTAAATCGCTCTCATTTTGTTTCTCCCCCACTCATTCCTTATATTTTGTCTATTAAGAGTGAAAAGTAATTTTCATTATGCCTTTCACTCTTCAACTACATTACTCGAGGAACAAAATCACAAGTGTAAATGATATTACCTTATGAAGATACTTGTTTAACGTGTCTGCATTTCTGCCACCTTCAGGGTTATTGTTTACTAGAAAACTAATTTCCAATGCACCGATGACTGTAATCACACCGTAATAAACAGTGTTGGCAACCATTGGGATGCCAGCTTAAACTTCAAAATTAACAACAGGGATATTTAAAGTTAAAGGGGTTATCCAGGAAAAAACTTTTTTTTATATATCAACTGGCTCCAGAAAGTTAAACAGATTTGTAAATTACTTCTATTAAAAAATCTTAATCCTTTCAGTACTTATTAGCTTCTGAAGTTAAGGTTGTTATTTTCTGTCTAAGTGCTCTCTGATGACACCTGTCTCGGGAAACGCCCAGTTTAGAAGCAAATCCCCATAGCAAACCTCTCCTAAACTGGGTATTTCCCAAGACAAGTGTCATCAGAGAGCACTTAGACCGAAAAGAACAACCTTAACTTCAGAAGCTCATAAGTACTGAAAAGATTAAGATTTTTTAAAAGAAGTAATTTACAAATCTTTTTAACTTTCTGGAGCCAGTTGATATATAAAAAAATGTTTTTTCCTGGAATACCCTTTTAAATTTTCCTCTGCTGCAAATTAAAGGGGTATTCCAGGAATTTTTTTTTTATTTGACTATACTACAAGGGCTGTAAAGTTGGTGTAGTTCATAATGTAGTGTCTGTACCTGTGTGTGACAGTTTTCTCACAATTCTTATGTGATTTTCACCCCAATTTTTTTTTAACTGAATACAAAAAGGCTATTGTCTCAGATTTTTCCAGCTTGCAATGTGGTCAAGACCTGACTCACTAGTCAGCTGATGACAGGGAGCCTGTCTGCCTCAATGGGTGGAGCAACCGCTTGGTGGGAGAGAGATCAATCTGCAACTAATTGTATTTTTGCAACAGCTGTAGGCGCTCTGATTGAAAAACACAGGTCTTTTGAACAGATGCTGCTCATTTATGTTTCAATGGGTGGGGTGGCTGATGTGTGGGAGGGAGGAAAATGGAATTATGGGATATGTAGGCAAAGATGGAAACTCAAACAGGAAATACCAGTTGACAAAAAGCTAGCCACAGTCTTATGGTAATCTCACAACATAGCCATTTAGCCCCAAGACAAGCCCAGATAATTCCTAAGCATGTCCATTACTGCCTGGCAGGTACGTAAAATCACCTTATGGTGGATACCCCTTTAATAAGAATAGTTTTGTTTAGATTTCCTTGTTATGTCAGAATAGTGTTTATAAAATATGATTGTACTGTACATGGTACATTTTACTACCATTTGTAATAAAAGCATGAATATCTTTCTTTACACATGGTGCTCGTACTAGGGTCAATAATATAAGTAGTCTCAACACTTGTTTAGATAAAAAAGTAAAAAAAGAATTTAACAGATATGTCATTGAATTTATGTCCAATGTGAATATGTATCCATGCTCTTGCATGCTCGAGCACTATTCATTTCAATGGCCCGAGCTTAGTCGTTCGAGTCATTTTGTTCATGTGAGCTTAGTCTCGGATTGAAAAATATTAAAAGCCAAGCTTTTCAGTCCAAGCCAAAACTTTAATAGGCTCAGAAAATTACTAGACCTTTAAAATGAATGGGGCCTGTGCCTGTCTGGACATGGATATGTCATTATGAAACTTTGACAATTTCCACATGTGTTCCTCAGAGGCACAAACCTAAACTTAAGGCTAGTTTCCACTGCAGATTTTGAGCAAAAGCCAGAAGTGGATCCAGTAGGAAGGATAAATATAAGGCATTCCTTTATATTTCCCATTCCTTTTGAATACACTTCTGGCATTGGCTCAAAAAAAAAAAAAAAAAAAAAGCCAAAAAAATAAATAAACCTAGTTGGAAAGCTAGCCTAAGGCTGCATTCACATAACGGTTGCAGCCTACGGCTGCCAGATCCGGCTGGGGGATGGGAAAGCTGGGCGCTCCCGTACCCCAGCCAGACCGGCGCCGAAACCCATATACGGGGCAAAAATGAGCCGACCGGAGTCATTGTTTTACTCTGGTCTGCTCATTAAAGTGAATGGGTTTCGGTGCCGCCCTGGCTGGAGTACGAGAGCGCCCAGTTTTCCCATCCCCCAGCCCGATCCAGCAGCCGTGGGCTGCAACCATAATGTGAATGCAGCCTAACTGAGTAGTGGGAACAATTTGATCTTTGCTATGATGCCTCTCTTTAACGATTTCTAGATATTTACTGTACATTAATGTTTTAAGAAAAAATGTATTAGAGAACTTGTTATGTTCCTTTGTCAGGAAAAAAAAAGTTCAGAGCTGTTGTTTTGCCTTGTTTTCTTTTCCTTGTTAGCTATTGAAACAAAGTTTTCTTTACGGTTTCATCAAAGTGACATTTAAATGCGCTACAATCTATTGACATTGAAATTTATTTTTCGTGATATTTAAATGATGACATCAATAAATAAAGTAAACGCACTTGGCAGTTTCCTGATGTGACAGATCTGACATTTACATTAGTTTATTTGTCAGGAAGAATTATAACATCTCTTTATACTATATCATTAAAAATATAATGGCTGGTTTCAAAGGATGTGTGATGAATATGTACTGAATTGACCTTCAATAATCATTTTTTTTCTTTTCATATCTTTTTGTTCGCTATAATATCCCTCTACTAATTTGTGCGTTTTTATTTTTGTGTGTTTTTTTTCCATCTATCACTATTACTTTTCCAAAAAGTGTAGTTGCTGTTTTTAAATTTGAATACCAAATAATTATTACATTCAAGGATGATGATGTATCTTTGTAGTCCTCTTCATCAGTGATATATATATATATATATATATATATATATATATATATATATATATATAAAACAAATGAATGAATCGTTTTAGGGAACCTTAAAATATCATTTTATTTCTTTCCATTAAAATGTGAAAAAACGTGAAAAAACACTCTGGGTATTGATAGTGATGGGTCACCAATAATTACCTTCTTAAATCGCCACTGTCATAAAGTGCATAGGAGAATTGCAACTATTCCATCATGTGCAATATTCCATTGCACAATACCGGGCAATGTTCAGACTGTGCGGTATTTTTGTGGTTCTTTTGAATTTCTCAGAGCTCACAATATACAGTCTTATTTATGTGCAATGTGGCAATTAAAGTGTCCCGTGCCGGCAATTAAAGTGTCCCGTGCCGGTGTCTCTTGTGCAAAAATCTATATTATGAAAAACTCCTTTAGTTTGTAGTTATCTCCATGTATTCAATAGTGTTACTACCCAACATTTATGCAGATTAACCGAAAATAGGGTAGATTCGTTAAACAGGATACAACAGATAAGGAACAGATACAACAGATGAGAAAAGAAGAACCTACATCATTTTTGCTTACAGTTCCTTCCAGGTTAAAGGGTGAATTATACCCAAAAAAGAACTTTTCAACATTCTTTTATCTTAAGTTCTTAGGAAGTATGGGCTGGGTTATGGAGAGACAGGACCTCAGGCATATAATGTAAGTCTAGTACCAGAAGACAGGACAGAAGTGCTTATTGCGACAAATGGTAAATGTTGAAAAACATCTATTACCACTTGGCTTCGTGTCGCTGAAGTTTTTATCCAACATATCTAAGTAAAACCAAGAACTATTAAATAAAAGTGTATTTTATGTGTGTAGCTCTGGCTGGCTAGAAAAGGTCAGTTATTAAAAATATTCTGTAAAGTATCTAACGGATACAGTACAAAAAAAAAATATTACAGGAAAAACTGGGATATGATCATATGATGTATAATGTCTGAAGATCATAAGCAAAAGACTAAGCAGACAGAGCCAACTAGAAATTCTGCTTAGTAAAAGTAGTAGCAGATTTTGTGCTAAAACTTTTTCTTGGATGCACCTAAAGGTTTTCTGCCCTTTTCATACTAAATTTATGTACTTGGCTATAGCCATCCAACAATCCAGAATATCAAATAATCCATTGCCTAACTAAAACATACTTACTACCTTATCTAGGGTTAACAGGCAATGTACATATATGTCATAACCATAAAATCTCTGCAAATGATTATCAGCAAAAACAATAATGGTTACTTTTTATGATCACATTGATGCACATAAGAAACGTAATATATTTTATTAGACAAAAATGCTTCTTTCTCCTGTTATCAAAATATTCCCCCTCCTGCTGGTAAACTCTTCCACTTGAAAATTGTCTCTGTCCTGTGTCTGTAAGACAAGGCAACACAAATCTATGAAGAGGGAGGAGGGAGCTCTGCCCACCAGCTCTTGGAGCACTGCAAATTATTGATAAAGCCTGCAGGGCAGAAATTTGGAGAAAAAAATGCCAAATACCAAATCTGAATCCGATTGAGAAGATCTCGGACATCATGTCTCGCTCCATCCAACAATGCCATGTTGCACCACAGACTGTCCAGGAGTTGTAGGGAGGTCATACGGGCACGTGGAGGTCACACACACTACTGAGCCTCATTTTGACTTGTTTTAAGGACATTACATCAAAGATGGATCAGCCTGTAGTGTGGTTTTCCACTTTGAGTGTGACTCCATATCCAGACCTCTATGGGTTGATAACTTTGATTTCCATTGATAATTTTTGTGTGATTTTGTTGTCTGCACATTCAACTATGTAAAGACGAAAGTATTTAATACAATTAGTTCATTCATTCAGATCTAGAATGTTATATCTTAGTGTTCCCTTTATTTTTTTGAGCAGTATATAATGGCCAGAAACTGTGCAGCTCTTCATGTACACACATAGGGAAGCTTATCCTGAAAAGTCATCTGAATTGACTAGTACGCTTTAAATTATAATTATTTATTCTACATGCACTGTAAATGTTACATTCTTTGGCTTTACTATGGGTAAAATCTTTACAAACAAATTTAGCAAATGAATTTAGGTGTAGCCTAACTTTAGAGGTATGTGGACCTTTGAGCCCTAGGCTGGGGGGGCTATCAACCCTAAACCTTGGTTGGACAAACATAGAGCATGCTAAGGCCAACATCTGCATTGGCTGTAATTTTACAGGATTATAACCGGACGAAAAGAAACTTCATGCAACATTTTTTTTCTGGTTACTTAAACGGATACTCCGAATGGAACCTCCGATGTGGATGTAAACGGAGTCTTATACCCAGATGTTATTCAGCTCTATTACTCAGCTTTGTCTAGCTAACTCTGTGGATCTTGGCATGTGCCCAGGTTTGCCTTGTTTTGACAATGTTTCAGATACTGTCCAATACTACCATAATCTCATCTTGTCTTGTTGAATCCCGATAATTTTCTTTTTTTATATGATCCCAACCAGATTGGCTGCAGCTGTTGAAAAATCACAACTCCCAACATGCCCATACAGCCAAAGGCTGTCCAAGCATGCTGGGAGCTGTAGTTTTGCAGTAGCTGAAGTCACACTCGTTGGAAAACACTTACCTAGCTTGTAAATGGTAGAAAATATGTAAGCAAAATAGTTATGTATAGTGTAAAAGTTGCCTCTGTCCTAGAGGTAGCTGACCTAAATGTCCACTCAAATATACTATAGATGTGACACCTAAGTCCTGATGTGGACTACAACCATGCCATGTCTATGTGTGGTCATTTCTGTCCCTGGAGGTAATAATATAGAACGTTGCGGCTGTCAAGAATATTACTGCATTAGTTGCCATGTTCCTCTGGGAGAGAGAAAACAGCTCTAAGTGCTTGGAAGCATATTTCCTTATTAATTCTAATTATACGACTCTCGATGTTTATCTACCACAGGGAATTACAGTTATTCCCACATCATTTCCACCGAGTGAAATATCTTTAAATCTCTCTTTAGAAGACAGAACAAAACAAAGTAATTCACGGTTTATATTATTTATTTTCTTAATTTGCAGATAAGGGCCATTGACTCAAGTCTTGGCTCCTTGCCTTTATTATCTGTATCTCAAGTCATATGATCTGGTATGTGTAAAATGTACCCACTATTTAACTTTCTCCCATACCGCCATTGTTTTACTTCCTTTTTACTTAATGTCATGCCAGGGATTCATGTCAGTTCTTAGCATGCTGCTGTTCTTTGTCAGGATAGCCATCCTGTGATATGTTAAGAAAATGGGGCTCAAATTAACAGGACAGCCTTATGACTGCAGCATAACATACCCGTTTATTTGTAGATTATGTATATTCTTTCAATGCTGATAACTCATAATATACATACAAACTGTATGATTTGCCTGCACAATGCACCTGTATGTCCAACCCATGCAGTACATGGGGGTGCTTACAGGGGTTATCCAACATAAGGGGAATTAACTAATTACCTGTCAGCAAGTAATGTACATGGTTACCGAGGACCCATGCTTGTATTTGTGGTAAATGGCCATGTCTTGTGTCCCCCATCACGCTGCTGGCCTGTTTGTGTGAACAGGCTATTTCCTGTTTCTGTGCCCTCCCTTTAACTATAATCCTCAGGATTCCTTATTTCTAGGTGAAAAGTGACTTATCTCCCTCCCACACATCAGCCATCCCACCCAATGCAGCACAGCTAGGCTTCCTTCCATATGCGCTCTGCTTGAAACTACAATTCCCTGGGACCCTGTGGAAAATGGATAGGGGATAAGATGTACGATCGCGCCGCTGAGGACCCCCGCAATCTGTCATTGCAACGCTGGAGGCTCAAAGTGTGTAGCGTGACGACCACGGGACCAGAGTATTGTGACATCTATAGACGTGCGTTGAGGGGACGGGGCATGATGTCACACGGGGGCGCAGTCGTGACGTCACGATACTCTGATCCCGTTTTCGTCACGCTACACTTTCTGAGCCCCCAGCGCTGTGGAGATCTCACAACGGTGGGTGCGCAATAACAGATTGCGGGGGTCCTCAGTGGCGGGACCCCTGCGATCATACATCTTATCCCTAACCCTTTGGATAGGGGATAAGATGTATTAGGGCCGGAGTACCCCTTTAATTCTTTATTACAGAAATAGAAATAACATATATCAGTGCTTGGACAGGACAGAGGCAATTTATTTATAGCATTTATTTATGTTATTTCTATTTCTGGAATAAAGAATTAAAAAGACCTGATATTGCAGGGGTGTGTAAATGTGCCATTCTATTTCAGCCCCCCCGTGACATTCTATTTCAGCCCCCCCCTGTGCCATTCTATTTCAGCCCCCCCGTGACATTCTATTTCAGCCCCCCCCTGTGCCATTCTATGTCACCCCCCTGTGCAATTCTCTTTCACCCCCCCTGTGCCATTCTAATTCAGCCCCCCTGTGCCATTCTATTTCACCCCCATGCCATTCTATTTCACCCCCCCTGTGCCATTCTATTTCACCCCCCCTGTGCCATTCTATTTCACCCTCCCTGTGCCATTCTGTTTCACCCCCCCCCCCCCCGTGCCATTCTATTTCACCCTCCCCTCCTTTGCCATATCATTCACTGATTCACCAAACCCCCTCCCCCTGCTTTTACCTGTCCTCCGTCCCCATGTGCCCTCTGGCAGGCTCACTGGCGCGGCGGTTATGTTGCTGGACCGCATCCTCGGTCCTAACGGAGGTGCGCGCGATGAGTGAAGTCATTGCACGTGCCTACGCTAGGACGCTGACGTCCTGCGCAGCTAGCTATAGGCTGCAGCATACAGCTGCAGTCTATAGGAGTTTAGTGATGGGGTGAGAATGATTGCGCCTTTAAATGTGAATTTCTAATGCGTTTAGCTCTGCTAGCCCGAATCAGGGTTAAATGCCTGAAGAATTCGCCTGCCCGGCGCCCGGAACTGCATATGCTGGGCATCGGGCAATACAATCTCCACAAAGTGCACTGATTTTCTATCTTGTTCTATCTAGGAAAAGCATTTTATGAAAGCAGCATAGAGATAACTTGATGACAAGAAAGGCTTGATTCTCTTTCCATACTTCATTTTTTAAGTGGCAATATTGTGGCAGATGCATTTTAACCCCCTAAGAACCAAGCCCATTTTGGCCTTAAGGACTAGACCAATTTTATTTTTGCATTTTCGTTTTTTCCTCCTCGCCTTCTAAAGATCATAACTCTCTTATATTTCCATCCACAGACCCATATGATGGCTTGTTTTTTGCATCACCAATTGTACTTTGTAATGACGTCACTTATTTTACCATAAAATGTACAGCGCAACCAAACAAATATTATTTATGTGGGAAAATTGAAAAGAAAACCGCAATTTAGCAAATTTTGGAAGGTTTTGTTTTCACGCTGTACACTTTCCGGTAAAAATTGCATGTTTTCTTTATTCTGTGGGTCAATATGATTAAAATGATACCCATGATTATATAATTGTAACGCTTAAAAAAAATCTCAAACCATTTTAACAAAATTAGTATGTTTGAAATTGCCCTATTTTGACCACCTATAACTTTCTCATTTTTCTGTATATGGGGCGATATGAGGGCTAATTTTTTGCGCCATGATCTGTAGTTTTTATCAGTACCACTTTTGCTTAGGTTTTATTTTTATTCATTTTTTAAAAAAAAAAAATTGAATAAAACGTGACAAAAAAGCAGGAATTTTTGACTTTTTTTGAATTTTTTTACGTTTACGCCGTTCACCGTACGGGATAATTAACATTAACAATATATTTTAATAGTTCATACTTTTACGCATGCGGCGATACTAAATATGTGTATTAATTATTTTTTTTACGCTTTTTTGGTTGTAAAATGGGGAATAACGGACGTTTTACTTTTTATGGGGGAGGGGATTTTTCTAATTTTTAAACTTTTTTATTTTCATTTTTTTTACTTTTTTTTTTTACTTTTTATGTCCCCATAGGGGACTATTCATTGCAATCAGTTGATTGCTAATACTGTGCATTGCTATGTATAGGACACCGCATTGCTCAGAATTATCGGTGATCTTCTGCTCTGGTCTGCTCGATCTCAGACCAGAGCAGAAGACCCTGGGAGATGGCCGGAGCCAGGTGAGGGGACCTCCGGCCGCAATGCTGGATGATCGGATCCCCGCGGCAGCGCTGTGGGCGATCCGATCGTCCATTCAAACTACCGCAATGCCGCAGATGCCATGATCTGTATTGATCACGGCATCGGAGGGGTTAATGGCGGACATCCGTGCAATCGCGGATGTCTGCTATTACCGGCAGGTCCCTGGCTGCTGATATCAGCCGGGACCTGCCAGGCATGACGTGAACACCGCTCCGGTGCTCGCGATCATGTCGGCGCGTAAATGTATGTCATGGTGCGCTTAGTACCACGTCACCATGACGTACATTTACGTCCATTGTCGTTAAGGGGTTAAGGGAACTTTCAGTAAATCTCCTACTGTTTTTTGTGTATATAGGGAATTATATCTTTGACACCCTGTTCTTCCAGTAGAGAGCAATATGTCTTGAAAATATTGATCCCTTGTGGCCAGGTAGCCACTTCCTTTGTAAAGACACACCCAAGAAAGTGACTGTCTGGGATTCATATGTTATAGGTGCTTGGCCATTCTATCTCTTGGCTTTCTTTGGCTTGTGAGCTTGTTTCATTTGACCAGTGAAATAACATGGCAGTGTGTTGACCATGGCACAGAGCTGTGGCCGACATGCCCTAATTAATCTCTATGGGGGAGATAGAGATACACGAACGCTGTATATCCAGCTCTCCCATACAGATAGATAGACGGCGCATGTCTGCCACAGCTTTGTGCCATGGTCAGCACACTGCATTAATGCAGAGTGAGGGTGCGCCCCAGCGGTCAGACCCTGCGGTCAGACCCCTACGGATAGGAGATACATTTTTTGATACTGGATAACTCCTTTAAAATAATAATCTGACATGTGGATAAATATATATATATATATATATATATATAATAAAAAAAAGTTAATATTTTATAGTTAAGATAATGAGTGTAAATTTTATTATTTTTTTATTTTATTATTATTATTTTTTTTATAAACTGTATACTATATTTTATCCAGAATAGCTTAGGTTAGTTAAATAATAAGCATTGACTACAAGACCATTAGCAAACAGCAGGAAGCCAGTTTTCAAGATTTGTAGTATAAGGCTACATGATCAATTAATATCCCACTGTTTAGAAACCATTAGCATTATAAAAGATGGTAAAAAGACAGATATTCACACTAATTGTAAAGTGCTAATGAGAACATGAGCTGCCTGGATAGGTAGGCTGTACAGGTTCTCATAAATTAAAAATAATTCTTTGAAACATTTTGTTTAATGTCTTCCGTGAACTGCAAGGAGGAGGTCAGTTACGACAAAAAGTAGAGAAATATTACTAGTTTAATATGCAATTCAGCAAGTCTTACAATAAAAAGGGTTTGCACTAGCCTCTATTTTAATAAAGTACCTGGCATAAAGGGAAACTCTGGTGAAAGCGATAGCTGTAGGTATCTGGGAAGGATGTTGTTAATAAAAAAAAACTATGGGAAGGGAATTTATCAAGGCTGTCATACAAAAGTCATTGTCACTAAAATGTAATGGAAGGGAGGTGGCCTCCACCACCCAGCAGATTTACTGTGATTTAAGTGGAATTCTGCTGTCAGAAAATTCTATCTAAATAACACTATCATCCCTAAGATATATATAATTTACTAATATAGTGTTATCACAAATTGTACTGGCTTTGGCCTACTTTTGTATGATTCATCCCTGGCAGGAAGTTTTATTGTTAGTGTGGTGTTGTCTCAGCAACTCCCAGTCTCCTACCTCTAGTGACTACACATCATCATCTGCTATCTCTAGAGACTTGGCTGAATCTTGTCTCTGAGCTAATTTAACTATCATATATTTTTATGTTTTTATTACATATAAGTAATATGTGTACCAGGTATTATTGAAATATCTTCAGCCGTACGGAAGTTATGTGGGAACATACATTTCCCATAGATTTGCATGGGACTTTAAACAAAAACAAAAACCCTCACGAATGGGGGTAGTTAAGGGTTAAATTAACTATCCTATATTTTTAGTGGACATATAAGTAACATGTGACCAAGTATTATCGAAATATCTCCAGCCGTTTGGAAGTTATGCAGTAACATATATTTCCCATAGACTTGTATGGGACTTTAAACAAAAACCCCGACCCTGGCAAATGGTGGTGAGTAAGGGTTAAATCACCTATCCTATGTTTGTTGTTGACATATAAGTAACATATGTGCCAAGTTTCATTTTAACCTCCCTGGCGGTATGATTCTGTCTGGAAATGTGTACCAAAAGCGGTACAATTTTTTTTAACTGAATTTCACATCTCCCTCCGCCCATTTCACATCTCCCCCGTCACATTCCCCTCTCCCTTGTCACATCCCCCGTCACATTCTCCCCCCTCCTTGTCACATTCTCCCCCCTCCTTGTCACATTCTCCCCCCTCCTTGTCACATTCTCCCCCCTCCTTGTCACATTCTTCCCCCCTTGTCACATTCCCCCCCTTGTCACATTCTCCCCCTTCATGTTACATTCCCCTCCCCCTGTCACATCCCCCCCCTTGTCACATCCCCCCTTCATGTCACATTCCCCTCCCCCCCTGTCACATCCCCCTTCATGTCACATTCCCCTCCCCCCCTGTCACATTCCCCCCCCCCCAGTCACATTCCCCCCCCCTTGTCACATTCCCCCCTTGTCACATTCCCCCTTGTCACATTCCCCCCCTTGTCACATTCCCCCCTTGTCACATTCCCCCCTTGTCACATTCCCCCCCAGTCACATTCCCCCCTTGTCACATTCCCCCCCAGTCACATTCCCCCCCTTGTCACATTCCCCCCTTGTCACATTCCCCCCTTGTCACATTCCCCCCCAGTCACATTCCCCCCCTGTCACATCCCCCCCCCTGTCACATTCCCCCCTTTGTCACATTCTTCCTATCCCCCCCTTGTCACATTCTTGTCCTGCAGCAGCATACACTGGGTTTGCTGGGCAGATTTCAAACCTAGTGTATTTGCTGCAGAACAAGCCCTTTCCCCTTCAGCCAATCACAGGCTTTACACCACTGCGGCCTGTGATTGGCTGAAAAGTGAAAGGTCCTAGAAGATGAATAGTGAAGAGAGGACACCCCGGACCGCACGGAGGGGAACGGCATCTGCAGGGACCGGGATTAGGTGAGCAAAAGGTTTTTTTATTTTACTACTTCTTCCTTTTACACTTAGCTCAGTGTTTTTCTACCAGGGGGCCTCCAGCTGTTGTGAAACTACTACTCCCAGCATGCCCGGACAGCCTTTGGCTTTTCGGGCATGCTGAGAGTTGTAGTTTTGCAACAGCTGGAGGCCCCCTGGTAGGGAAACACTGACTTTTAGTATTTTTCTTTACCTGCTCTGGCCGGCCCCCGCAACGGGAGCCGACCCGAGCAGATAATCGCATGTTTTCCCGGGGGGCCGCATCGCTATATCGCATTTCTTTTGCGATATATCGTGCAGCCCGGCCGGAAACTCTGCAATTCTACCCCGAGCGTGACTCGGGGTTACCGATCCTGGCAGGGAAAATTAACCCTGAGTCACGCTCGGGATTACCGCTCAGAAGGGTTAAAGGGGTTATCCAGGAAAAAACATTTTTTATATATATCAACTGGCTCCAGAAAGTTAAACAGATTTGTAAATTACTTCTATTAAAAAATCTTAATCCTTTCAGTACTTATGAGCTTCTGAAGTTTAGGTTGTTCTTTTCTGTCTAAGTAATCTCTGATGACACGTGTCTCGGGAACCGCCCAGTTTAGTAGAGGTTTGCTATGGGAATTTGCTTCTAAACTGGGCGTTTCCCGAGACACGTGTCATCAGAGATTACTTAGACAGAAAAGAACAACCTTAACTTTAGAAGCTCATAAGTACTGAAAGGATTAAGATTTTTTAATAGAATTAATTTACAAATCTGTTTAACTTTCTGGAACCAGTTGATATATAAAAAAAAGTTTTTTCCTGGATAACCCCTTTAATATCTTTAGCTGTTTGGATGTGATGCTGGAACATACACACAGATACAAACATGCATACACACACATTGGGCCTCATTTACTAAGCTGAAACCGACCAGTTTTTGTCTGGTTATTTTGGCGCAGAGTGTCTGAGACATGTCTGCGCCAGTGTGCGACAGTGTGCGCCTGGAAAATCCGACAAACCCGACATTGCTCTTTGAAATGCCGAAAAAGGGGTGTGGTCTTTTGCAAAGGTGGCGTGGTCGGTCCAAAGGGGTGTGGTTTCACAACCCGACCGATTTACTTTTGAATTCACAGAAAATCCTGTGGATAAATGGCTGGAAATATCCACCTAGAAAAAGCTGGTCAGAAAATGTTCCCCACTTTTCCCAATAGTAAATAGAGGAATCCTGCAAGTCTGAAACAACTTTTCCCACTAGTAAAAACCCGACACTATTAGTAAATGAGGCCCGTTGAGTTTTATATATTTATATATTTATTTGTTAATTTATTTATTTCTTAAGCCTCTGAAAAATAAAAGAAGCAACCAGATTTGTTGCTATGGGCAACTGCTCCTCTTTTCTCTTGCACAGGTTTTGATGAATCTCCCCGTAAGTATAACATTGAGGTGTACAGGTTATAAGAGTGCAGAGCGATCTTGATGTCTCTATTATAAATCCACTGCACAAATAAGGAGCCTAATCTTTTATGTCCATGCCTCAAGAAGAAGTGTCCCTTCTATTTGATGAAGTCGCCCTGTGTTATATTACTGTTCAATTAAAAGAACCTCGTATCCTGAATCCTAATGTGACATAAATGATATTCACATCTCTTCTTGCCGTTCAAGAAATATGAAGAGCAAACGACACTAGTTTTCTTATTAGGAATCAGTACTATAACTCGTACCCACATTGACACAGCAGAGTTCACCTTTTTGGGCTGCATTGTTTATGCATTATGATGAATTTAAGTATTTTGAATCCATTAGGTTTTACCTGCAGTCCTTTGTGAAGCTACATATTTATTTTCCTGATTTACTCATTGTTCGCTAAGAGCTGAGGTCACAGTTTGGCCTCAACTCAAGAGAAGTGTCTCAATGTGTTCCCGGTTCTAAAGCCCAATTAATTGGTGCAGAGACAGTGTTTCACATAGTTTAGCTTCTTGATGAAGGCCTCTCGATCCATTGCGGTAATCCATGGTTAGCTGTCACCACTAAGCACTTTATTCAGAGCCAAAGACTACATCCAGCTAATTAATATTAATGTTCTCTCCCTTGTGTCTGCACACTGAGGCAGAACTCTACGTTGAACTAGAATTTTGCCTGTATAGATTTTATTTTCAGCATTTTTTACACTTTCCATATCCAGACACATTTCGAGTTGATACATTTTAGTTTTCAGTGCCATTTAGTGTTACTTATAAAGCAAACATGGAAAAGGTGATCTCAGTGTGCCGTGTGTCAGACACTTATGTGTGACACGTAAATGTTAAAATACCAAACAGCTTCAAGTATCTATGAAACCGTCCTAAGAGCCATAGCTAATATCTATTTAGTTTATTTAGACAGATGTATCTTGTGGACATTAATCACTTGAGAGAAAAGACATTAAAGGGTTAGTCCAGTGGTGAAAAACTTATCCCCTATCCTAAGGATAGGGGATAAGTTTGAGATCGCGGGGGGGCCGAAGGCTGGGGCCCCCTGCGACCTCTCTGTACGGGGGCCAGGCTCTCCGGCCAGATAGCGGGTGTCGACCCCCGCACGAAGCGGAGGCTGACACGCCCCCTCAATACATCTCTATGATAGAGCCGGAGATTGCCGAAGGCAGCGCTTCGGCTCTGCCATAGAGTTGTATTGAGGGGGCGTGTCGGCCGCCTCTTCGTGCGGAGATCGACACGCCCTCTTCCCGCGGGCTGTCGGGGCTCCGTACAGGAGATCGCAGGGGGCCCCAGCGGTCGGACCCCCGCGATCTCAAACTTATTCCCTATCCTTAGGATAGGGGATAAGTTGTTCACCAATGGGTTCACCACTGGACTACTCCTTTAATGGAGCTGTCCAATGGTATTTTTTTCCCTACCCCCTCGCCAAACCCACCCCCACCGTGGTCAAAAAAAGAAAGAAAGAAAACAAATATGTCCCAAACTCATTACTTCATAAGTCATTTAAGACTCCCTACCATCATTGTTATATTCTATTGCACAGACAATGTTTTACCTTCTTTTTTAGCAGTAATAGGTTTTTCATTGGTATTTTTAGTAGTGGTAGCGAAGCAGAGGTAAGGCTTGTTTTACTTTTCCAACAATTTTTTTCCCTTTTAAAAAAATAAAAAATAAGTTTGACGTGTAGTTTGTCAGGTAAAAAGTTTTGATCATGGGGGTCTGGATGTTCAGACCACCATCGATCACTAGTAAAGGGGGAGAAGCATGCATTCAAGCACCACGTCTCCCCAGGAGATGGTGCCATGAAATGTCTATAGGCATTGCACAAGCAATACTGGGAGAGAAGCAAGCAGAACTGGGATCGGTCAAAACTTGATCAATACTTTTGTCATTTCTCTAGACATATCATCACGCCTCAGAACACAATGCTTGTCCTGGTCTACTTTGATAAGATTACCTAGAGTAAAAAAAAATCCTATAATTGTGTTTTGTCCTCTTATGATCAAAGTTCTCAATGAATGTCATTTTATTCTCAAGTCCTAGTTTTCTGTCTCTAGTTGATGAAAACCTTATTTATGAGGTCAGCCAGTTGTGTTCAGCCAATCATAGATGGCATGTTTCTTCTCTATCTAATTCTTTCCTGCGTGTCCTTCACCTTCTTACAAAAATACTATGTTATCAGATTGGTGTGGGCTTCATTGAAGGGACTGAAACATAGATCAGCTCAAGGTGATTTCTGTATGATCCTATGAGACGCAGACAAACCGGCTGAAAACATCAGATCAGTGATATAAGATTTTCAGCTCCTTATTGATTTATGAGTGTACTTTAACTCTGCCCTTATGTTGAATGTCCTTCATAGTGTACGGGCTTCTATCACAATATACTGCCAAGTGGCTAATCATGTTTTCATGAGTCACTTGTCGTAAATCACTCATGAGCATAGGGGGCTCTCTAATAAATAGAAATGTAATTTACAGAAAATTATAAAAACATTTCCTGCAGATATTGTGAAAGAACTTTATGACGCTATGAAATAAAATATCAGGATGTTCTAGTAATGTGATGTATATTTAGTCTGTTCATAAATAATTTGTGTACTGCAGTATTTACACACTTTTTTTTTACTGTACATCATCCAGTATATGCAGTGTAAAAAAATGACTGTAGTAAATGTTTTCTAATAAAATCTAACATATTTAACCTAATATTATCAATAGGTTAGAAGAAATCCACTGTATCAGAAGGCTCAACCCAGTTGTCAAGGCCCACCAACAATTCAGGATTTGGATTTTCCCTGTTCTATTCCAGTTCAGGAAGAACCTGAAATATTGGTGGGCCTTGAGGACTGAGTTGGAAACCACTGTACTCTAGGGTAAGAAATCTACTTTAGGACAACTTAATGTTACAAAATAGAAAGTTGCAGCAGCACTTTTGGTCAAAAAATGGAGGCTCTTAGCGCACTTTTTGATCAAAATGTGTCCCCCATCCACCACGTGGAGGTGACCTCATTTCAGATGGGACCCTAACACTCATTTCACTCACCTCTGCTGGGCATATGCCCACTGACTGGGTGACATGCTGGATCCAATATCAGTCATATCATTAAAAATGCTCTTTACTGAACTTACGGTCATTTTAGACAGACAGGTGGCGACCAGATACAAGCACCTATCTAGTAGGCCGGCAGTCACTTAAGGAACTTATATGTCAAACTCCTTTTCATGACCTTGTATAGGATGTGTGGTGTACCTTTGTACACCCCTGACTTACGGAGGACATTCTAGTTTGGTTGATAATCCCTAGTCATGTTTCAAGGCTCTTCAAGGGGTACAGCACTGACTTACAGAGTAGCTACTTCTAATAAGTTTTTCTGGAGGACAGCTAGTTTGCATTCCTTATGCCGAAGATATGGGTATAATACTTCCTATAAAAAATTGGGTGATACTGACCTCATTGGCATGAAGAATAGTGGGGCATATTTAGTGGGGTAGTTATACTCACTATTTTAACGTATTTTGTACTTGATGGTACAACTTTCAGTGAATACAAAAACATATTTTGTTTTGGTCCTCAGATGGGTTGAAGAATAGGAACACTTAACGGATTATATATAGTATTCACAGAGAGGAAGAGACGACCCTGAAATCTTATGAGAAGTGTGGCCTTGGGCTGTATGAACTCCTTTTGTTTACACAGTTGACATCATCAAGACCCAACTGGTGAAATTTCCCGTTGTTCATTCACTACCACAGACTATCCCCTTAAGCAAGTTAAAGAGTATCAATCACTGTAGAGGTTGTTGCAGTAAAATGGCTCTTTGTAGTAGAAAATGAGGAGATGTAGCAGTGGTTCTGGCTTTTTTTCTAATTTTACATTTCTTTTTAAAATGTAAGGTAACTTTGCAAATATGCTATATTACTTGTGTATCCTGTAGTATTTGCTGTCATAGTCCAGAGCTGCATTCACAATTCTGCTTTTTGGTTGTGATCTTCTTGACCCATACACCAAATACATGGAGGTCCTGTTATACATTACTCTAAGCTACTCACTTTTTAGGAAAGCTAGCAATTTCTCCCTTAAGTTGCTGTGCAATGTCTGGTATAAAGCTTACACATCCCAGAATGCAAATCACCAGAACAAATGCTGTGATATGCTACACCAGTAAGAAATGCTGGGAGATATGAGCTTGGTAAATGACATGTATGCAGCTCCAGAGCAGAATGTCTTATGGATTGTCATGCTGTTATGCAGCATCAGTACAAGATAAGCAATGTGTTTGATGTAGATTATATCTGTGTATGGAAAATGGTGTTCAGGAGTGAACCTTTGTTTAATGTATGGAATTTATTCCGACGTGCAGTAATCCCTTGTCTTTACTAATGTTACTCTTTGTACAATTCCTATCACACTCATGTTTAATGTGCATATGCAATGGGATTGATAACATCTGCAGAGCAATATCGGCCTATTCGGCCCTTAAAGGGGTACTACCGTGCTGACAACTTATCCCCTATCTAAAGGATAGGGGATAAGATGCCTGATCGCGCTGGGTCCGGCCGCTGGGGACCCCCATGATCTCACACGCAGCACCCCACTCTCATCAGGCCCCAGAGCGAACATCGCTCCGGGTCTGATGACTGCCGATCACGGGGCCGGAGTATTGTGATGTCTTGGCTCCGCCCCCATGTGACGTCACGCTCCGCCCCCTCAATGTAAGTCTATAACGGGGTAAGACAGCTGTCTCGCCCCTGCCATAGACTTGCATTGAGGGGGCGGAGCATGACATCACAGGGGGGGCGGAGCTGTGACATCACGATCACCGGCCCCGTCATCAGACCCGGAGCGGATGTTCACTCCGGGGCCTGATGAGAGCGGGGTGCTGCGTGCGAGATTGTGGGGGTCCCCAGCGGCAGGACCCCGCGTGATCAGGCAACTTATCTCCTATCCTTTAGATAGGGGATAAGTTGTCAGCACAGTAGTACCCCTTTAATAGCCCCTTGTAACCCTATTGATCCAGAGGAATATTAGAAACCCATATGGAATAAACCAATCTGCCCTTAAAGGAAGAGTTTCCCTCCTTACCAGACAGGGAATTCAAGAATCTTATACATTTACCTACGCATTACTGTTATTTATAGGTGACTGTTCCACAGATTCACATTTCTTATGATAATTAAAGCTTCTTACCTTTGGGGGCTGATCTTTTTTTTTTTTTTTTTTTTTTTTTTTTTTTTCCAGATAAAGGGAGTACCCCCTGGATTCTGGTCTTTTGAGAGAGTTTTACAGCTTTTCACTATACTTTATGTAAAATTTATTTATATACATAAACAACTTGATGTTCCCCCAAAACATCTTGTCTCATAAGTAAATACACTGCTCAAAAAAATAAAGGGAACACTAAGATAACACATCCTAGATCTGAATAAATGAATTAATTGTATGAAATACTTTTGTCTTTACATAGTTGAATGTGCTGACAACAAAATCACACAAAAATGATCAATTGAAATCAAATTTATCAACCCATGGAGGTCTGGATATGGAGTCACACTCAAAATCAAAGTGAAAAACCACAATACAGGCTGATCCAACTTTGCTGTAATTTCCGTAAAACAAGTCAAAATGAGGCTCAGTAGTATGTGTGGCCTCCACGTGCTCGTATGACCTCATTACTACGCCTGGGCATGCTCCTAAGGAGGTGGCGGATGGTCTCCTGAGGGATGTCCTCACAGATCTTGACTAAAGCATCTCCTGGACAGTCTGTGGTGCAATGTGGCGTTGGTGGATGGAGCGAGACATGATGTCCCAGATGTGCTCAATCGGATTAAGGTCTGGGGAACCGGTGGGCCAGTCCATACAGTAGCATCAATGCCTTCCACTTGCAGGAAATCCTAAGACCCTCCAGCCACACGAGGTCTAGCATTGTCTTACATTAGGAGGAACCCAGGGCCAAATGCACCAGCATATGGTCTCACAAGGGGTCTGAGGATCTCATCTCGGTACCTAAGGGCAGTCAGGCTACCTCTAGCAAGCATATGGAGGGCTGTGTAGCCTCGCAGAAGAAATGCCACCCCACACCATTACTGACCCACCGCCAAACCGGTCATGCTGGAGGATGTTGCAGGCAGCAGAGCATTCTCCATGGTGTCTCCAGACTCTGTCACGTCTGTCACATGTGCTCAGTGTGAACCTGCTTTCATCTGTGAAGAGCACAGGGCACCAGGGGCGAATTTGCCAATCTTGGTGTTCTCTGGCAAATGTCAAACATCCTGCACGGTGTTGGGCTGTAAGCATAACCCCCACCTGTGGACGTTCGGCCCTCATACCACCTTCATGAAGTCTGTTTCTTACCATTTGAGTGGACACATGCACATTTGTGGCTTGCTCCTTCTTGCACAAAGGCAGGGGTAGCAGTCCTGCAGCTGGGTTGTTTCCCTCCTACGGCCTCCTCCCTGTCTCCTGATGTACTGGCCTGTCTCCTGGTAGCGCCTCCATGGTCTGGACACTATGCTTACAGACACAGCAAACCTTCTTGCCACAGCTCACATTGATGTGCCATCCTGGATGAGCTGCACTACCTGAGCCACTTGTGTGGGTTGTAGACTCCGTCTCATGCTACCACTAGAGTGAAAGTACCGCCAGCATTCAAAAGTGACCAAAAGATCAGCCAATTCAACCTGTTGTCTGTTCCATTTACACAACAGCATGTGAAATTGATTGTCAATCAGTGTTGCTTCCTGAGTGGACAGTGTGATTTCACAGAAGTGTGACTGACTTGGAGTTACATTGTGTTGTTTAAGTGTTCCCTTAATTTTTTTGAGCAGTGTATATTTCATTCTTTTGATTTCCTGAACTTTCTAGCACTATACTTCAAAGCTTTATATCATCTGCAAAAAAGAAACTGTGCTATTAAAGGGGTACTCTGTATACTACAGAGAAAGTTGTGTAGTTCTTTTCAGTCTGACTACAGTGCTCTCTGCTGCCACCTCTGTCCATGTCAGGTTCTGCTCAGAGCAGGAGAGGTTTGCTATGGGGATTTGCTCCTGCTCTGGACAGTTCCTGACATGGACAGAGGGGTCAACAGAGAGCAATGTGGTCAGAATGGAAAGAACTACACAACTTTCTCTGTAGTATACAGCAACTGATAAGTACTGGAATAATTAAGATTTTTAAATTGAAATAACTGACAAATATTTTAAACTTTCTGGCACCAGTTGATTTGAAAACAGTTGTTATCCACCGGAGTACTCCTTTAATCCTATCTTCTACATCAATAATAAAGAGGTTGGATAAAAGCAGACCCAGTACTGAACCTTGGGGTATGCCACTTATAATGGTGGACCACTCAGACAACTTATTTTCGATCCATTTCTAATCTAAAGTTTCTAAACCCATAGACTATTGTATCAATGAGGGAATACTTTACATTGAATTGCTAACTATGGATTAAAATATACTTACTGAGTATTAAACTTAATAAGCTGCACTTAGCTATTTTTACTACAGTTGTCTATACCTAGACTCACACCTATGGGAAAATATGAACGAGTCTTGTTCTGTTATTAATAATGGCCATTTTTCGGCAGACAGTAATAGTCATATGTTCTCAAGCATAGATGTGTAAATACTTTTCCTTTCCCTAAATAACCGCAATGAGGATTTAACATATCACTTGTGTAGTTTTGAACATTTCTTTGTCACCCTCCTCTGTTTCCTGTATAAATGGATGGTCAGTTTACACAGCGCTGCCTGTTTCTTGTTAAATGATTTACCTCATCGGATATAAGATTTTTCAGGCATTGCAATAATTTTCCGCCAGAAAAGAAAGATTCTGTTGCCAGGAAGGCTTTAGCTCTAATGTATGTTAATACAGTAAATTCATGACTAGTATGTTTGCTATGTGAGTATTCTTTTTGTATAAAGACACAATGCTAGAAATGCCCATTGCCTGAATTCGTAGACAATTGTCACGATGCCGGCTGGCAGGTAGTGGATCCTCTGTGCCAGAGAGGGATTGGCGTGGACCGTGCTAGAGGATCGGTTCTAAGTCACTACTGGTTTTCACCAGAGCCCGCCGCAAAGCGGGATGGTCTTGCTGCGGCGGTAGTGACCAGGTCGTATCCCCTAGCAACGGCTCAACCTCTCTGGCTGCTGAAGATAGGCGCGGTACAAGGGAGTAGACAGAAGCAAGGTCGGACGTAGCAGAAGGTCGGGGCAGGCAGCAAGGATCGTAGTCAGGGGCAACGGCAGAAGGTCTGGAATCACAGGCAAGGAACACACAAGGAACGCTTTCACTGGCACTAGGGCAACAAGATCCGGCGAGGGAGTGAAGGGGAAGTGAGGTGATATAGGGAAGTGCACAGGTGTAAACACTAATTGGAACCACTGCACCAATCAGCGGTGCAGTGGCCCTTTAAATCGCAAAGACCCGGCGCGCGCGCGCCCTAGGGAGCGGGGCCGCGCGCGCCGGGACAGAACTGACGGGGAGCGAGTAAGGTACGGGAGCCGGGGTGCGCATCGCGAGCGGGCGCTACCCGCATCGCGAATCGCATCCCGGCCGGAGGTGGTAACGCAGCGCCCCGGGTCCGTGGAACCGACCGGGGCGCTGCAGTGAGGGAAGTGTAGCGAGCGCTCCGGGGAGGAGCGGGGACCCGGAGCGCTCGGCGTAACAGTACCCCCCCCCTTGGGTCTCCCCCTCTTCTTGGGGCCTGAGAACCTGAGGATCAGACTTTTGTCCAGGATATTGTCCTCAGGTTCCCAGGACCTCTCTTCTGGACCACAACCCTCCCAATCCACTAAAAAAAAAGTTCTTCCCCTGACCTTTTTAGAGGCCAAAATCTCTTTGACAGAGAAGATGTCCGAGGAGCCGGAAACAGGAGTGGGAGGAACAGATTTAGGAGAAAAACGGTTGAGGATGAGAGGTTTAAGAAGAGAGACGTGAAAGGCATTAGGGATACGAAGAGAAGGAGGAAGAAGAAGTTTGTAAGAGACAGGATTAATTTGACACAAAACTTTAAAAGGACCAAGATAGCGTGGTCCCAACTTATAGCTCGGGACACGGAAACGGACATATTTAGCGGAGAGCCATACCTTGTCTCCAGGGGAAAAAATGGGAGGAGCTCTTCTTTTCTTATCTGCGAATCTCTTCATGCGAGAAGAAGCCTGTAAGAGAGAATTTTGGGTCTCTTTCCATATGGTGGAAAGATCACGAGAAATTTCATCCACAGCGGGCAGACCAGAGGGCAAGGGGGTAGGGAGGGGGGGAAGAGGGTGACGGCCGTACACCACGAAAAACGGAGATTTGGAGGAAGATTCAGAGATTCTGAAATTATACGAGAATTCGGCCCAAGGTAGAAGATCTGCCCAGTCATCCTGGCGGGAGGAAACAAAATGTCGTAAATAGTCACCCAAGATCTGGTTAATTCTCTCTACTTGTCCATTGGATTGAGGATGGTATGCAGAAGAAAAATTTAATTTAATCTTGAGTTGTTTACAGAGAGCCCTCCAGAATTTAGACACAAATTGGACGCCTCTATCCGAGACGATCTGTGTAGGCAACCCGTGAAGACGAAAAATGTGTACAAAAAATTGTTTAGCCAACTGAGGCGCTGAAGGAAGGCCAGGAAGAGGGATGAAATGTGCCATTTTGGAGAATCGATCAACGACCACCCAAATAACAGTGTTGCCATGGGATGGGGGTAAGTCAGTAATAAAATCCATACCAATCAGAGACCAAGGTTGTTCGGGGACAGGTAGAGGATGAAGAAAACCAGCGGGCTTCTGGCGAGGAGTCTTATCCCGGGCACAGATAGTGCAGGCTCGCACAAAGTCCACCACATCAGTCTCTAGAGTCGGCCACCAATAGAAGCGAGAGATGAGTTGCACAGATTTCTTGATGCCCGCATGACCTGCGAGATGGGAGGAGTGACCCCATTTGAGGATCCCAAGGCGTTGGCGTGGAGAAACAAAGGTCTTTCCTGGAGGAGTTTGCCTGATGGAGGCTGGAGAAGTGGAAATCAGGCAGTCAGGAGGAATGATGTGTTGAGGAGAGAGTTCAATTTCAGAGGCATCTGAGGAACGAGAGAGAGCATCGGCCCTAATGTTTTTATCAGCAGGCCGAAAGTGAATTTCAAAATTAAATCGGGCAAAGAACAGAGACCACCGGGCCTGGCGAGGATTCAGCCGTTGGGCAGACTGGAGGTAGGAGAGGTTCTTGTGATCGGTGTAAATAATAACTGGAAATCTTGATCCCTCCAGCAGATGCCTCCATTCCTCAAGTGCTAATTTAATGGCTAGAAGCTCTCGATCCCCGATGGAGTAGTTCCTCTCCGCCGGAGAGAAGGTCCTGGAAAAAAAACCACAAGTAACAGCATGCCCGGAAGAGTTTTTTTGTAGAAGGACAGCTCCAGCTCCCACTGAGGAGGCATCAACCTCCAATAGGAAGGGTTTAGATGGGTCAGGTCTGGAGAGCACGGGAGCCGAAGAAAAGGCAGACTTGAGTCGTTTAAAGGCGTCTTCCGCTTGAGGAGGCCAGGACTTGGGATCGGCATTTTTTTTTGTTAAAGCCACAATAGGAGCCACAATGGTAGAAAAATGTGGAATAAATTGCCTGTAATAATTGGCGAACCCCAAAAAACGTTGGATGGCACGGAGTCCGGAGGGGCGTGGCCAATCTAAGACGGCAGAGAGTTTATCTGGGTCCATTTGTAGTCCCTGGCCAGAGACCAAGTATCCTAGAAAAGGAAGAGATTGGCATTCAAACAGACATTTCTCTATTTTGGCATAGAGTTGATTATCACGAAGTCTCTGAAGAACCATACGGACATGCTGGCGGTGTTCTTCTAGATTGGCAGAAAAAATCAGGATATCGTCCAGATATACAACAACACAGGAGTATAGTAGATCACGAAAAATTTCATTAACAAAGTCTTGGAAGACGGCAGGGGCGTTGCATAGACCAAAGGGCATGACCAGATACTCAAAGTGTCCATCTCTGGTGTTAAATGCCGTTTTCCATTCATCCCCCTCTCTGATGCGGATGAGATTATAAGCACCTCTTAAGTCCAGTTTGGTAAAAATATGGGCACCTTGGAGACGATCAAAGAGTTCAGAGATGAGGGGTAGGGGGTAGCGGTTCTTAACCGTGATTTTATTAAGACCGCGGTAGTCAATGCAAGGACGTAGAGAGCCATCTTTTTTGGACACAAAGAAAAATCCGGCTCCGGCAGGAGAGGAGGATTTACGGATAAAGCCCTTTTTTAAATTTTCTTGGACGTATTCAGACATGGCAAGAGTCTCTGGGACGGACAGAGGATAGATTCTGCCCCGGGGTGGAGTAGTGCCCGGGAGGAGGTCAATGGGACAATCATAAGGCCTGTGAGGAGGTAGAGTCTCAGCTTGTTTTTTGCAAAAAACGTCCGCAAAGTCCATATAGGCCTTAGGGAGACCGGTTACATGAGGAAGCACAGGGACACGGCAAGGTTTACTGGGAACCGGTTTTAAGCAGTCCTTGGAACAAGAGGGCCCCCAACTCTTGATCTCCCCAGTGGACCAATCCAGGATTGGGGAATGGAGTTGAAGCCAGGGAAGTCCAAGAAGGATTTCAGAAGTGCAATTGGGAAGGACCAACAGTTCAATCCTCTCGTGATGAGATCCGATGCACATTAGAAGGGGCTCCGTGCGGAAACGTATAGTACAGTCCAATCTTTCATTGTTTACACAATTGATGTAGAGGGGTCTGGCGAGACTGGTCACCGGGATGTTGAACTTGTTGACGAGAGAGGCTAAGATGAAATTTCCTGCAGATCCAGAGTCCAAGAAGGCCACAGCAGAGAAGGAGAAGGCAGAGGCAGACATCCGCACAGGCACAGTAAGACGTGGAGAAGCAGAGTAGACATCAAGGACTGTCTCACCTTTGTGCGGAGTCAGCGGACGTCTTTCCAGGCGGGGAGGACGGATAGGACAATCCTTCAGGAAGTGTTCGGTACTAGCACAGTACAGGCAGAGATTCTCCATGCGGCGTCGTGTCCTCTCTTGGGGTGTCAGGCGAGACCGGTCGACCTGCATAGCCTCCACGGCGGGAGGCACAGGAACAGATTGCAGGGGACCAGAGGAGAGAGGAGCCGGGGAGAAGAAACGCCTCGTGCGAACAGAGTCCATATCCTGGCGGAGCTCCTGACGCCGTTCGGAAAAACGCATGTCAATGCGAGTGGCAAGATGGATGAGTTCATGTAGGTTAGCAGGGATTTCTCGTGCGGCCAGAACATCTTTAATGTTGCTGGATAGGCCTTTTTTAAAGGTCGCGCAGAGTGCCTCATTATTCCAGGATAATTCTGAAGCAAGGGTACGGAACTGTACGGCATACTCGCCAACGGAAGAATTACCCTGGACCAGGTTCAACAGGGCAGTCTCAGCAGAAGAGGCTCGGGCAGGTTCCTCAAAGACACTTCGAATTTCCGAGAAGAAGGAGTGTACAGAGGCAGTGACGGGGTCATTGCGGTCCCAGAGCGGTGTGGCCCAAGCCAGGGCTTTTCCAGACAGCAGGCTGACTACGAAAGCCACCTTAGACCTTTCAGTGGGGAACTGGTCCGACATCATCTCCAAGTGTAATGAACATTGGGAAAGAAAGCCACGGCAAAACTTAGAGTCCCCATCAAATTTATCCGGCAAGGATAGTCGTATTCCAGAAGCGGCCACTCGCTGCGGAGGAGGTACAGGAGCTGGCGGAGGAGATGATTGCTGGAGCTGTGGTAGTAACTGTTGTAGCATAACAGTCAGTTGAGACAGCTGTTGGCCTTGTTGCGCAATCTGTTGTGACTGCTGGGCGACCACCGTGGTGAGGTCAGCGACAACTGGCAGAGGAACTTCAGCGGGATCCATGGCCGGATCTACTGTCACGATGCCGGCTGGCAGGTAGTGGATCCTCTGTGCCAGAGAGGGATTGGCGTGGACCGTGCTAGAGGATCGGTTCTAAGTCACTACTGGTTTTCACCAGAGCCCGCCGCAAAGCGGGATGGTCTTGCTGCGGCGGTAGTGACCAGGTCGTATCCCCTAGCAACGGCTCAACCTCTCTGGCTGCTGAAGATAGGCGCGGTACAAGGGAGTAGACAGAAGCAAGGTCGGACGTAGCAGAAGGTCGGGGCAGGCAGCAAGGATCGTAGTCAGGGGCAACGGCAGAAGGTCTGGAATCACAGGCAAGGAACACACAAGGAACGCTTTCACTGGCACTAGGGCAACAAGATCCGGCGAGGGAGTGAAGGGGAAGTGAGGTGATATAGGGAAGTGCACAGGTGTAAACACTAATTGGAACCACTGCACCAATCAGCGGTGCAGTGGCCCTTTAAATCGCAAAGACCCGGCGCGCGCGCGCCCTAGGGAGCGGGGCCGCGCGCGCCGGGACAGAACTGACGGGGAGCGAGTAAGGTACGGGAGCCGGAGTGCGCATCGCGAGCGGGCGCTACCCGCATCGCGAATCGCATCCCGGCCGGAGGTGGTAACGCAGCGCCCCGGGTCCGTGGAACCGACCGGGGCGCTGCAGTGAGGGAAGTGTAGCGAGCGCTCCGGGGAGGAGCGGGGACCCGGAGCGCTCGGCGTAACAACAATCTTGGAAAAATCACGGTTTATGGCAGTAAACGTCTCCTGCATTACTGACCTATTGCTCTTATTTTATATCCGTCTACTTTCTATTTTTAGCCTAATTGATGTTTGATATGATGTCCAATAAGCGTGTTTAAATAATAATGAAAAAATATATACATTTACTGAAGAGTTATAATATTTTGGTAGTATGACATCACCTGATGTTCAGTTTGTATAGCAAAGTGAATGTCCATCCAATGAGTGCCGGAGGATGTACATTCTCCCCATATACAAATATCTATATAGTGATCCTCACTGCAGAGCAGCCAATAAAAAATACCTTTCTGTCCTGCTTATCAGGGAAGCTGCCAGAGGGGGCAGAAGACTGATTCAGTAAGAACCCAAGAATTAGTAGCAACTCCAAGGGAGACAAACAGAAGCAAAAAATAATGAAAAAGGCAGGAATGTTGGCTGTATCCTGCTACTACTCCAGTGTCACTTTAAGTGCCCCTCTTTTTGCATCATAAAGCAGTAGTGCCACAAGATTTCCCTTATTTTTCCACCAGAAAATAATAATGTGTCCTCTGTGCCCCTCAGTTATAGCAGCTGCTTTTTTGCCCTCGCGCATTGATAATCCGGTGGGAGAATTAAAGAAACCAGCCGCTGCCTTATCCCCGCCAAACCTGCGCCATACCTAGGCATAGATGTACATGACAAACAGCAGTAATTTCTTGCATTCAGCATACAGTATACGTGTATTTTAGTAATCATATGGGTACAAGGGCAGGATTGTTTCATCATAGCTCTGGGATTCTTATATGTCAGGCCAACAACTTCATGTGATTCTTAGGGACAACGTTACCTATACATCTGGAGTCATTTATGTGCTTCCTCTATTGCCTTTAATATCCATGAGACTGATACAGTAAAGTAAATCAGACTCTGAGTTATTCATTTAGTGCATTTTGGGTTAAATACTCTTAGTTATGGAAAAATACATTGTCCTGATAAAACTGGGGCACATGGGAAATGTACCTTGTCTGTATGCATTTAGTGAAAAGTAAGAAAATGATACAAGTGGCAACATTAATGCGATGAGCTTGCTGTGCACATCAGCCCATCTGTTTCACTCTTCTTACTAGAGAGCTATGAAGTAGATGAGTTGCGTGCTTCCCAACTTTAACAGTAAAGCTGAAAAACAAACAGGTTGCTGGGTTACAATTCGGTACAAAGACTTTATCGTCAAAATGTACTCTACTATAGGATAAACCAAGCTTGTGCTAGGGGCCAACAGTGCTCTGGCTCTTCTCTCCAGTGCTGCAAGTGCCCTTAGCACTAGTGCCCTTGTGGCAGTATCCGGCATAGCAACCTCTACCAGCGGCGTAGCGTGGGTTGTCAGCACCCGGGGCAAGGCAAGTAATTTGAGCCCCCTAACCCGTGGATTTTAGCACTTGAGTCTCTTCCACTAGATTAGTTAAAGAAACCCTTACCCCCTAAGCACATGTATTGTTTGTTATGAAAATACTGATAAATAAATTAAAGGTTGCTAGACCCACTGGCTTACAGCTACATATGGATCGAAATATGTCTCCTCACTGTTGAACCAACCAAACTTCAATCCATCTGGTCAGCTCAACATGCCAGTCTTGACCTGCAGACCGGGAACATCCCAAAGAAACTTCAGTTTTGGAGATGCTCTGCTAGCACTACACAGCCAGCTAACTGAGCCCAGTACTACTCCAGTCAGTCCTGACTCCTGTCACTCGTAACTCCTACCTTTTTTTTTCACCGGCTGTCCAGGACCCGATCACAGCAGTCAGCAGGCTAGGTTTTCTCCTCCAGGTCCTCCTAGGTTTTCCTCCTGCAGCGTCTGTCACCACTGGCTCCCTTTCTCCTCTCTGGCCTGTGTCACGTGCCTGCCGCCGCTGCCAGCTTCTTCTTGCTGCTGCCTGGTCTGGTCTGGTGTGCTTCTCTCCCGCGCTCAGCGCTGCGCTGGGCGGCCGCTGCACTGTCCCTCCCCCAGATAGTCCCTCGCTCTCTCTTCGCACCCACCGCACGCCTGGCACCCCCCCCCCCTCCACAGTGGGCGGCAACCCGGCGGCTCGGATCAGATTCGCACAGCCTTAATTCGCACATTCTTAACATGCTTCTTTATGTGTCTAGAACCTCTGTTCTGCTGCTTTCTCATTCTGACATCCACAGCTCAGGAAGCGGGTGTGTCTGAGGCAAGCACTAAATCCACCCTCACGCACCATATGTTAACTTCCTTCCTGAGTCTTCTGTGCTGGGTCAATCACTGCTGACTGCCCTGTAACCTCTCCTCTCTGTTTTCAGACGGAGTCTGATAGGACAGAAATGAGCACAGAAAAGTGCTAGTCCCGCCCTCGCAGCCTGTGCTTCAGCTGGGACAAAGATGATGCAGCTGGATAGGATTATCTTCTGCATGGTATGGGGACACCTAGTGGTCTTTTTTATATAATTTATATATGATTTATATAAAAATGAGATACCATTTTGTATGAAATATATTAGAGGGGTTAATGTTTTGCCTAGATTTACAACATATAAAATGTTTTTGAATCTGACAGTGCCCATTAACCTTTTTTTCCTAGCAGCTATTCAGCATTGGCGGGAGTTTTATATATTTAAAAATGTGCTGACAAGTCATCCTTTAAAGGATTATTGTAGGGCATCAATGTTTTTACATAGATAAATTCAAGGTGGCATATAAGAGGGAAAATATCTGTACTCCGATCCCCTGCTGGTGTTGGTCCCTGCTACCAAGCGCTTCCTGCCCTTTATCTAGACAAAGGAATTGCCTGCTCAGCCAATCTCTGCTTAAGCGGGTCACTGCTATGGCCAGTATTGAGGGCAGGTCAGAAAGCACCTTGTAGCAGGGACTAGCACCTTCAGTGCATAATAGAAAGGTGAGTGCAGGTATTTTAACTTTTCGTGCCACCCTAAGCACATCTAATTACAAAATGAATGCTCCAGAATACTTTTTCAATGTAAAATGACACATTTCTCCAGTACAGTAAGGCTGATATCACACATTCTCATCACACACAAATTGTTTGTGTGATTTTCTGTGGTGTCTTTTTTTTGGGGGGTCTAAAATCAGATGGAAATCTACAGGGAAATATAATGACATGCACTAAAGTTTTTTTTGTTTTTTTTTAAGTGTTTATCTATACTTGTGATGCGTTTTGGAGTCAGTGGCAGATTGTTTTTTTTTTTTTTTTTGTTTGTTTTTTTTTCAAATCCCGACTTGCTCAAGGTGTCACCTTTTTTTTTTCCAATAGTTGATAGCGTTTCCTTCATTGTTTCTTTTTCTGTGTTGTTAATTAAAAATACATTTGCATATTGTGATGCATTTTTTCACATCCTTGAATTGAAATCCTTGAATCACATGATCAATAGATCTCATGGTTTGTAAATGGAAGATTGTTATCGAAAAAATTAAATAGTGGGTGTGAAGGCAGCATAAAATAAGAGTTGTGGAATGACAATACCGCACTATCCTGCCTACTGAGGAATAGGACTAGTGATTCTGGCATTTTTCCTGTATTTAGACTTTGATGTCTTCTTTTAAACAATATGAAACAAACTATAATGAAACTATTGTACTCTTCTAACTGTATAGTCCATGCTATATAGCAGTGCCATGTGTGACATTCTTGTGCACTGTTTCTCATTCTCCTGCATTGCTGACCCACCTGTCAATTAGAGAGTTAATCTGTTCCCTTGCCGCTACTTTGTTTTCCTGAGGAGACTGGAGTAGACCTGACATCTGGGATTGCACAGGGGTTAAACACAGCTTGAAAGTGGAGCCTTTCCTTCCATGCCCCTGTGCTGTTTTTATTTTAAGGGGAGACAGGAGGGAGGGGAGTATGGGCATGCAATTTCAGCTTTCTACTAAGGTTTTCTCCTGAGGCACAGAAGTTAAGCAGAGAGTGAGGCCTCAGGAAGTGGGAGTGTTTTCAGATCGTAGACTTGCTATGGGGGTAGTTGAAAAAGGAGAATGTTGAATGAAAAAAAGAAAAATAAACAACTCCCCTCAATAGTATGGTTAGTTTTCATACAGTCCGGGTGGAAATGGCATCTGCGTCTAGAACAGCTTCACAGATCAACAATTGAAAGAAGGAGTTGCAGACCTATTGGAGCTCAGCATCCTTGCAGGCAAAATGCAAAGCTACATTTTGCTTTGTGATTACTATGGCAACGCTGGTCCTGTACAATATTTGTATGTAGTTAGCTGATGTTCTCCATTGGCTGCTTTGTCCACTTCACCTATTTCATCGGAACTTTGTAACTCGTGGGATGCCTCATTGTGTTTTTCATGAACCACTATCTGAGATTTTTGGTTCATGTGTAATTGAGACCAAGCCCTGAACTTTTGAAGTCCTGGAGGCCTGCAGGTCATTACCAAGGTGAGCCACACAGAGAAAGTTGTAGGCCGTGGCTTAAAACAGCATTATGGAGGCTGGGTAACAAAGCAGACATGGCCTGGCTTACGTGCACAAAGGGCTTCAGCCCTAGGATGTTTTTGGTGGAATGGAGCACAACGTTACAAGAAGACTGAAGAGTACAATGGAAACCCAACATTCTAAGGGGTGTGATATTTTGAATTAAAAGGATACTGAAGACTTTGGAGACTGGCTGAAGGAACCGTACCAGAAAGATGTAGTTGACACGGGATGTATCTGACAATGATTGGTATGAACTTCAGCTTGCAGGAGCTCCTATTGAAATTTGAGAAGGTATCTTGGATTGTAGCATTTGTTTATTCAATGGTTGTGTGTGTGTATATATATATATATATATATATATATATATATATATATATTTAGGGTATAGGTATATATTACATGTATATGCAACTACATTTACATACCATAGGACAAAATTTGTGTGGCATTACGAAATATTTCAGTTATTCATTCTTGCAACAGAAATACGGGAATGTAAATTTTTATAATCATATTTATGTAATCCATTTATTGACATTATATTTGTTTTATTTTGTATTGTGTTTTTCATTTTTTTTACAAACTGAACATAAATAGCATATAGTACTTACAGAAATACCTATGTGGGTTTAGGTGTGGTATTTATACAGAGTTTTAGGAAATTCTTTACATCCTCTTGAATTGAAGTCCTATTGAAGTCTATATATGCTTGGGATATTTTGCTACCTAATATATGATCTATTTGACTGCTGCACTCTGTACTGTGGAGTAGTGCGCTGCTTTGTGTTTTCTAGGACATGTGCTCTCCTGCTCATTCATACTTGTATTCCTGTAATTGTTGCTCCATTTAGCCTTAAACCCAGGTTCATGTTTCTGCTCTGCTCCCCTACTTGGTGCCTCAGTCTTTTGTCTATATGTTGACAGCAGACAAAGGTAATTTAAGATGCCTGTTGGCTTATTTTATGTACAGTATACCTTAAGAGTGCGTCTTAGATATTCATTGTATCTAGGATCACTGTCTTCATATTGGAGTCAAACATATTGATAATTCTTCTATTTCCAGTGATTTTATATGGTAAAACATCAGTAGATAATTGAGAAAAGGTAAAAACACATAACTTTTGTGAAGTGTTTTGTCAGCAGTTCTTACTCTGGGTACTTGCAGGTCAAGGCGGTATTGTATGAATGGTGTATACAAAGAGATGTTTGCGTAACTTGCATAGTTGTTGGCAACTATGAACTTGTCTGTGCTCATAGAATATGTATGCCCTGCCCACTTTTGCTGCAGACCCTGCTTGTATCAGCATCAGGTCTGGACTTAATTTTAGGATAGCTATAATACTTAGTGAGGTGATGGAGATCTGCATTTCTCAATGTGTGTAAGCTTGGCATCACGTTACCTAAATAAATTATATTACAGTAAGGCTATGATCATAAGCTACACATTAGACTGTCCACCCTAGTAGAATGGCATTTATTGGATCTGTCGAAGAGGGGGGCTCCGACCCTCGAAACGCGTTATCCCTTGTAATTACCTGCATGAATAAATACTTTTCTGCCTTATGAAATACCCGAGTTTGTGGACTTTCTACACTTCTACACTGGAAAGGAGCGATTCTCAGCACCGCAATTTTACGGATCATAGATCCCACCTTCCTTCTCTACTGACCAGACGTCCAGGACCAGCTCCCGAGGCGACCAGGTGCCAGGAGCCCTTTCACCACTTTGTGCTTCCCAGGGATCTGGGATCAAAGCTTACAACGGTGTTGTGTTTGTAACACAACACCCCCAGGTGAGCATACTAAACTCTGTTCACCTATACATTTTTTACATCACAGAATCATGGCACATTAGTGCGCTTTTTCTTCTGTTTTCTTCTTTTTCATATATCTGAGTCTCTATTTACTTCCTGGGATACATATAATGTAGGCGATGTTGCTGATAAATAGTGGAAAAAGTAGTAGATACTTTATAACCACGTATGTGTCCAAATAAATGTGTTATGAGTTTGTCATCTTTTTTTATGCAACAGCAGGTTAACCTTACAAAAAAGTTACATTGCAGGTGCTATCCTACAGATCTGACGTTGGTGGAACATGAATTAGCCATGCCACCTGCAGTGAAAGGAAGATTCTTACATCTTCAATGAATATGTTTTAACACCATGGTGGGCTAGATGTTCTGCCAGCCATAGCATGATGAATGGAACATTCTTTCCTTTGATTCATGCTATAACTTCAAGACTCCCAAACAGACTCAGCACAAGATTGCCAGGGTGGTTTGCTTCAGGCAAAACTGGCACAATTCTCTTTTATGTCCTACAAAACATCTGCTTATTCACTTTTGGTTTTGGACACGCTTATGTGCACTGCAAGGAGCATCTCAAGTACTCTTACTGGGACTGTAATATATAGAACCCAGATGCTCATTCTTGAAAATGAAAGCCTCTTTGGAAATGAACGACTTGAACCATTCCACATTATGAGAAGAGTGATGGACATTAGAGATCTTCTCATAATTGATGCACAATCTGAAAGTTACTTCTACAGATTTAATGCCCAGAGCTGTCTTCATTCTATTGATCCATCTCTAGCTGAATGCAACATTACGTCCTTGAGTGGTTTGTTACAGGCTCACACCAGAAGAACAGGCAAAAGCTTTATCTGAAATTTAGAAAGGTGAAGCTAGTTCGGAAATACTATTTATTGAGCAACCATCTTTTATTGCCTCTTCCAAAAGTACAAAGAGATAAGCTGATGTACGGTTATGATGTATACTATAGAGCCTGTATTAATAGGGTAGGTCTACCTTTAATTTGTATTAATATAAAAACAGCCACTGGACAGAGAAATAATGTTTAGTATTATGTTTATATATGCACTGGCTGTGAAACCATAGATGGGAAGCTTTGCTAACAACTGACCAATGATTTGATGTGTTTTGGCACGTATAAGGACTTTCATATAAAGGGGTTGTCCTGGCATAAAAAACTATATTTGACTTAAGGCAGCACAAAAATAAAAAAGAAGGTATATTCAGCTACCCCAAGCCTCTGCAGCTGCTGTGCTGATGGCGCTTCTGGTCCCTGGTCATCACTATTACTTTGCGGTGATGCGTTGTCCCTGCAAGATGTGGCCATTCAATCAATGGAGGGACACTGCTGTGACCAGTGATTGGCTGAGCTGGCACTTCTTGCGAGAAGATCACATGGGAACATTTCTTAAAGGTAGAACACTTCTTTACACAATTTACAGCATAATAAATGGCAAAACATATGTACGTGAGTGGACAGGTGTAAGGGGGGCCCAGGGGACACTGCAAGGGTATGGGGTAACAACTCCCGTACTGGGCTACCACATTTTGAAACCCCCAGTTTCTCTTATTCACAAAATCTGCCACTGAGCATTAATTTTTCCTGCAACATTTTGCATGGAACCTCTTCCCCATCTATAACATCCAAATTCCATATCAGGGTTAGGGTATTTCGGCTAACAAGTAGTAACAAGTAGTAGAAAATTGAAGAAGGACAATGTGGGAGATTTATCAAAACCTGTCCAGAGGAAAAGTTGCCCAGTTGCCCATAGCAACCAATCAGATCGCTTCTTTCAGTTTTCAGAGGTCTTTTCAAAAATGAAAGAAACCATTTGATTGGTTGCTATGGGCAACTGGACAACTTTTCCTCTGGACAGGTTTTGATAAATCTCCCCCAATATGACTGCAGAATCAGACTACACAGGGCTTTTATGTTACCATGAAGACAAATGGTCTAAATCAGAGCTGTAAACACAAAACTGTTATTTTTTTTTACTTTAAAAATTGCTTTACTTAGATGCAGTGAAAAAATAGTTTCAAAGTTGAACCTTCCAGTAAGAACCAACGTGGTCTACGGAGTCTTTTACTCCTTATGGCTCTTTTTATTTTATTTTTTCCTTCGATCAGAGAGGTATTACATGCAACTTATTCCCTAACATTCACCACTGATGAAAATCTGCCAGGAATAACACTGTATATACTGTATAGGCATTTATTGGCACAGAGTACATCCCCTTTTGTACTGTATCCCTATGTATAGGATCCGACAGCCGGCTTTACTTTCAAATATAGTGAAAAAAAAGCTGCAGGCACTCACTGGCCCAGTATGTGCCAAAAAGGAAGTACATTTTTTTGGGTATACATTGGGTGCATGGGGCCATATGGATACACTCATTCCTGCCACATAGACCAAAAATAATGGCCCTCATTTACTAAGAATGTTGTTTTTTTATTAGTGTAAAATGTTGTTTCCGACTTGCAGGATTCCTTTCTATTTACTATGTGAATTGACAGATTTACAATTTTCGGACCAGCTTTTGCTAGGTAGACATTTCGAGCCATTAATTCACAGGAGTTTCTTTGAATTCAATAGTAAATTGGTTGGGTTGTGAAACCAAGCCCATTTCCGTTAGGTCACTCTCCCTTTTTGGCTTTTCAGAATGCAATGTCTGGTTTGTCGTATATTCCTGTTGCACACTGGCAGCGACATGTCGCAGACACTATATCCCAAAATAACTTGAAATAACCTGGCAAAAACTAGTCAGTTTTAGCATAGTAAAAAAGGGCCAATATGTCTTGTTTGTTAGATGAATCTGTTGCGTTCAGACAAGATGCCATAGCGCAATGACAGCTCTGTCATGATTTAATTTTCACCAGGGAACACTAGCTAATATCTCTGCCAATGTCACTTCACATTCTACATATAAGTTAGGTTTTAATTAATATTTTTAGGGATAACAATTACTTTAGAATGGGTTCTTGGCCAAGCAGATTCTGTGACATGGAACGTTCGGTATGTATGCGGCTCTAATTCTTGGTGTAAGGCAATTACAAGTCTATAATTAGTAGAGAAGTGCAGTCATTACATGAGCGGTTCATTGGATGAAGATAAAACATAATGATTTCCGAGGAAGTGATGGTTGAAAATGAGTTTTATGTGGTTGATTCTGATGACACATGGAGCCGAGACCACTGGATGATAATGCTGATGTTTTTTTTTTTTTTTTGCAATGTATCAGTCTAGTTTAGATTGTATCTTAGTTTTAAAAAGGCTTTTGTTATCTATCAAAGTACACAGTGATAGTGATAGGGCAGCATTGTCGCTTCCTGCTTCTTCCTTTCACGCTGCATAAACAGTATAGGTTCATTGGCTTCCTGTTACATAGCCATAGGCTAGGTTCACATTGCCGTTGGGCTCTGTCCCATTCTGGCTCTTTTTTCTGCGCCGAACGGCCCCAAAATGGGTCAAAGCACCACTGACACCACTGGATAAACACTGCATCCTCACGGATCCTATTGACTTGTATGGGGTCTGTTGGGGATTCAACATGCACTTTTTTTTATTCACCATCCTCTCATCGTTCTGACGGACTGGCCAATGGAGCTCCACATAACAGAGCCAAACGGCAGTTTGAAAGAGACCTTAGGGCCCCTTAGTCAGCTAATTGCATAATTTGCCTTGCTAAAAAAAACATTGTTCATCAGCCGTACATCTCCCCATATTGTAGGGCAGTATTTTACAAGCCCCCCCCCCCCCCCCCCCAACAGGCCATGTTTTCAGAATTTTGTAGGTGTTATAGTTATGGTCAGTGCATCAGGCACCACCTTAATTATATCACTTGTTAAAGACTAAGGAGATCCCAAAAACAATACCTGTTGAGGGTTCTTGAGGACCGCACTTGAGGACCGGGAAACACTGTTCTAAGGGATGTGCAGCCAATGAATGATGGTTTGCACAAATGACCTAGCGTTTGTTTATACAGCCGTGCTGGCATCATAGTCGAGCCTTGTTGTAAGCTCAGTAATCGAGTGCTGATCTATAAGATTGGTTCTTGTTTACAGCAAGGGTTTGCCCATGTGATGGGACCCTTAAGCAGGGTTCACATAAAGAAGATACTGGCTAAAATTACTGACCAAAATGCTACTGTATGTGTGAACCCAGCATGTAGGGACGTATAACCTAAGTGGGTTTGGAGAAAACTGTAAAGTCATAGTGAACCACTCCCTATATTATTCATATAATGACAATATGACTATAGCCGTAGTCTCCAAACTGTGGCTCTCCAGATGTTTGTATCTGAAGGGCTACAGTTTGGAGACCACTAGACTACAGGATCGGACTAAATCTTTCTTTTATCAGTAAAAACCAAGGTGATCTTTGACAGGCTTCTTTAAGATTAGGTGTAACCTAAAGCGGTTTGGAGAATACTGTAGTGTCATGCTACAGTATAGAAAATAAAGAGACTCTATTCCTTGTGCTTATGATCCATGTGCAGAATGTGATAGTGAAAGCACTGAATCCCTTTGACATTGGTACTTTGTGCAACCAATGAACCAAACCTTATATATTTCCCCATGAACCCATCAAGTATAAATTAATCTTTCACTGCGTGTAAGCACTGAGACAGAGTGCGGCAGTAAACTGACGAAATGGGCGAACAAGCCGAATGTATGGCACAGAGGTACATACAACAGATACTTCTTAAAATGAATGTCTATGCAGTTACACAGGAATTGGTGCAGAACTGTGTTTAGCCATTGATTGCTAAAAACCATCCCAGATCCTAGCACTAGCATCCAAACTAGTGAGCCTCCAGCTGTTGAAAAACTGCAACTCCCAGCATGTTTAGACAGCGGAAGGCATTCTGGGAGTTGTAGTTTTGCAACAGCTGAAGGCACACTGGTTGGGGAACACTGTTGTACAGTATTTAGGAACTTTTTGTTTTAAAGGGGTATTGCAGGATTTTTTTCCTCTTGTCCATGATGCCAAATTATATTACATTGTATATAACTATATGAATATGCTTCTATTACCTCCATGTTCAGCTTAGCTTTGTTTTAATGCATGGGACTGACACCAGAAAGTGCTGTAGTGCAAGTCTTTCTATTTTACGCTTGTCTCTTTCCCAGCATTCCATGCAGCTAGAGAAAATATGTCATCAGTCACATGGTCTCCAAGAGCGTGGCTATGCTGCATTGGGTGAGTGAATAGCAGGGTGAGGATATGTTCACTGGGCGTAAGTCCACAAGTTTACGGAATCCCGGCGCAATTACGGCAGAATTTTTGTACTCAAAACGCACAATTCTGCTTAAATTCAAAGCCCTATTGACTCTAATGGGATTCCGCTGAAAAATTCCGCAAAATAAAAGACAGGTCTTTAAATTTTGTGGAATGTAGAATATCTGCAGCGGCAATTCCGCTGTGTAAATGGGACAGTAGAATCTAATTTTAGTCAATGAGAAGTATATTTCGACAGAATTTCCAGCAAAATTCTTCTGCGGAATTCTGCATGGAAATTCCGCCGTGTGAACATCGCCTGAAAGGGATTTACTAAAGAAATAATATCCACCCATCCACTGCAGCATAGCCACACCCCCTGGAGACCATGAGACAAATTGTCTCTAGCCACATGGAATGCTGGGAAAGGTCAGAGACAACAGTAAAATAAAAACACTTGTACTACAGGACTGTGGATCCCTTGAATGAAAATGGGACAGAGTGATGGAGGTAATAGACGCATATTACAAAGTCATATATCTTGGCATCATCGGCTAAAAGGCTGAACAAAAAAAATCTAGAATACCCCTTTAATTACCAATGTTTTTAATATTTTTTTTTTTTAACAGTAACAAGTCACAGACTTAGCATTTGATTTTGTATAACAGACACATAAGATGGGAATTTGAAATCCATGTTAAGCTATTATGCCAAATCATGGAGGACACAGCAGTCGATGGTTAACTATGAACATTATCTACAGTATGTGCATATAGATAGAAGCTGCGTTCCATTTATCCAAAGTGCACATTAGCTGACCCCCCCCTTTGTGCTCTCCAAGTGATGCTAAATTGTCTTTGTTACCCTGAATATAAATATACACTCCGTGGCCAAAAACATTTTACAGCAATAAAGGACAATTTAAACCTCATTTAGAGATACCCGAGCATATTTACATAATTGGGATAATAAAATTCTGTCCCGATGACAGTCATGTTGTTTGAGGTTAAGGTCAGTCTATGGACAGTGCATTTATTTATAGATTTTATTTTCTGCACATTAGGTTCCTGGATTCATATTATAACCGAGGACATGGGATTACAGCTACGTCTAGGCTAAATGGAACACTCTATGAACATATAGGATCCTGACTGTATCATTATATGAGACCTTTTACATGAATTATGTCAGCTGTGTTCTATAGGTGGATACAAGGTCACAGCACAGGAATCTTGACCTTGTGGCCCACGTGCATTCCACCATTCAGATAATGAACATTTCATTTGATTATTTAGTAGTGGTCACATATGTGGAGTCACTCTCTACTGGAAAGAATAGAAACCACTGTGTGATACATAATGGTTCAATAAAGTAGATGCCTGGGCAACACCCGTAATACAAGAACCACTTTTGTCAAGATGTAAAGTATGTCTGGTTAAAATATCATTCAAATTATCTTAGTGCATAAGCTCTTTAAGCCATAGTGTTCCTATACAATTCAAAGAAAGACATAAACACTTTGAAGAAACTATAAAACTGCTCTCTAGTTTTGACTGCATTTTTGGGGCATATGGCATCTGTATCCAGCAGGAGAACTGTAAAACCACCTCCTGCCGTATCCATGCGGTACCCCGTTAAGTGTTGTCTGTGTTTTTGCTGTGATGTTCCAAACTTGTAACTTGTGTTTTACCGTACGTTGTACAATTGCGGGGAAAATATTAAATTTTTTTGCTATTCTGGGAAAATTACAGCAGAAAATTAAGAAAAAAAAAAAGCAAAGTCTCAGTGAAGGTGTATAACTACTATATATCATGACCCCATAGAGATAGCAGCAGTATACAGATGGAGCTGGGTGGAGAGGGGTCTGGGAGCTAACAGGAGCGATCTGATAAGTGATGATATCATCCAGTGCTTCACACTAAGTTAGTAGACCCAGGACAGACTGCATCCTCTGACACATTTAACACTGATTTCCTGTGGGTAAGGCTGGTGATCACATGACCCAGTTGCAGTAATGAAACACTTGACTGTGGCTTTGCTATAATACAGTTGGTGCTAGGACTAGTAATGGTGAATGTGCATAATATAAACAAAAAAAAATTAATTAAATCCCTGGAGTGCTTCTTTAACATTTGCTGATTATTAAAACTATTCTCTTTATACATTCAGTATAACAAATGTATTCTATAGACACAGTAACATCTGTGAAAGACAGCACCTAATGGAAAGGACTGGGAGGAAAGTAATGCAGTGTAGACTGTTTATAATATCACAATCCTGTTATTTTATGTTCATAGGATAAGGTACGGTATTAGCCATCATGTCAATGTCAGCATTAGCTACACCTAGTACTTTGATGGTGAAATGTGTGGATTACTGTAAGCACGACTAATGGCCGCCCTATGGGGCTCTGTTTTTCTAACTCACAGTAAAACAAAAAAATCTGACATTTGCCTAGGTAAGCTCATTGGTTTGGTATGCGCCCTTATTACACCCTTCTCTTGATGTTTATCTATAGAATGTAGGGTCCTCCTTCTGGATATGTGATATAAATAAGGACTTACAATGTCAAAAGCTGTAGCAGGAATGTGTAGAGTAGACTGGTCGTGTTCTCATGTTCTGATGGAGGTGACACAACAGGACATCGGTCATGGCATTTTTTCTACTCTTCTAGTTTATGTACTGGTTTATTTATTGGTACACACAGATAATAGGTGTTGAGCATTAGGGATATACAGTAATAATTGTACTATTAAGTAAGTACGTAGCACTTGACTTACTCCCTTTTTGGCATTGCATTCCGGTGAATCTTTAAAGGGGTACTCCGGTGCAGTGGCGTTGCTAGGGTTGGTGTCACCCGGTGCGGTAGAAAATGGTGTCACCCCCATACCTCCCCCCAGTAAGTTTTTAGCCTGTTGTGACAGACACCACTGTTGTAGCGCATTGTGAGAAATTCCAGTATAATAATCAGATATACCAGTTGCCACAGAATGGGAAAGTGTTAAAGAAGTTTTCACCATTTAAATATACAGCTCCCAGAATTACTTAAAGGGGTACTCCACTGGAAAACATTTACTTTTATATCAACTGGTGCCAGAAAGTTAAACAGATTTTTAACTTATTTCTATTTAAAATCTTAATACTTACAGTACTTATAAGCTGGTGTATGCTCCACAGGAAGTTGCGTAGTTCTTTCCAATCTGACCACAGTGCCATTTGCTGACACCTCTGTCCATGTCAGGAACTGTCCAGAGCAGGATAGGTTTGCTATGGGGATTTTCTCCTACTATGGACAGTTCTTGACATGGACAGAAGTGTCAGCACAGAGCACTGTGGTCAGACAGAAAAGAAATCAAAAAAGAAAATAACTTCCTGTGAATCGCTTATACAGCAGCTAATAAGTACTGGAAGGATTAAGATTTTTAAATAGAAGTAATTTACAAATCTGTTTAACTTTGTAGCACCAGTTGATTAAAAAAAATGTTTTCCAGTAGAGTACCCCTTTATGCAGTGGTGAGGTTATGCTGGGAGTTGTAGTTTCACTGACCATAACTGTAGAACTGACAAGCGACTACAGCTCTGATAGGACACAGAGAGGAGAATACACAATGATATCAGTGACGTCTTCTCTATAGTCTTCCCTTATCTAATTCAGATGGTACATACCGCCTGGTCCAGCTAAAACTTCTCTCTGTAGAATGTGACGCCCAGATGTCTCCTCACTATGTCAGCGCATTCTCATCCTCTATATGAAAACAATAATTATTATAAACCTGACAGACACTGTATCCTCTAAATATAATACTACTATACACTATACTCTTTGATTATAAACCTTCCATACACCATACCCACTGAATATAATACTACCACACACTGTACATTCTGAATATAATACCAACACATACTGTACACTCTGAATATAAATCTGCCACATACTGTACCCCTGAATATAATACTATCACATACTGTACCCTCTGAATATAATACCAACACATACTGTACACTCTGAATATAAATCTGCCACATACTGTACCCCTGAATATAATACTATCACATACTGTACCCCTGAATATAATACTATCACATACTGTACCCTCTGAATATAATACCAACACATACTGTACACTCTGAATATATTACTACCACCCACTGCGCCCTCTGAATATAATACTTAGAGATGAGCAAACTACAGTAAATTCAACTAGTCACAAACTTCTCGGCTCGGCAGTTGATGGCTTTTCCTGCATAAATTAGTTCAGCTTTCAGGTGCTCCCGTGGGCTGGAAAAGGTGGATATTGTCCTAGGAGACTCTTTCCTAAGAATGTATCCGCCTTTTCCAGCCCACCGGAGCACCTGAAGGCTGAACTAATTTACGCAGGATAAGTCATCAACTGCTGAGCCGACAAGTTCGTGACGAATCGAATTTACTGTAAGTTCGCTCATCTCTAATAATACTACCACAAACTGCGCCCTCTGAATATAATACTATCACCCACTGTGCCCTCTGAATATAATACTACCACAAACTGCGCCCTCTGAATATAACGTTGCCATACAGTGCACCCTCTGAATATAATACCACAACCGCAGTAACACCCCTCAACATCCGTTAGCTGATGCTATTACCACGGGAGGGGGGTATTGGTGGTGTTGCTAGTGGATGATCGGGGTGCTACTACTGGGGGGGTGTTGCTGAAGGATGATGAGGGTGCTACTGGCCATCCCCCCTGGCAGTATCACCCCCATCATCCATCGGCAGGATCAGGAGCACCGCCATCATCCACCATCAGGATCTGCTGATGGAGGTGCTGCTGATGGGGGGGGGGGGTAGTTGCTGGCGGATGATGAGGGTGCTACTGCCAGGGGGATGATCCTGCCGATGGATGATGGGGGTGATACTGCCAGGGGGGGATGGCCAGGAGCATTAGGTAGGCAGCAGTTCCCCCACATTAGGTAGGTAGCAGTTTCCCCACATTAGGTAGCATCTTTTCCCCACATTAGGCAGCATAGATTCCCCACATTTGGTACCAGTTACCCCACATTAGGTAGCAATTTCCCCATATTAGGTAGCACAGATTCCCCACATTAGGTAGCAGTTTCCCCACATTCGGTAGCACAGATTCCCCACATTAGCTAGCATAGACTCCCCACATTAGGTAGCATAGACTCCGCACATTAGGTATCATAGACTCCGCATATTAGGTAGCATATACTCCGCACATTAGGTAGCATAGACTCCCCACATTAGGTAGCATAGACTCCCCACATTAGGTAGCATAGACTCCCCACATTAGGTAGCATAGACTCCCCACATTAGGCCGCAGGTTCCCTTGCAGGTTCCCCACAATGCGTCAAAGTCTCCCCACACACACACACACACACACACACACATATGCACACACAAAAAAAAAAAAAACACATACAACACAGAGAGACACACACACAAACACACACAGTCAGAGAGACACACACTCACAGACAGACACACAGAGTCACACAGTCACACACACACACAGTCACACACACACACAGTCACACACACACACACACACACAGAGTTACACAAACACACAGTCACACACAGAGTCACACAAATACACAGAGTCACACACACACACTCAGAGAGTCACACAAACACACACAGTCACACACACAGTCACACACACACACACACACTGTACACAAAGTCACACACACAAACATAGATAGAGACAGACACACACACTCACCCATCCAGCGCAGCGATCCTTCTCACCGGGCGCAATGCGAGTGACGTAACTGACGTCCCCCTGCGCGGCCATGCGGTGTGACGTCAGGCCGGCGCAGACGTGGGAGCGGAGGCCGGGCACAGTACTGGTGAAGGTGAGGGGGGGGCGTGATGACGGACGGGCGCACTGAAAGGGGGGGGAGTTGCTAACGGACGGGCGCACCGCACACACAGCACAGGGGGGGGGGGGGGTTGCTGACGGATGGGAGGCCGGTCGGGCACATAGGGGGGTGTCAGTGTAGCTGGGGAGGGGGTGTGGGTGCTACGGAGCGTCTTGGTGTCACCCCACTAGGTTGGTGTCACCCGGTGCGGGCCGCACCCCCCGCACCCGGGTCGCAACGCCACTGCTCCGGTGCTTAGACATCTTATCCCCTATCCAATGGATAGGGGATAAGATGCCTGATCGCGGGAGTCCCGCCGCTGGGGACCCCCGTGATTTTGCATGCGGCACCCCGTTTGTAATCAGTCCCCAGAGCGTGTTCGCTCCGGGACTGATTACCGACTACTACAGGCGACTACAGCTATCACGCCCTCTCCCGTAGGCTTGCATTGAGGGGCGGAGCGTGACATCACACGGGGGCGGGGGCGTGACGTCACACGCCGCCTGCCCTGTAGTCGCCGGTAATCAGTCCCGGAGCGAACACGCTCTGGGGACTGATTACAAACGGGGTGCCGCATGCAAGATCACGGGGGTCCGCAGCGGCGGAAAACACAGGTGGACATTCTGAAAATGTGCATGTTCTGCCGGCACCAGGACTGCTCGGAAATGCGCCATCTCCATAGATGGTAAAACATGTTCACTGTTCCTGCGGCCACTGAAATCGTAATTTCTGTCACAGATGTTTCCGCTGCTGAAGTTCCGCTGTGTGCACGGTGCAGCACAATCTCATTGAAATCAAAGGGACTCTGCTGCAGTGGAATTTTAGAGCTGAATATTTCCACGAAATTCCACTCCCCCATGTGAACATAGCCTTAAAGGGACTGCTAATATATTTATTTTTCGTAGAAGCCGTACTGTTAGCTCTACTGTGACACCAGACAACCCTTTAACATTGTCATGTACAGTTCTTCTCCCTGAAACACTGTCAGTCCTGCCTGTGGATTGTGCCTTGTATTGCAGTTTATCCCCATTAGGTTATGTTCACACTGAGGAATCTCTGCTTGTGGAATTCCAATTGAATTCGGCTCAGATTTCATCTAGCGGCGGCCGCCGAAGTCCTTCAGCAGTAGGGCCCACCCGGCCTGCGTCATCACCATTAAAGGGGTGCTCCACCCCTAGACATCGTATCCCCTATCCAAAGGATAGGGGATAAGATGTCAGATCGCCGGGGTCCCGCTGCTGGGGACCCCCGCAATATATCAAGCAGCACCAACCTGTAACTGCTTCTGAGAGCGCTGGAGGCTCTCAGGCTATTTCCTCCCGACCACGGGGACGGAAGATCGTGGCGTCAGGACTCCGCCCCCGTGTGACGTCACGCCCCCCTCAATGCAAGTCTATGGGAGGGAGCATGACGGCCGTCACACGGGGGCGATCTGACCCAAGCGGGACCCCAGCGATCTGACACCTTATCCCCTAACCTTTGGATAGGGGATAAGATGGATAGGGGCGGAGTACCCCTTAAGTGTATGCGTAATTCTGAAGAAAGAATGAACAGTTCTACATCAACTTCGAATTCCGTCACTTAATTTCCCTAGTGTGAACAGGTCCACAGAAGACCCATTCACATGAGTGTTACGGTTCGCACAGTGGAATTCCCAAGCGCAATTCCGCACAGGGAAATTTCTTAACGTGAACATACCCCTAAAGTCTCTGGATCTGAACTCTAGTCTAAAAAAAACCATGGACAAAGGCTTTCCGGGCATTCTGGGAGTTGTAGTTTTGCAACAGCTGGAGGTACCCTGGTTGGAAAACACTGTTCTAAAAGCGAGAGACCTTTCTGTATTACATCACCAAGTATTTGTTCTCAGATTCTGAAATCCTAGGAAGTATTTTACATTTAAGGGTGGCTGAAATGGAATGCTTGGAAAACGATGCTTTGAAGTAGAAATATGACTGCTTGAAAGTGTGTTTAAAGAGTGGTAGATGGATGGAATGAGTATCAAAGGAAAGAAAATACAACTGATCACAATTTCAACCACATAGTAAAATACACAAATGATTGTCCTTGTGGTATTTATAGGTTTTGTTTCGGTTTGCAGGCAGTCATCATAATACCTTCAAATAGAACATACACCAAAAGAGAAAAATTCCAAAAGGATTTAGTAATAAAAAATACCAAGATTTTTTTTGACACATAATTCAATTATTTTTAACATACAATAAAAGAGAAGGAACAGAAACATCAAAAAATGAGGCGGTATGACAGGAACCTGCACTCAAAATAAACAGTGTATTGAGATAGGATCATATATCCAACCTAACAGGATTAAAAATCCATCTATCTATGCATGTACACATAATGTAATAGCCAGGGACGTGCACAGATTGACTAGAAAGGGGGCTTGAGCCCCGGCCCTTTTGATATTTCTCCTAAAAGTGCCCTGGGCAGTTTGGCATTATTATGTGGACTTTTTTATAAATAATTACGGGAAGTGCCTTTTTTCTACAATTCAGCCCCTGCCCCCCAAAATGTCAGTGCATGTCCCTGGTAATAGCAGCACAGAAAGCATCAAAAGATAATATAGGGAAGTTAGTAACATACGTGTGGTATAGATTGCCTCAATAAAGTGCTGTGTGCATGACATACCAAGATGCAACCATAAAAAGTAAATGTGAACAGACACAAAGTACAATTATGGATACATCATACCAACCTAACAGGCAAGTGAGTGTCAATATGGTAGGTGTCGAGATAGCACCACTTCAACATGCGTTTACGCACGTAGAAGTCTGTTTTTTGGTGGTATCCAAGCTTGTTCAAGGATTTTATAGCATGTATTTTGTTTACTGCCGAAAAGAAGATGATTACATTAATATGGTAATACTTATATAATTTACAATGATGTAGGTTTTTTATGATTTACAACTTTTTTACTCCATTTTTGGGAAACAAGGGGACCAAATAGCAATTATGCAGCAAAAAATACTCAAGCAGATTATGTTGCTACCCATTAAAGTCAAGTGAAATTTCCACTGTAGTAAACTGCCTGCGCTACGTGTGACTCTATCCTAACAGTTTATTATGTCTGTCAGTGTAATACTGACAAGCCTTTTATAAGGATAAGTGTACAAACGTGGCAGAACTGGGGTCCATTATTAGGCCCATGGCACCATTGTGGGGTGCCATGGTGTTGACCATGCTTCTGTCAAACCCCTTAGATGCCATGGTTGCTATTGACCACACCTTCTAAGGTGTTTAATTGGGAATTAACTTCAATCCCAGCTATTGCAGCAGGGTGTCCGCTGTATGATACAGCCAACACCCGCTTCTAATGAAGCAGACTCATGTTCTATATCCATACTATCTCTGTGCTGTAAACTAAAACAAATAATGTGAAGGTCAATGTCAAGAGGTATAAAGCGAGTAAAAGGGAAGAAGCCTACTACGTATGAAATAGAGCGATATGGTGTTTTTCCTAATTTTATCTGACAGTGATTATTAAGATCTAATAATGCTATCATATCACTACCTGTGAGTGTACAGTGGTATCTGGAGCTCTTAGTAGATGAGTAGCCACATGTAGCCAGTCCAAGAACAGCATCTGGCTCCCAAGCTATTGGTTAGGAATCAATGTTTGTTTTTGTTTTTTTACAATTAGATTTTTTTCCGATAAGTCTATTATTTACAGCATCATTGATCATGTTGCTTACAATAGTCACAAGCAATAAGATGTCTGGTACATAGACTATGGCAAGTTTTATTATTCAATGTTTGTGGTATACTGTGCATTTCAATGGAATCTTTGTAAAATCTTGATGATAGGATAGTCACTGAATCTTCTTAAAATATAAAAGGCAGCTGTTAACTTCTCTGACTTATGGTGTTACCTTAAGCTTAAGTTGTTGGAGTTAAAAGCAGAATATTTAATTTTAATAAAATATGTTGTTTTAGTATTTTTAGTTTTAAATTTCAATTCATTGAGGGGTGAAACAGTGAAGTTATCTCTATATAACAAAATTGTATTTCCTATAAAAGCGAGGTCAGCTTTGAAAATAAATGTGATCTCCAGTGTCCTTTACTAATACTTCTTTCTTCTTTCAAAATTGTGTTTCTCTTAACTGCAGAATGTGTTTTTTTTTTTTTTATCACTTTCAATTTTTTTATACTCTATATTGCCATGGCACTTTAATACTATTTGTAGTCTAATACTATTTGTATTGTGTTCCAGGATATTCAAGCAGAAATTGATGCCCATAATGACATTTTCAAGAGCATTGATGGGAATAGGCAGAAGATGGTGAAAGCTTTGGGAACGTCAGAAGAAGCAACATTGCTTCAACATAAACTTGATGATATGAATCAACGCTGGAGTGATCTGAGGTCCAAGTCATCTAACATCAGGTAAAAAAAAAAATGTATTATGTTTCAGAAAATTAAGATTTGGCACGTGCACAGGTTTTTATACAATAAATCTAAAACCTAAAACAAAACTTAGAGTTGATGAACCAACAAGTTGTCTTTCATGCTGAGAAAAAAAGCTGAATCGGATAGATAAAGGAGTGGGCATTAAAGGGGTTATCCAGTGGGAGGGACCTTTGGCCATTGCACAGTATACAAAAAACAAAGCTTTATTTACCTCTAGTGTTTCCGCAGTGCCTCCCGTGTCCCACTCCTGTCACCGGCACTGATCCTCTTCATGTCAAGAATTGTAATGCCTGGGCCAGGAGTGACATCAGGGCCCAGAGTAATCCGTTGATGCCCTGCCTCGGCCAGTGATTGGCTAAAATGCTTTTTCTAAGGTTGAAAAAGCTTTGGATATGGTCTTTTACTTTACAAAACCCACTATTAAATCACTATATACAGTGCAGTCTTCAGACCCTTTCACGTTTGTTATGTCGAGACCTTTTGCCTAAATAAAACTCCCAAGAGCACAGTGGCCTCCATAATTCTTAAATGGAAGAACTATGGAACAACCAAGACTCTTCCAACAGCTGGGCGCCCCACCAAAGTAAATAATCGGAGAAGAGCCTTGGTAAGGGTGGGTTCACACTACGTTTTCTCCCATACGGGAGCGCATACGGCAGGGGGAGCTAAAACCTTGCGCTCCCGTATGTCACCGTATGCGCTCCCGTATGTCATTCATTTCAATGAGCCGGCCGGAGTGAAACGTTCGGTCCGGTCGGCTCATTTTTGCGCCGTATGCGCTTTTACAACCGGACCTAAAACCGTGGTTGACCACAGTTTTAGGTCCGGTTGTAAAAGCGCATACGGCGCAAAAATGAGCCGACCGGACCAAACGTTTCACTCCGGCCGGCTCATTGAAATGAATGACATACGGGAGCGCATACGGTGACATACGGGAGCGCGAGGTTTTACTCCCCCCTGCCGTATGCGCTCCCGTATGGGAGAAAACGTAGTGTGAACCCACCCTAAGAGAGGTAGCCAAGAACCCAGCTTTGGCTGAGTTCCAAGGATCCTGTGTGGAGATATAAGGAACTTCCAGAAGGTCAACTATCACTGCCTCTCCTTAGCAAAATGCACAATGAATGTTCAACCTGGAGTTTGCAAAAAATCATCCAAAGAACTCTCAATGTGTACTCTGGGCCTCTGACTGGGCAAGAGGTTCCTCTTTCAACTAGACAATGACACTAAGCACACAGCCAAGACAATACAGGAGGTGCTTAGGGACAAATCTGTGAATGTTCCTGAGTGGCCCAATTGAACATCTCTGGAGGGTTCCTTATATTTCTGTCGTCCGATGGTCCATATCCAACCTGCCAGAGCTTGAGAGGCTCAGCAGAGAACAATGAGAGAAAATTGCCAAATCAAGGAGTGCAACTCTTGTGGCATCATACCTAAGAACACTGGAGGCTGGAAGTGTTGCCTTTTTCAAGCTTAAAAAAGGCATGACTGTCAAAACATTTTGCTTTATGGTGGACAAAATAAAACTAGAGTTGTAAGATAATCTGGACCTCTGTCTCTGCTGTTACCGTTTTTGATACATTACTTGTCAATGCAATATTATTTTTTCCTTTTCTAGCTTAGCAATGTTGGTTTTCCACTTATGCATTATGAGGTATTGAGTGCAGAATGGTGGTGGAGGGGGTTTAACTTTCTTTTCTTTTTTTTCCTTTTTTTTTTTTGTTTTAACACAAGACCACAAGATAACAAAATGTAAAAAAAGGGAAAGGGTCTGAAGACTTTTTTTTTTTAACACATTGTTCTTCTCAAATTAAAGGCTTTAAAAACATCCTAGTCCTCACGATTAATGGCTATCTTGGCATCCTTTAATCTGAAAGGAACAGCTTCATATGTGTGAGAAATGTTAAAGGGCTTATCCACCATAATGTGATTTTAGTATGTATCTGGCAGACAGTAATGGACATGCTTAGGAAGGATCTGCGCTTGTCTTGGGGCTAAATGGCTATGTTGCGAGATTACCATAACACTGTGGCTAGCTTTTTGTGAACTGGTATTTCCTGCTTGAGTTTTTTTTTTTTTTTTACTACAAATCCCATAATTCCATGTTCCTTCCTCCCACACATCAGCCACCCCACCCATACAAACATAAATGAGCTGCATCCATTCAAAAGACCTGTGGTTTTCAATCAGGGTTCCTACAGCTGTTGCATTAGTTGCAGATTGATCTATCTCCCACCAAGCGATCCCTCCACCCATTGAAGCAGACAGGCTCCTTGTCATCAGCTGACTAGTGAGTCAGGTCTCGGCTGCATTGCAACCTGGGAAAAATCTGAGATAACAGTCATTTTGTATGCTGTTAAAAATAAATATTGGAGTGAAAATCACATAAGAATTGTGAGAAAACCGTCACACACAGGTACAGACACTATATTATGAATTACACTAACTTTACAACTTTAAGTTAAGAACCTAGATTTCAGCAGTATTGCTGGAAAAGATAGTGTTGTTCCCTATTATCTCCATTTAGATTCTATAGAATTTAAAATAGTATGAAAACACATTATATATATATATATATATATATATATATATATATATATATATATATAAAGTTTCGTAATGATACTTATCCTACGAGGATAACTCTTGAGAGCTTTATTTTGTTATACTATAAAATCCATATCATCTAACAATGGAGGGAAGTAGTACATTGTGAAGGGGAGGTAATCTGAGAGACTTGGGAAGAATATAAAATGTATCATTTTACACATTATAAACCATTCAGTACCTAAAGTAAGTGATTCTTCTAGTAAGGCTTAGACCTTACACACATGGCTGGATGTACTACGACACCCTACTGGACACCTATAAAGCAGCATGGGGCCTCTTCTCTACCTCAAATTGATTTTTTTTATGGATTGTGCACAAATTAAACTATATATATATATATATATATATATATATATATATATATAATAACATGTATTACAATCAATGTGGTTACATTTTTCCCTTGAAGATTATCCCCACTATAGCACATCCAGCAGCACAACTGCCTATGAGCTGTCAAGATCTGGCTCAGACAAAGGTTCCATAACCAGCTATGATTTACACATATAGGGAGAGACCTGTCAATCAAGTCCAGTGTAGTTAGTAGTAGCTGGTCTCTTTGATTTTTTTTTTTTACCCCATTCCGTGCCTACCTTTAAACTATAATTTCTCTAAAACCCCACAGTATTTCCAAGTTGTAACCATTGTTAATGAGCAAGCCCGTGCCAGTTTTATACTGCTCTGGTAACATAAAGCCAATGAAAAATTCCCTTTGAGGCCATATTCCCACTCAGTATTCTGGTCCATTTCTTGACCCATAAATTGCAAATGAAAATATTGTCCAAAAGTTTTAACTCAGTTTTTACAGCCATAAAATTAAAAGAGCTTAGCTGGTGATAGTCTGAGTGGGTTGTTGCTCTGCTCTGAGGATGAGTGAGTAGCGGGGCTCCGTTCCAGAGATTTTAGGGGGGCCCTAGCGGTTGGACCGCAGCAATCAGACTCATATCCTCTACCCTTTAATTAGGTGCAGGAAACTAATATAAGTATGCAATTGCAATATAGGCCCTTTTCATAGAAAAAGAGGCTGTCAGTTTCTCTACTCTAACCGCCTAGATCAGTGATCTCCAGCAGACTAGTAGCCTTGACTAGTAAGTGTTTGTTACACTGTAAGGAACTGTATTGTTTTTTGACCTTTTTGATTTTCTCTATTGCAGAACACACTTGGAAGCAAGTGCCGATAAATGGAATCGTTTGCTGAAATCCCTGGAAGAACTCATCTTTTGGTTAGATGTCAGAGATGAGGAGCTGAAGAAACAAATGCCTGTGGGAGGAGATGTTCCCACAGTCCAGCAGCAGTATGATTTTTGCAAGGTAAGTGAATGAACATTTCTGTAGTGTTGCGACATCTCATTATATTGCAAATCAATACGTCCACTCTGTCATGCTTGGAAAGATTACATTTACCCATGCCTCCCCCTCTTATATCCAAACCCACCAGTCACAGTTCATCTTTACTCTTTGTAGTGCAGTTTAGGAAATTAAAGCAAATTATAGCAGCATATGAGCAGTAAATAAAATATATATATACAGTGATCCCTCAACATACGATGGTAATTCATTCCCAATGAACCATTGTTACTTGAATCCATCGTATGTTGAGGGATCCGTGCAATAACAATATAGAAAGTTATACTCACTTGTCCGGACTGGTCCGGACCGTCGCCCCTGCCCTGGATAATCACTCTCCATCGCCGCCATCACGTCCCCGGGGTGTCCCCGCCGCTCCAGACCGTCACCGCTGCCCTGGATAGTCACTCTCCATTGCCGTCATCCCGTCGCTACGCACGCCGCTCCTATTGGATGACGGGACGGCGTGTGCGGCGACGTGATGACGACGAAGGAGAGCGGCAGCCATGCAGTGGAGCCCAAAGAGGATGGTCTGGAACGTCGGGACAGGTGAGTGACACTCACCGGACCACACAGGGCACATTAAACAGCTATCCGGCAGCAGCTGAAGCAGTCTGCACTGCCGGATAGCGGTTTATGCGATGGCCCCGACATACAAAAGCATTGTATGTTTATGCTGGCTTCAACATGTGATGGGCTCTGAGAGGCCATCGTATGTTGAAATTATCGTATGTTGGGGCCATCGTAGGTCGGGAAATCACTGTATAGGAATAAGGATCTTTTTAGCATATCCTTCAAATCAAACAGGATGCGTTTCGGCCCTAGCCGAAACACATCCGGTTTGATTTAAAGGATATGCAATAAAGCTCCTTATTCCTGAATATACTTGGTGAGTGCTGGGACGCATCCTGTTTGATTTGAAGGATATGCAATAAAGCTCCTTATTCCTGAATATTGTTGGTGAGTGCTGGAGCTTTTTTTAAACTGTTTCTGGACCTGATCCACCACATGCACCACCTCCAACAGAAGTGCCAACCAACTTATATACTAAGCCTGTGAGCAGTAAGGCGGCTTTTTATGTTAGACAATATTGATAAATAAACAGATTCTAGTTTCTGATGAATTTTGTCTACTACATTATTTCTGATGAGAAACATGTGGATGAAACCTAATTTCTCCTAAGAATAATAAAAATAACTTTATTTGTAGCAAATCCTCCAACCTTAACATTCTGTATCCATTTACACACAACTGTTATTAGTCTGTTTATGACCGTTTTCTGCTTCAATCCCATACATTCTCTGGTGGGCTCTCACATGATGGCTCACAGTCAGAAATGTAGATAACTGCTTATTGTGTTGTTGATCTGTGGTTTAGAGATGTTTTATTTGTTATGTCCCACAAATATTGTCTGTGGTACAATTGGTATTGCAATACTACACTGCTATAGTCTCTGAAACTTCTTATTAAAGAAATTAGATAGTACTAAAAAGCTTTGTTTTGTAATATAGAATATTGCTTTTAAAGGGGTACTCCAGTTTTGAAAAACGTATCCTCTATCCACAGGATAGGGTATAAGTGTCTGATCAAGGGGCATCTGACCGCTGCGACCCTTTGTGATCTCCTGCATTGCTCCCCGGTTCACCACGCGAACGGGGCAGGGGTTGCCCCCTCCATGCATCTCTATGGGAGAGCCAAAAATACCCCCGTGATCAGACACTTATCCCCTATCCTGTAGATAGGGGACCCCTTTAGGGGATTGTCATGGATTACAAAAACATGGCTTCTTTCTTCTGTTAACACCACCACACTTGTCTGCAGGTTATGTGGGGTATTGCAGCTATTCACTGCAGTGGAGCTCATTTGCAATACCAGGTAAAACCTTTGGACAAGTGCTGTGCTTTTTCTATAAGAATGCATGCCATGTTTTCTTATCTTGAATTACAGGGGTAATCCCATATGATAGGTAGGGAACCCCTACCATTCACAAGAAGAGGCACTCCCTCCACTGTACTTGGCTATGCTTGGAAGTCCATGAGACAATAAATAGAGCAGAGGCTAAGCATGCATTCTGTAGCTTGATTTACTGAGGGGACAAGCATCTTTAATTCTTGTGATTGCTGGGAGTCCCTGTGGTTGGATAGTTATCACCGTTCCTCCCTATAACATTGGCTGACACTTGGTTTAAACAGGTGCCAGTCTTGTAGATTGGTGCTCGTTTAAAGTGCCTATTACCATGCTCGCCCATCATATGGGGGGCCTGGTAGAACAATCGCTGGACTGTTCAAGCGCCACTATGCTTTTGTCATTTGTCGGCCGCACGTGGAGAGTTGCTCTGCTGATAAGCAACATTTAGTTTGCAGGTTTAAATGACACGATCAGCTGACAAATGAGCCTTTGCTTATTTATCATCTTATCTCTGCCCTATTACCAGGGCCCTTAGGTGTAATAATGTTAAATCTTGGGATAACCCTTACACACAGTGCTGAATAAAATGAATGGCTTGTCCATTTAACTCATCGATCAAACAACCTACAACATTCACTTTTCGTATCTGAATATATATATATATATATATATATATATATATATATACACAGAGACTTGCTGGATGTGAACTATGTAGTACAGGAATATTTTATAAGCCAGTCTCATGCTCGCCTCTTATAGCTTACAAAGTAGAGCAGTGCATCTAGAGACTAAGGAATGTATTATGCTTTGTATGACAGGTGTCTGGGGTGCAAAAATTCTAGTTTTTTGTACAAAGCTCCTTTTTCAATAGCTGTACGCCCCACCTGTCACTTAAAAAAAAAAGTGAGCCGTGCTTAGTGGGCATAGAGCATGGCCCCTTGGTGCCCTCACATTGACCATGCATTACATTAGAAGTTGACATCAATTATAGCTGTTTATGGAGCTTATATTTTAATATTTGGGGCACAGGCAGTCACTGATTTACTCAATTTATGAAGAAGCCAGGAAATATTGCTTTAGCGTATAATCCCTTAGTAACGGCATGTAAAATACTAGTCTTTAATAAATATCTACCAAAGTGTTTACAAAATCTTTCAGTACATAATATTTCAGTTTAGCATAGTCTTGGCTGGTTGGAGCACTTAAAGAGGTTTTCCTGGAATGCTTTCCCATGGAATAAAAAATACCTGCATACTTACCTCACCTGCTCCCCCGGCGCTGTAGCTGTCATATGCAATCCACGGTCTTGTGCTGGTATTTGTTGTAATGTCCTGCTTCCCACTTAGCCAATCACAAAGCAAAGCAGAGGAGCAGGACATCACCAGAAGTAAAAAGAACAGCACAGAAGATATGACAGCTGCAGCAGGGGGAGTGGATAAGGTAAGTATGCGGGTATTTGTTGTTATATTCCACATGGCGGCATGTGGCATAGTGAGAGACTTGTTTTCCAACCTCCAGATTAAGGTACCTAGGCCCTTGTTTAAATGCCATAGGAAGTAGATAGAACTGAATCTAGTTCTATAATATGTTCAATTTAGCTTTTTATTTAGTTTCTGCAGTTCATTTTAGTCATTCCTCACAGTTAATCTGAGCTGTAGATCTTTAGTAAAGGCCGTACCTGCTCTAATTTAGTTTACTCTCTAAACATTGAGTATACCGCTGCTGTAATATTGATTTTCTGGCAAACATTTTTGATACTTCTAGGTCTTATGTTTGCAGAATTATAGGCATCACAGCAGAAAACAGCATCAATTTGAAAAAGGATAGTGAGATTTCATTAAATATTCCAACAAAAGAGTATACTCGCCTCTCCTGTGTATACTAAAGTGTACATTCTAATGGATGTATATCCACACTCCCTTCAGGTGGCAGACTGATAAGTGGTGCTCACTGACTATACAATAGTTGCACTGTCCAATATTTAAAATAAGGTAGAAAAATTAGGCCACTCACCCACATCAGGTCTTCTTTAGATCTTTATTCAACAATAAATATCACATACATCAGTGCTTGAACAGGACAAAAGGCAACAGAAGTGTTGCTTTGCTGGGCGGCGGTGACCGTTTCGCGCTCTGCACAGCGCTTCAACTGGCCCTTGGGATAAGATGTCTGATCGTGGGGGTTCCGGCGCCGGGCATCCCCGCAATCTCCGTGCTGCATCCAGCGTTCGTTTAGAACATCGGGTTCAGCGATGGAGTCTCATGACGTCATGGCCGTGACCCACTCGTGACGTCATGGCCACGCCCCCTCAATGCAAGTCTATGTGAGGGGCCGTGATGGCCATCTCGCCCCCTCCCATAGACTTGCATTGAGGGGGCATGGCCGTGACGTCATGAGCGGGGCGTGACCATGACGTCACGAGCCTCTGCCCAGCATCGCCAGTCATCCGTCACGGAGCGAAGTTCGCTTCGTGCACCGAATGTTTGGGGTGCCACAGCCGAGATCCGGCTGCTGGGGAACCCCGCGATCAGACATCTTATACCCTATACTTTGAATAGGAGATAAGATGTCCAGGGGCAGAGAACCCCTTTAAGTTTGCCATACTGAGCAGTTTAAATAAGTACATTTGAGTTATTATGTGATCTGATATACATTATCATAGACATTGTTACGACAAGTCAACACATACATCATATGCTATTGCAATCAAAATCTTTCACTGCTCCTGTGTCAGTTTTTGCGCTAGGCAAATAGAATACATGTATGTAAGCAGTAGCTGCTGCAGATGTGGCAGATGTTTATTTCTCCTGCAATACCAGCTTATCATCAGGGGGGTTTAAGAAGATGTCCTGCCTCATCCAATCATAGCTCCTCTCACACTTAACTGCCATATGCTGTTAGTTGGACACACCCCCCTCAGCACTCCAGGCTGCACTTCCTGTGTTTGGGCTTTGGTCCAAAGTCTGTGTATGAGATGGGGGAAAATGTGATCTTGAGCTTTTTTGAGCACAAATAAAACATAGAAAACTTCCTTTTTTTAAACAAAGTATATTAGAAATCTTTTTTATTTACCATAAGGAGTGCAATAGCAAAAATTAGTTTTAATGAGAGTGCCCATTTAAGAGAACAGATGGGTGACACCTTCTGGCTTGGCGAATATAAATAAAACCATAAACTATCATAAAGAAATAAGCCTTATATAGTAAATATTAGGAACATGTAATGGAGTTCATAATGTGCAGCTTTTATTATCAATTCATGGAAAAAAATTCAACAAATGATCAAACTGAAGGAGACGTTGACAGCTGCAGAAAATAAAGTTATGATTTGTCCGAGGTTAAGGATTCTGTGTGGTCATAGATGCAAGAACAAAGGCTTTTTCTCTTCTTATTTTCTTTTTTATTACTATATGGCTACAGCTTGACCAGTAAGATATTTCAGAAGCGATCATGCTTTCCATGACCCAATTCAAGGGGCAATCTTTAATATTCATGTTACTTAAACATTTTATTTACAAATTGCTGTAAACATTTCTTAATCTTCAGCTGTCAGGATCACTCTTATGATAATGAAGTGAAGTGTAAGAACCAGTTAACCTTTTTATTCTGTAGATTAAATGCACAGAAATTTACAATTTTAGGTCACAATGTAACCAAGAGTTTGTCCCACTTTTTTCCAATCCAACTTTTTTCGATGTATTTACAATTTTGAAACAAATCCTCTCTAATATCTGCTTGCAGTTATGTTATAGGAAATATCATTATTTACTTCTAGAGATGAGCGAACTAACAGTAAATTTGATTCGTCACAAACTTCTCGGCTCGGCAGTTGATGCCTTTTCCTGCATAAGTTAGTTCAGCTTTCCGGTGCTCCGGTGGGCTGGAAAAGGTGGATACAGTCCTAGGAGACTCTTTCCTAGGAATTTAGCCACCTTTTCCAGCCCATCGGAGCACCTGAAGGCTGAACTAATTTACGCAGGAAAAGTCATCAACTGCCGAGCCGAGAAGTTCGTGATGCATCGAATTTACTGTAAGTTCGCTCATCTCTATTTACTTCCAGAGGAAGAAAACCTCTCCTGATCGTGTGATCACATAGGCTCTGTAACAAGACACAGTTCTTATGACTGCACTGTAACTAAAATCAATCATGCCCCAGTATAACCATTAAAGGGGTACTCCGGTGCTTAGACATCTTATCTTGCATTGCGGGGCCCTGTAGTCGCCCGCCCGGTAATCAGTCCTGAAGCGAACAAGCTCCGGGGACTGATTACAAACGGGGTGCCACGTTCAGGATCCCGGGGGTCCCCAGCGGCGGGACTCCCGCGATCAGGCATCTTATCCCCTATCCCTTGGATAGGGGATAAGATGTTTAATCACCGGAGAACCCCTTTAAGTGCTAAAACTGTTATACCCCTAAAATGTTGGGACATGCCAGTCATGTTATTGTTGGACCATGTAGTTCCAGGCACTGTTCCATTTAAAGCACAGGCTGGGACAAGGTCCAGTAAGTGAAGGTGGGACTTGCACTCCTCTGTGCTCACTTTTGTCCTTTCTCCTGTCTGAAAACAATGAAGAGGTAGTTACATAGCAGCCTGCAGTGATTGCATGTAGCGACCCAGCACAGCACAACAGGCTCAGGGAGGAAATGAATGCATGGTGAGTGAGGGCAGGCTCAGTGCTTGTCTCAGACACACCACTTCCTGAGCAGTGGATGTCAAAATGAGTGAGCAACAGAACAGAGAGATTTTTGAGCCAAATACAGAAGCTTTATACATAAAAATACATGTAAAGAATCTGCATGACCTAGTGAGAAACATAGATAAGCATTATTTTTTTAATGTGATATCTTAAGTACGTTAAGTTTATTTTTTTTAATTAGAGGTTCCTGATAAAGAAGGTTTCAGCACTCCCTATGTTATGCAATCTGTGATTCCCGGCATAGAAGTAAACATAGGTGTCCGATTAAATGTCCGCAATTCAATTGAAGAATGCACTTCAGGCTTGAACACTATATGTTATGGACTGCTCAGGCACAAAAATAACAAAAGATGTCAATGTGTAATTCACATGGAAAAATACAGCATAGTAAAATCAATATAGTAGATATGTTCTTTGTCATTACTTTTTTTTCCAGCTCAGTGAATGTTACGCCGAGCGCTCCGGGTCCCCGCTCCTCCCCGGAGCGCTCGCTTCACTCCCTCCGCTGCAGCGCTCCGGTCACGTCCTCTGACCCGGGGCGCTGCGATCCTGCTGCCAGCCGGGATGCGATTCGCGATGCGGGTAGCGCCCGCTCGCGATGCGCACCCCGGCTCCCCTACCTGACTCGCTCCCCGTCTGTTCTGTCCCGGCGCGCGCGGCCCCGCTCCCTAGGGCGCGCGCGCGCCGGGTCTCTGCGATTTAAAGGGCCACTGCGCCGCTGATTGGCGCAGTGGTTCCAATTAGGGTTTTCACCTGTGCACTTCCCTATATTACCTCACTTCCCTTGCACTCCCTTGCCGGATCTTGTTGCCTTAGTGCCAGTGAAAGCGTTCCTTGTGTGTTCCTTGCCTGTGTTTCCAGACCTTCTGCCGTTGCCCCTGACTACGATCCTTGCTGCCTGCCCCGACCTTCTGCTACGTCCGACCTTGCTTCTGCCTACTCCCTTGTACCGCGCCTATCTTCAGCAGCCTGAGAGGTGAGCCGTTGCTAGTGGATACGACCTGGTCACTACCGCCGCAGCAAGACCATCCCGCTTTGCGGCGGGCTCTGGTGAAAACCAGTAGTGGCTTAGAACCGGTCCACTAGCACGGTCCACGCCAATCCCTCTCTGGCACAGAGGGTCCACTACCTGCCAGCCGGCATCGTGACAGTAGATCCGGCCATGGATCCCGCTGAAGTTCCTCTGCCAGTTGTCGCTGACCTCACCACGGTGGTCGCCCAGCAGTCACAACAGATAGCGCAACAAGGCCAACAGCTGTCTCAACTGACCGTTATGCTACAACAGTTGCTACCACAGCTTCAGCAGTCATCTCCTCCGCCAGCTCCTGCACCTCCTCCGCAGCGAGTGGCCGCTCCTGGGATACGCTTATCCTTGCCGGATAAATTTGATGGGGACTCTAAGTTTTGCCGTGGCTTTCTTTCCCAATGTTCCCTGCATCTGGAGATGATGTCGGACCTGTTTCCCACTGAAAGGTCTAAGGTGGCTTTCGTAGTCAGTCTTCTGTCCGGAAAAGCCCTGTCATGGGCCACACCGCTCTGGGACCGCAATGACCCCGTCACTGCCTCTGTACACTCCTTCTTCTCGGAAATCCGAAGTGTCTTTGAGGAACCTGCCCGAGCCTCTTCTGCTGAGACTGCCCTGTTGAACCTGGTCCAGGGTAATTCTTCCGTTGGCGAGTATGCCGTACAATTCCGTACACTTGCTTCAGAATTGTCCTGGAATAATGAGGCCCTCTGCGCGACCTTCAAAAAAGGCCTATCCAGCAACATTAAAGATGTTCTGGCCGCACGAGAAATTCCTGCTAATCTACATGAACTTATTCACCTAGCCACTCGCATTGACATGCGTTTTTCTGAAAGGCGTCAGGAACTCCGCCAAGATATGGACTCTGTTCGCACGAGGCGTTTCGTCTCCTCGGCTCCTCTCTCCTCTGGTCCCCTGCAATCTGTTCCTGTGCCTCCCGCCGTGGAGGCTATGCAGGTCGACCGGTCTCGCCTGACACCTCAAGAGAGGACACGACGCCGTATGGAGAACCTCTGCCTGTACTGTGCTAGTACCGAACACTTCCTGAGGGATTGTCCTATCCGTCCTCCCCGCCTGGAAAGACGTACGCTGACTCCGCACAAAGGTGAGACAGTCCTTGATGTCTACTCTGCTTCTCCACGTCTTACTGTGCCTGTGCGGATGTCTGCCTCTGCCTTCTCCTTCTCTGCAGTGGCCTTCTTGGACTCTGGATCTGCAGGAAATTTTATTTTGGCCTCTCTCGTCAACAGGTTCAACATCCCAGTGACCAGTCTCGCCAGACCCCTCTACATCAATTGTGTAAATAATGAAAGATTGGACTGTACCATACGTTTCCGCACGGAGCCCCTTCTTATGAGCATCGGATCTCATCATGAGAGGATTGAACTTTTGGTCCTCCCCAATTGCACCTCGGAGATTCTCCTTGGACTTCCCTGGCTTCAACTTCATTCCCCAACCCTGGATTGGTCCACTGGGGAGATCAAGAGTTGGGGGTCCTCTTGTTCCAAGAACTGTCTAAAACCGGTTCCCAGTAACCCTTGCCGTAACTCTGTGGTTCCTCCAGTAACCGGTCTCCCTAAGGCCTATATGGACTTCGCGGATGTTTTCTGCAAAAAACAAGCTGTTCTTCTACAAAAAAATCCTTCCGGGCATGCTGTCACTTGTGGTTTTTTCTCTAGGACCTTCTCTCCAGCGGAGAGGAACTACTCCATCGGGGATCGAGAGCTTCTAGCCATTAAATTAGCACTTGAGGAATGGAGGCATCTGCTGGAGGGATCAAGATTTCCTGTTATTATCTACACCGACCACAAGAACCTCTCCTACCTCCAGTCGGCCCAACGGCTGAATCCTCGCCAGGCCCGGTGGTCTCTGTTCTTTGCCCGATTTAATTTTGAGATTCACTTTCGTCCTGCCGATAAGAACATTAGGGCCGATGCTCTCTCTCGTTCCTCGGATGCCTCAGAAGTTGATCTCCCTCCGCAACACATCATTCCACCTGACTGCCTGATCTCCACTTCTCCTGCCTCCATCAGGCAGACTCCTCCAGGAAAGACCTTTGTTTCTCCACGCCAACGCCTCGGAATCCTCAAATGGGGTCACTCCTCCCATCTCGCAGGTCATGCGGGCATCAAGAAATCTGTGCAACTCATCTCCCGCTTCTATTGGTGGCCGACTCTGGAGACGGATGTTGGGGACTTTGTGCGAGCCTGCACTATCTGTGCCCGGGATAAGACTCCTCGCCAGAAGCCCGCTGGTTTTCTTCATCCTCTGCCTGTCCCCGAACAGCCTTGGTCTCTGATTGGTATGGATTTTATTACTGATTTACCCCCTTCCCGTGGCAACACCGTTATTTGGGTGGTCGTTGATCGATTCTCCAAAATGGCACATTTCATCCCTCTTCCTGGTCTTCCTTCTGCGCCTCAGTTGGCTAAACAATTTTTTGTACACATTTTTCGTCTTCACGGGTTGCCTACGCAGATTGTCTCGGATAGAGGGGTCCAATTCGTGTCTAAATTCTGGAGGGCTCTCTGTAAACAACTCAAGATTAAATTAAATTTTTCCTCTGCATATCATCCCCAGTCCAATGGACAAGTAGAAAGAATTAACCAGATCCTGGGTGATTATTTGCGACATTTTGTTTCCTCCCGCCAGGATGACTGGGCAGATCTCCTTCCATGGGCCGAATTTTCGTATAACTTCAGGGTCTCTGAATCTTCCTCCAAATCCCCATTTTTCGTGGTGTACGGCCGTCACCCTCTTCCCCCCCTCCCTACCCCCTTGCCCTCTGGTCTGCCCGCTGTGGATGAAATTTCTCGTGACCTTTCCATTATATGGAGAGAGACCCAAAATTCTCTCTTACAGGCTTCTTCACGCATGAAGAGGTTCGCGGATAAGAAAAGAAGAGCTCCCCCCGTTTTTTCCCCTGGAGACAAGGTATGGCTCTCCGCTAAATATGTCCGCTTCCGTGTCCCTAGCTACAAGTTGGGACCACGCTATCTTGGTCCTTTCAAAATTTTGTGTCAAATTAATCCTGTCTCTTATAAACTTCTTCTTCCTCCTTCTCTTCGTATCCCTAATGCCTTTCACGTCTCTCTTCTCAAACCACTCATCCTCAACCGTTTTTCTCCCAAATCTGTTCCTCCCACTCCTGTTTCCGGCTCCTCGGACGTCTTCTCGGTCAAGGAAATTTTGGCTGCCAAAAAGGTCAGAGGGAAAAATTTTTTTTTAGTAGACTGGGAGGGTTGTGGTCCTGAAGAGAGATCCTGGGAACCTGAGGACAACATCCTTGACAAAAGTCTGCTCCTCAGGTTCTCAGGCTCCAAGAAGAGGGGGAGACCCAAGGGGGGGGGTACTGTTACGCCGAGCGCTCCGGGTCCCCGCTCCTCCCCGGAGCGCTCGCTTCACTCCCTCCGCTGCAGCGCTCCGGTCACGTCCTCTGACCCGGGGCGCTGCGATCCTGCTGCCAGCCGGGATGCGATTCGCGATGCGGGTAGCGCCCGCTCGCGATGCGCACCCCGGCTCCCCTACCTGACTCGCTCCCCGTCTGTTCTGTCCCGGCGCGCGCGGCCCCGCTCCCTAGGGCGCGCGCGCGCCGGGTCTCTGCGATTTAAAGGGCCACTGCGCCGCTGATTGGCGCAGTGGTTCCAATTAGGGTTTTCACCTGTGCACTTCCCTATATTACCTCACTTCCCTTGCACTCCCTTGCCGGATCTTGTTGCCTTAGTGCCAGTGAAAGCGTTCCTTGTGTGTTCCTTGCCTGTGTTTCCAGACCTTCTGCCGTTGCCCCTGACTACGATCCTTGCTGCCTGCCCCGACCTTCTGCTACGTCCGACCTTGCTTCTGCCTACTCCCTTGTACCGCGCCTATCTTCAGCAGCCTGAGAGGTGAGCCGTTGCTAGTGGATACGACCTGGTCACTACCGCCGCAGCAAGACCATCCCGCTTTGCGGCGGGCTCTGGTGAAAACCAGTAGTGGCTTAGAACCGGTCCACTAGCACGGTCCACGCCAATCCCTCTCTGGCACAGAGGGTCCACTACCTGCCAGCCGGCATCGTGACAGTGAACATGATTAAAGAGAGTGGTGGGTCAATGAACCTGAGCATTCTTGAGCATCCCATAATTAACTATTTTTCCATCTTTACATCTGTGTGTTATTAAGTAAAATTATAAGTAAAATCAGGTAGACAAGACTTGGTAACTCACTTTACCACAAGCTTTTCAGGATAAGCTTTTATTTCTGAGTACATGAGTAGCACTATCTCTGCCCGTTACCGAGGTCCCTCAGGTTACAATATTAATCGGTTCCAGGGTGACCATTGTATGTTGAGACCATAACTCAATGGCAATCTGGTAATTGGTTCTGAAGCCCCAAAAACATTATCCAAAAATAGGAAAAAGTGAGGATTAAAGAAAAATAAGTAGATAACATACAAATAAAGCAAGTCATTACATATAAAAGTAAGAAGGAGCTGCTGGGAGCTGTAAATCACTCTGTGTAGAGGACAGGAGCTTCTTCAGGGTCCTGAACAGTATACACAGTGTCCCAAAAAAAAGTAAAATGGAGCCACCCCCACCTGAAGCAGCTATCCCTGGCACAGGTAAAGAGTAGTACATAACATGTAGTACCCCCTTGTACTGTAGGGGGTGCTACCAGACACCAGTCTGCAGGAATACACTGCAGGAATACAGGGGTTTTACCAGTAAAATGCCCATTCTGATTGGCTGGTTCTTCCAGCTATCGACACGCTTTGCAGATCTGGACTGTCCGTATTGTATGTTGAGGCTTGTTTCAAGTTACAATGGTCCAGAAAAGACTATTGTATGTTGAAATATTGTATGTTGAGGCCATTGTAAGTTGAGGGATCACTGTATATAGTTAGTGAGCACTCACTCTCAGTACATTGTTCTGTAGAAAAGGTTTTGCTTCTTTATTCATAGAGCTGTAGAAAATACATACAAGTGCATGATGCCAGACTAACAAACACAACTTCATTGTGTCAGCAAAAGTTAATGGGAGTAGTGTGTAGTGGAAGTGCCAACTGCTCTTTCTCTAAGACTGTGATTATATATTTTGTATATGGCATTTTCACAAGGTTTTCCATATCAAGGTTCCATCTCTAATTTTTAGATGACCCTGAGATATTTGGTGGAGACTAGCTGATGTGATGTCTACACTGCACACACATAGACAATAAATCAAGAACATTGGGGAGATAGAAACATATTTTCTATATATCTCTTACTCTAGTGCTTCTTCCTCATCTCCCTCCTCTCTTCAAATACTTCTATGAGCAGCATGTAACCTGATCCCTGAGGGAGCTGATTCTTCTCTCTGAAGACCAACTTTTACTAGTTTTTATTAGTGATTAGTACACTGCTCCAAAAAATAAAGGGAACACATAAACAACACAATGTAACTCCAAGTGAATAACACTTCTGTTAAATCACACTGTCCACCCAGGAAGCAATTTCACATGCTGTTGTGCAAATGGAACAGACAATAGGTGGAAATTATAGGCAATTAGCAAGACACCCCCATAAAGGAGTGGTTCTGCAGGTGGTGACCACAGACCACATCTCAGTTCCCATGCTTCCTGGCTGATGTTTTGTTCACTTTCGAATGCTGGCGGTGCTTTCACTCTAGTGGTAGCATGAGATGGAGTCTACAACCCACGCAAGTGGCTCAGGTAGTGCAGCTCATCCAGGATGGCACATCAATGTGTGCTGTGGCAAGAAGGTTTGCTGTGTTTGTCAGCGTAGTGTCTAGAGCATGCATGCGTTACCAGGAGACAGGCCAGTACATCAGGAGACATGGAGGACGCTGTAGGAGGGCAACTACCCAGCAACAGGACCGCTACCGCCACTGCCACCTTTGTGCAAGGAGGAGCACTGCCAGAGCCCTGCAAAATGAACTCAGCAGGCCACAAATGTGCATGTGTCTACTCAAATGGTCAGAAACAGACTCCATGAGGGTGGTATGAGGGCCCGACGTCCACAGGTGGGGGTTGTGCTTACAGCCTAACTACCTGTAGGACGTTTGGCATTTGCCATAGAACACCAAGATTGGCAAATTCGCCACTGGCCACAGATGAAAGCAGGTTCACACTGAGCACATATGACAGGGGGGATAGAGTCTGGAGACTCTGTGGAGAATGTTCTGCTGCCTGCAACATCCTCCAGCATGACCGGTTTGTCAGTGTGTCAGTAATGGTGTGGGGTGGCATTTCTTTGTGGGCCACACAGCCCTCCATGTGCTTGCCAGAGGTAGCCTGACTGCCATTAGGTACCGAGAGGAGATCCTCAGACCCCTTGTGAGACCATATGCTGGTGTGGTTGGCCCTGGGTTCCTCCTAATGCAAGACAATGCTAGACCTCATGTGGCTGGAGTGTGTCAGCAGTTCCAGCAAGAGGAAGGCGTTGATGCTATGGACTGGCCCGCCCGTTCCCCAGACCTGAATCCGGTTGAGCACATCTGGGACATCATGTCTCGCTCCATCCTTTAGTCCAGGTCTGGGAGGACATCCCTCAGGAGACCATCCGACACCTCATCAGGAGCATGCCCATGCATTGTAGGGAGGTCATACGGGCACGTGGAGGCCACACACACTACTGAGACTCATTTTGACTTGTTTTAAGGACATTACATCAAAGTTGGATCAGCCTGTAGTGTGGTTTTCCACTTTGACTTTGTGTGTGACTCCATATCCAGACCTCCATGGGCTGATAAATTTGATTTTCATTGATAATTTTTGTGTGATTTTGTTGTCAGCACATTCAACTATGTAAAGACAAAAGTATTTCATACAATTAGTTCATTCATTCAGATCTAGGATGTGTTATCTTATTGTTCCCTTTATTTTTTTGAGCAGTGTAGTTTGAAAGCAGGAAACATAGAGGAGGAAAAAGCCTGATAAGATGAGAAAGTTAAATTGCAAAGCTTCCTATAGCATATGTTCTGTTGATATATTCAAAACTTGTTTATGATGTAAGTGACCACTCACATTTAGTGCCCAGTCTTTGGTAGTCTTAGAAGCCATATTAGCTTTGTATAAAATCGACCATGGTATGCATGAGGTGGGGAAATGAGATTGGGTACTATCAGGGGTAAAAAGGGAAGTAAAAAAGAAAATTAGACATAATGTCACACCAAACTCCAAAAATGGGCTGGACAAAATTATTGTCACCTTTTCAAAATTGTGGATAAATAAGATTGTTTCAAGCATGTGATGCTCCTTTTAAACTCACCTGGGGCAACTAACAGGTGTGGGCAATATAAAAATCACACCTGAAAGCAGATAAAAATGAGAGAAGTTCACTTAGTTTTTGCATTGTGTGTCTGTCTATGCCACACTAAGCATGGACTACAGAAAGGGGAGAAAAGAACTGTCTGAGGACTTGAGAACCCAAATTGCGGAAAAATATAAACAATCTCAAGGTTACAAGTCCATCTCCAGAGATCTAGATTTGCTTTTGTCCACAGTGCGCAACATTATCAAGAAGTTTGCAACCCATGGCACTGTAGCTAATCTCCCTGGGCGTGGACGAAAGAGAAACATTGATGAAAGGTGTCAACGTAGGATAGTCCGGATGGTGGATAAGCAGCCCCAAACATGTTCCAAAGGTATTCAAGCTGTCCTGCAGGCTCAGGGAGCATCAGTGTCTGCGCAAACTATCCGTCGACATTTAAATGAAATGAAATGCTATGGCAGGAGACCCAGGAGGACCCTACTGCTGACACAGAGACATAAAAAAGCAAGACTACATTTTGCCAAAATGTACTAGAGTAAGCCAAAATCCTTCTGGGAAAATGTCTTGTGGACAGATGAGACCGAGATAGAGCTTTTTGGTAAAGCATATTATTCTACTGTTTATAAAAAATGGAATGAGGCCTACAAAGAAAAGAACACAGTACCTACAGTGAAATATGGTGGAGGTTCAATGATGTTTTGGGGTTGATTTGCTGCCTCTGGCACTGGGTGCCTTTAATGTGTGCAAGGCATCATGAAATCTGAGGATTACCAACGGATTTTGGGTCGCACTGTACAGCCCAATATCATAATAATGGGTTTGTGTCCGAGATCTTGGGTCCTCCAGCAGAACAATGACCCCAAACATACATCAAAAAGCACCCAGAAATGGATGGCAACAAAGCGCTAGAGAGTTCTGAAGTGGCCAGCAATGAATCCAGATCTAAATCCCATTGAACACCCTTGGAGAGATCTTAAAATTGCTGTTGGGAAAAGGCAATAAGAGAGACCTGGAGCAGTTTGAAAAGGAAGAGTGGTCCAACATTCCGGCTGAGAGGTGTAAGAAGCTTATTGATGGTTATAGGAAGCCACTGATTTCAGTAATTTTTTTCCAAAGGGTGTGCAACCAAATATTAAGTTATGGGTGCCAATAATTTTGTCCAGACCATTTTTGGAGTTTGGGATGACATTATGTCCAATTAGCTTTTTCTCCTCCCTTTTTTGGTTTAGTTTAAACACGTGTAAAGCAACACATGTGTTACTGCAATCCTTTTCTGTGAGAAATACTTCATTTTCTTGAAAAATTTAAGGGGTGCCAACATTTACGGCCATGACTGTAGTTATGTGAAAATAATTACAATGTAGCACAAATTGCCTCATTTCTAAATAACTCCGTTTTTTTTAGATGGAAGAGCCAAGATTGCACTTCTTTGCTAGAGGTGCAACTTAAAGGGGTTCTCCGGTGCTTAGACATCTTATCCCCTATCCAAAGGATAGGGGATAAGATGCCTGATCGTGGAAGTCCCGCAGCTGATGACGCCCGTGATCATGCACGCGGCACCCCGTTTTTAATCAGTCCCCGGAGCGTCGGCGTGTGATGTCACGCCCCTGCCCCCGTGTGATATCACGCTCTGCCCCTCAATGCAAGCCTACGGAGGGGGCGGGATAGCTATCACGCCCCCTCCCGTAGGCTTGCATTGAGGGGCGGAGCGTGACATCACACGGGGTGGAGGCGTGACGTCACACGCCGACGGCCCTGCGGTCAACCGTAATCAGACCCGGAGTGAACACGCTCCGGGGACTGATTACAAACGGGGTGCCGCGTGCATGATCACGGGCGTCCCCAGCTGCGGGACTCCCGCGATCAGGCATCTTATCCCCTATCCTTTGGATGATCCACTTGTCCGGGCCAATTTTTCGCTTTTATGCTCCAATTTTTTCCTCCTCGCCCTATAATAGCCATAACTACCTACTATAATGATACCTTAAAATTTTTCAATAACATACTCTCCGAACCAATATATATACATTACATCAATAAACAATATATACATAAAAATACACATACATATTCGGGGAAGTGAAATTGAAATAGTAAAAGATAATTTTGCAAATTTGAAGGTTTTCTTTTCTACACCATGTACCTTGCGGTTGAGCTAACATATTATTTTGATACTTTAGGTCGCCTGATTACAGCAATACCAGATTTGTATAGTTTCCGTCATGACTTACTAATTTTAAAAAAATTCTGAACGTTTTCAAATTTTTTTTATTGCAATTTGTTGGCCCCTGTAGCTTTAAAAAAAAATTTAGCATACAAGGCTGTATGAGAGCTCATTTTTTGCGACATAATTTTTTTTTGTATCGGTACTATTTTGGTATTGATCTGACTTTTTAATCGCTTTTTAACTTTTTTTTCTGGGATATTCTAAAAATTTTATTTCTGTGGTTTGGTATTTTTTTTACATTTACGTCATTTACCGTATAGGATGCATAATGTTATATTTTAAGAGTTCATACAATTACGCACGCAGCGATACTAAATATGTTTATTTTTATTATGTTTACATGTTTTTATATAGGAAAAGGGGGTGATTTGAACTTTTAACATTGAAGGGGTTAATTTGTGTCTTTTAAACTTTTATTTCTTTTTTTTACACTTTATTAGACTTTTAGGAAGAATTATTAGATTCCTCATACAGATCAATAGAGTTCTATTGAACTCCATTGATCTGTGTGCTCTGCGATCCATTGATAGAGCCTAGTCCAGCCAGGCTCTATCAATGACCGATCCACAGACACCAGGGAAGCAGAGGTAAGCCCTCCAGCTACCTCTCTAGTGGATCTCCCCCCACGATCACGATGCGGGAGGTGATCCACCCCACTAGCCCACCAGAGCTAAGGCCCGGAAAAAATTCACCTGCCCGGCGTCCTGAACTACATGTACCGGGCATCGGGAGATAGAAATTCCACATCCCTGTCACATATATAAAGTCTTCACTCATCTTGTGGCACATGAATATTCAAATACAGTATACAAACTGCATATAAAAATACAAAACATTACTAAAAAGGTATGTTTGCAACGTTTACAAAATATGCTGCCTGAATAAGGAATGTATCACAACTGTATTTCTGAAAAGCTCATAAAAACATGAAAAAAAATCAGAGCAAAACACAAGGGAAAGGAAATAATTCTCTAAGGAATTATTAGCCAATCCTCTATTCATTCTTAAATGTGATATAAAGGAAACCTTCATTTACTGCACTTTCTAAAATAAGTTTAGCATTGGTTTTTCAGGGCTTTTGCACTTCTAGTGTTTTAAATAAAAAAATAAAATAAAAAATAATTGAGTAAAACACTTTCTCATCTGTTCTTTCCTTAGGGACCATATATTTCTATTATTTTTGGGTTCCACCATTGTTAACTCTGTAATCTAGATGTATTTAGATCAGCTTGTAAAGGCTGTTTGTGTATACACAAAGCAGAATTTAATTTCCACAGGGGCTAGATAGACGGCAATAAATAATTTATATGGTGACATTCATGCTTTCATAGGCGGTGCAGACTATAAAGGGGGATTTATACATGATTCTTGATTTACAGTGATTTATTACCTAAATTAGAACCTGACTAGCAAATACAAAGCATTCTGGGCCTTCATCAGATTAACACTGTATTTCCGTCATAAATCTATATGTTGTTCTGCAAACTGTTTTTGTTTTAGTGGAATGTGAATGTCAATGTGTTTTTGTTATCATTATTCTTTATAGTATTATTATTATAATTAGTATTATTATAACTTGTAGCAGTTGTAGACGTCAAACAAGTTATAACCTGGGTACAAATATATTGCTCTTAATTGAAATAAAGAGGGAAAAGTAAAAATAAAAACATTAAAAATTATTAGGAAAAGGAAAACGTAAAAAAAAAAAAAAAAAATTTAATACAGATAATGAGAAAAGTCATTCATTTACTTAGCGTCAGCATAGAGCAGACTTCAGACCCGACGATGTGCCAAATTTATCAAGGTGGTTCACGCTGTGTAATAGATTTGGTGCATCTTGCTAAACATGGTAGACACTGTCTAACCTTACACCTCCTATTGACTGCTTCCAAAGCCGGCAGGATATTGTCATGTATAAAAAGAGGCATGGACTCAAGGGACAGGGACATAATACTCCCCCTTTATAAAGCATTGGTACGGCCTCACCTGGAATATGCTATTCAGTTTTGGTCACCTGTTCATAAAAGGGACACTGCGGAGTTGGAAAGGGTGCAGAGACGTGCGACTAAACTAATATGGGGCATGGAACATCTTAGCTATGAGGAGCGATTAAAGGAGTTACAATTGTTTAGTCTTGAGAAGAGACATTTAAGGGGGGATATGATAAACGTATATAAGTATATAAATGGCCCATAGAAAAAATATGGAGAAAAACTGTTCCAGGTTAAACCCCCCCAAAGGACGAGGGGGCACTCCCTCCGTCTGGAGAAGAAAAGGTTTAGTCTAAAGGGGCGACACGCCTTCTTTACCGTGAGGACTGTGAATTTATGGAACGGTCTACCTCAGGAACTGGTCATAGCAGGAACAATTAACAGCTTTAAAACAGGGTTAGATACATTCCTGAAACAAAATAACATTAATGCTTATGCAGAATTATAAAATTACATCCCTTTCCCTTATCCCCTTACATCCTTCCCTTCAATACCCTGGTTGGACTTGATGGACGTATGTCTTTTTTCAACCATACTAACTATGTAACTGTCTAACCTTACATCTCCTATTGACTATTTACACCAATATTTTGCACCAAAATTTTGGCTCATGTTGTTTTTGTCACGATGCCGGCTGGCAGGTAGTGGACCCTCTGTGCCAGAGAGGGATTGGCGTGGACCGTGCTAGTGGACCGGTTCTAAGCCACTACTGGTTTTCACCAGAGCCCGCCGCAAAGCGGGATGGTCTTGCTGCGGCGGTAGTGACCAGGTCGTATCCACTAGCAACGGCTCACCTCTCTGGCTGCTGAAGATAGGCGCGGTACAAGGGAGTAGGCAGAAGCAAGGTCGGACGTAGCAGAAGGTCGGGGCAGGCAGCAAGGATCGTAGTCAGGGGCAACGGCAGAAGGTCTGGAAACACAGGCAAGGAACACACAAGGAACGCTTTCACTGGCACTAAGGCAACAAGATCCGGCAAGGGAGTGCAAGGGAAGTGAGGTAATATAGGGAAGTGCACAGGTGAAAACCCTAATTGGAACCACTGCGCCAATCAGCGGCGCAGTGGCCCTTTAAATCGCAGAGACCCGGCGCGCGCGCGCCCTAGGGAGCGGGGCCGCGCGCGCCGGGACAGAACAGACGGGGAGCGAGTCAGGTAGGGGAGCCGGGGTGCGCATCGCGAGCGGGCGCTACCCGCATCGCGAATCGCATCCCGGCTGGCAGCAGGATCGCAGCGCCCCGGGTCAGAGGACGTGACCGGAGCGCTGCAGCGGAGGGAGTGAAGCGAGCGCTCCGGGGAGGAGCGGGGACCCGGAGCGCTCGGCGTAACAGTACCCCCCCCCTTGGGTCTCCCCCTCTTCTTGGAGCCTGAGAACCTGAGGAGCAGACTTTTGTCAAGGATGTTGTCCTCAGGTTCCCAGGATCTCTCTTCAGGACCACAACCCTCCCAGTCTACTAAAAAAAAATTTTTCCCTCTGACCTTTTTGGCAGCCAAAATTTCCTTGACCGAGAAGACGTCCGAGGAGCCGGAAACAGGAGTGGGAGGAACAGATTTGGGAGAAAAACGGTTGAGGATGAGTGGTTTGAGAAGAGAGACGTGAAAGGCATTAGGGATACGAAGAGAAGGAGGAAGAAGAAGTTTATAAGAGACAGGATTAATTTGACACAAAATTTTGAAAGGACCAAGATAGCGTGGTCCCAACTTGTAGCTAGGGACACGGAAGCGGACATATTTAGCGGAGAGCCATACCTTGTCTCCAGGGGAAAAAACGGGGGGAGCTCTTCTTTTCTTATCCGCGAACCTCTTCATGCGTGAAGAAGCCTGTAAGAGAGAATTTTGGGTCTCTCTCCATATAATGGAAAGGTCACGAGAAATTTCATCCACAGCGGGCAGACCAGAGGGCAAGGGGGTAGGGAGGGGGGGAAGAGGGTGACGGCCGTACACCACGAAAAATGGGGATTTGGAGGAAGATTCAGAGACCCTGAAGTTATACGAAAATTCGGCCCATGGAAGGAGATCTGCCCAGTCATCCTGGCGGGAGGAAACAAAATGTCGCAAATAATCACCCAGGATCTGGTTAATTCTTTCTACTTGTCCATTGGACTGGGGATGATATGCAGAGGAAAAATTTAATTTAATCTTGAGTTGTTTACAGAGAGCCCTCCAGAATTTAGACACGAATTGGACCCCTCTATCCGAGACAATCTGCGTAGGCAACCCGTGAAGACGAAAAATGTGTACAAAAAATTGTTTAGCCAACTGAGGCGCAGAAGGAAGACCAGGAAGAGGGATGAAATGTGCCATTTTGGAGAATCGATCAACGACCACCCAAATAACGGTGTTGCCACGGGAAGGGGGTAAATCAGTAATAAAATCCATACCAATCAGAGACCAAGGCTGTTCGGGGACAGGCAGAGGATGAAGAAAACCAGCGGGCTTCTGGCGAGGAGTCTTATCCCGGGCACAGATAGTGCAGGCTCGCACAAAGTCCCCAACATCCGTCTCCAGAGTCGGCCACCAATAGAAGCGGGAGATGAGTTGCACAGATTTCTTGATGCCCGCATGACCTGCGAGATGGGAGGAGTGACCCCATTTGAGGATTCCGAGGCGTTGGCGTGGAGAAACAAAGGTCTTTCCTGGAGGAGTCTGCCTGATGGAGGCAGGAGAAGTGGAGATCAGGCAGTCAGGTGGAATGATGTGTTGCGGAGGGAGATCAACTTCTGAGGCATCCGAGGAACGAGAGAGAGCATCGGCCCTAATGTTCTTATCGGCAGGACGAAAGTGAATCTCAAAATTAAATCGGGCAAAGAACAGAGACCACCGGGCCTGGCGAGGATTCAGCCGTTGGGCCGACTGGAGGTAGGAGAGGTTCTTGTGGTCGGTGTAGATAATAACAGGAAATCTTGATCCCTCCAGCAGATGCCTCCATTCCTCAAGTGCTAATTTAATGGCTAGAAGCTCTCGATCCCCGATGGAGTAGTTCCTCTCCGCTGGAGAGAAGGTCCTAGAGAAAAAACCACAAGTGACAGCATGCCCGGAAGGATTTTTTTGTAGAAGAACAGCTCCAGCTCCTACTGAGGAGGCATCAACCTCCAATAGGAAGGGTTTGGAAGGGTCAGGTCTGGAGAGCACGGGAGCCGAAGAAAAGGCAGACTTGAGTCGTTTAAAGGAGTCTTCTGCTTGAGGAGGCCAGGACTTGGGATCAGCATTTTTCTTGGTTAAAGCCACGATAGGAGCCACAATGGTAGAAAAATGTGGAATAAATTGCCTGTAATAATTGGCGAACCCCAAAAAGCGTTGGATAGCACGGAGTCCGGAGGGGCGTGGCCAATTTAAGACGGCAGAGAGTTTGTCTGGATCCATCTGTAGTCCCTGGCCAGAGACCAAATATCCTAGAAAAGGAAGAGATTGGCATTCAAACAGACATTTCTCAATTTTGGCATAGAGTTGGTTGTCACGAAGTCTCTGAAGAACCATACGGACATGCTGGCGGTGTTCTTCTAGATTGGCAGAAAAAATTAGGATATCGTCCAGATATACCACAACACAGGAGTATAACAGATCACGAAAAATTTCATTGACAAAGTCTTGGAAGACGGCAGGGGCATTGCACAGTCCAAAGGGCATGACCAGATACTCAAAGTGTCCATCTCTGGTGTTAAATGCCGTTTTCCACTCGTCCCCCTCTCTGATGCGGATGAGGTTATAGGCGCCTCTTAAGTCCAATTTAGTGAAGATGTGGGCACCTTGGAGGCGATCAAAGAGTTCAGAGATGAGGGGTAAGGGGTAGCGGTTCTTAACCGTGATTTTATTAAGACCGCGGTAGTCAATGCAAGGACGTAGGGAGCCATCTTTTTTGGACACAAAGAAAAATCCGGCTCCGGCAGGAGAGGAGGATTTACGGATAAAGCCCTTTTTTAGATTCTCCTGGACGTATTCGGACATGGCAAGAGTCTCTGGGGCAGAGAGAGGGTAAATTCTGCCCCGGGGTGGAGTAGTACCCGGGAGGAGGTCGATAGGGCAATCATAAGGCCTGTGAGGAGGTAGAGTCTCAGCTTGTTTTTTGCAGAAAACATCCGCGAAGTCCATATAGGCCTTAGGGAGACCGGTTACTGGAGGAACCACAGAGTTACGGCAAGGGTTACTGGGAACCGGTTTTAGACAGTTCTTGGAACAAGAGGACCCCCAACTCTTGATCTCCCCAGTGGACCAATCCAGGGTTGGGGAATGAAGTTGAAGCCAGGGAAGTCCAAGGAGAATCTCCGAGGTGCAATTGGGGAGGACCAAAAGTTCAATCCTCTCATGATGAGATCCGATGCTCATAAGAAGGGGCTCCGTGCGGAAACGTATGGTACAGTCCAATCTTTCATTATTTACACAATTGATGTAGAGGGGTCTGGCGAGACTGGTCACTGGGATGTTGAACCTGTTGACGAGAGAGGCCAAAATAAAATTTCCTGCAGATCCAGAGTCCAAGAAGGCCACTGTAGAGAAGGAGAAGGCAGAGGCAGACATCCGCACAGGCACAGTAAGACGTGGAGAAGCAGAGTAGACATCAAGGACTGTCTCACCTTTGTGCGGAGTCAGCGTACGTCTTTCCAGGCGGGGAGGACGGATAGGACAATCCCTCAGGAAGTGTTCGGTACTAGCACAGTACAGGCAGAGGTTCTCCATACGGCGTCGTGTCCTCTCTTGAGGTGTCAGGCGAGACCGGTCGACCTGCATAGCCTCCACGGCGGGAGGCACAGGAACAGATTGCAGGGGACCAGAGGAGAGAGGAGCCGAGGAGACGAAACGCCTCGTGCGAACAGAGTCCATATCTTGGCGGAGTTCCTGACGCCTTTCAGAAAAACGCATGTCAATGCGAGTGGCTAGGTGAATAAGTTCATGTAGATTAGCAGGAATTTCTCGTGCGGCCAGAACATCTTTAATGTTGCTGGATAGGCCTTTTTTGAAGGTCGCGCAGAGGGCCTCATTATTCCAGGACAATTCTGAAGCAAGTGTACGGAATTGTACGGCATACTCGCCAACGGAAGAATTACCCTGGACCAGGTTCAACAGGGCAGTCTCAGCAGAAGAGGCTCGGGCAGGTTCCTCAAAGACACTTCGGATTTCCGAGAAGAAGGAGTGTACAGAGGCAGTGACGGGGTCATTGCGGTCCCAGAGCGGTGTGGCCCATGACAGGGCTTTTCCGGACAGAAGACTGACTACGAAAGCCACCTTAGACCTTTCAGTGGGAAACAGGTCCGACATCATCTCCAGATGCAGGGAACATTGGGAAAGAAAGCCACGGCAAAACTTAGAGTCCCCATCAAATTTATCCGGCAAGGATAAGCGTATCCCAGGAGCGGCCACTCGCTGCGGAGGAGGTGCAGGAGCTGGCGGAGGAGATGACTGCTGAAGCTGTGGTAGCAACTGTTGTAGCATAACGGTCAGTTGAGACAGCTGTTGGCCTTGTTGCGCTATCTGTTGTGACTGCTGGGCGACCACCGTGGTGAGGTCAGCGACAACTGGCAGAGGAACTTCAGCGGGATCCATGGCCGGATCTACTGTCACGATGCCGGCTGGCAGGTAGTGGACCCTCTGTGCCAGAGAGGGATTGGCGTGGACCGTGCTAGTGGACCGGTTCTAAGCCACTACTGGTTTTCACCAGAGCCCGCCGCAAAGCGGGATGGTCTTGCTGCGGCGGTAGTGACCAGGTCGTATCCACTAGCAACGGCTCACCTCTCTGGCTGCTGAAGATAGGCGCGGTACAAGGGAGTAGGCAGAAGCAAGGTCGGACGTAGCAGAAGGTCGGGGCAGGCAGCAAGGATCGTAGTCAGGGGCAACGGCAGAAGGTCTGGAAACACAGGCAAGGAACACACAAGGAACGCTTTCACTGGCACTAAGGCAACAAGATCCGGCAAGGGAGTGCAAGGGAAGTGAGGTAATATAGGGAAGTGCACAGGTGAAAACCCTAATTGGAACCACTGCGCCAATCAGCGGCGCAGTGGCCCTTTAAATCGCAGAGACCCGGCGCGCGCGCGCCCTAGGGAGCGGGGCCGCGCGCGCCGGGACAGAACAGACGGGGAGCGAGTCAGGTAAGGGAGCCGGGGTGCGCATCGCGAGCGGGCGCTACCCGCATCGCGAATCGCATCCCGGCTGGCAGCAGGATCGCAGCGCCCCGGGTCAGAGGACGTGACCGGAGCGCTGCAGCGGAGGGAGTGAAGCGAGCGCTCCGGGGAGGAGCGGGGACCCGGAGCGCTCGGCGTAACAGTTTTGAGTATAACCATGCCCCTTTTTCTCTAAGCTATGCCTTCTTCCCTCTATGCCAGACCCCCTTTTTAATTGATCCAAAAATAAAAATCTCACCTATTTAGTGGTTATATTGGTGTGTGTCCCAGGTATAAAATGCTATCAAAAAAGAGATGCCCACACTTACCATGGGCTATTCACTTGAACAGCTTAAACACAGTCAGCTAGTACCTGCTGGAGCCGGAAGGGACCTGAATGTGATTTCTGTGGTTACATTTTTTGTACATTTTTATGTCAGAAGCCAACTTGACTGAGCTGTTTGAACAGCATTTAATGATATGCTTTACAGAAAGCCCCATGGACATGGGCAACAACAGACAGGAGCTGTCCCACTGACATGATGAGGAAAGTTTTCTGGGCATGCTATGTGACTTTTGAATAGGTCATTCCACAGGGATAGGGGTTCTGAGCTGTAAACTTACATTGTTATCTCATCAACCTACTTGTGTCACATTTCACTGTAATGCTGTACTGATCGCTTTCCAGCAGCCTCCTCCTTATCACAAAACTGGAAGTCTCTGCTTAGTTTTTGGCCTAATATTGCAAGATTTCAGTAATATTTTATAATATAGATAGTAAAATGGAAAAAACATCCCCAAAAATCCTTAAAAAAAATATGTTTGAAGAGACATGTGGCCAAATTGTTTTATATTGGGAGTTATGGGCGGGTTTATATAGTCACCCAATATTCACTCCCCATTACTAAAGTCAAGTTCACGTCCATCTGACTGATATCTCAGGAACAGATGGGTGTATCAAGAAAGTGTCAGGGGATCCTAAGCTATTCAATGACTGTATCACAGGTCCTCTTTAAGATAAAAGCTGAATTTGAACAATAGGTCATTTTCTGAAGCACACATTCCCTTTAAAGTGAATAGGCCTGCTGCTGTGTGCCTTGGTATACCTATGTATAGCTGAAATGCACAGCAAAGCAATAATGCTGTATGAACCCAACCTACCTGAGTATAAAAAGAACTGTTGAAGTTAAGCAAAGTCCAAAAAGAAAGTCAGCACATGACCACCTCTTGTTCTGTGCCGGTGACCAGCCAGTATGCCAAGGCTGGAACAACAGATGCAATATTTCAGCAAAAGGTGCTAATGCTTAATAAAGACACCTTTTTTTTTTATCATGGAGCAACAACATTTTCAGCCCCTATTTGAACACTGGATGTCTGGAGTTGTGCTGTCACCATTTATAGCCATAGTAATAAAGGAATGAGTGCTTTAAAGCACCAAGAAACATCATGAAGCTAAGAGTAATTTTATTCAGAAAAAACAAAGATTATTGGTCCATAAGAATTGGCAATACAGAGATCAAATTGTGTTTTTATATCTTGGGGGAATCTACTAGGTATAGAGGAAAGAAGGTTTATACATAATAGATGGACCATAGATAACTAGCGATAGTGACTGGTGTTGTGATAATTATTTCATTGAAAGATAAGAGGGGCATGGGACCGTGGGTTAATCATAATAACATACAAGTTAGATGGCTAGAGATCTGGAGATAGGCCATTGATCCAAATATTAATTTTGATGTTTAGACTTTCACTTAAAATCATCTTGAAGAGATTATTTTCCACCTTCCTTAAGTTGTTAACCCATGTTATTGTTGAACATTTCCCTGCCACAGTTTTATGCCATAGCGAAATCTTTCTGATCACATAATATAAAATGTATCTGGCCTGAAGAGATGTAAAGGGTTTCTGGAGTTCACATTGCTGAGTTATTTCATTGCCATAACCCAAACGTTATATAATTTGGCCATTCATTGTCTTCTATCTATCGTGCACTATGAAGTAGCATAGTTTCTGAAGTTAATTTGAGGTTATATTTGGACTTTTGTCTATAGATGACACAAGACGGTTCGGTTTTCATGGTTCCTAGGTGGCTGGAAATTGTTACCTTTATTGTGGCTTAATGGTCTTCTTAAATTGCATGTATTGATTTGTATTGCAGTGTCCTAACACACAGAATCAAGTGCTTAACAAACGGAAAGTATTAAATGAATGTAGCTTCTTCTTCACACTGCAGTGTCCTTTTGCTCTGTGTGTTTTTGATCTCCGTTGGTTTGGTATACATTGTAGTTTTTGTAGTATGACATAGCACAGCACACTGTACTATTAAGTAAAAAAAAAAAAAAAATAATAATAATAATAATATATATATATATATATATATATATATATATATATATATATATATACACATATGTCAGAGTATGTGCTTTTAACGTGGATCAGAAAAGTTAATATTTTCTCTAGATTTATAAAGAAATGAAAAATATAAAAGGGAGTCCCATTGCATGAAGTGGGTTCCAGATCCCATTCTCCAAGCGGTGATTGTCACTTTTTATTGCATTTTTAATTATCTGCAAAATGATGAGTTAGGAGTCGACGACCATGGAGGATAGAAAATTATTCTCCCCACTGCCATACATTGTAATGAGTTATCGCACTTAAATATTCTTTCCTATTAACTCCCAAACAAGATAGATGTGGATAGGAGCCATGAGAAAATATTAGAAGCAAAGCTTAGTGGATCTCATTTAGGACATTTACAACATTTCTTTAGTTACATAATTGTTGAAGAGCAGCTGAAACCATATTCCTATCTCTACAATGCATCCATACAGGAAGTGCTATAAGCGATTTGACTAATAATAGTCATCCATTTCTGTGTATTTGTTTAAATTAATCCCACCTCAACAAGATTTTCTACCGCATATTGCCAGTAAATGTACAGTGTCCCTTGTGGAGCCTCTAGCCCGGCCTTGACCCCATCTATCATGGCACTTACATCTTGTGGCGTTAATGTGTCTCTCCCCATCCCTAGTTATCTTCTCTCTAGAGCAGAGGTGAGCTATCTGGTGCAGATTGACAGACTCCAGAAAACTTGGCAATAAATTATTGTATTCCTCATTAAATATCAACCCTGGAAAATCTTTTTTATGAACTCTGTGTTGGGATGTTCCTCTGAGAAACGGCACTAGAGCGAGTGCAAAGAAAAGTTGTTTCAGCATTCATATTTCATGAAGAATACAAGTATTTCCTAAGACCTAGATGCCCAGAGAACTCTCTGGTTCCTTTCAAAGTGGTATTCCAGCAACACATTTTGAAAACCTATCCACTGGATTGGTGAGAAAGGGTAGATAGCTGGGAGTCTGACATTTCAGACTTCAAGATTGTTATCACGTTGCTACCCTAGTGAAATTGCTTCAGGACGAAACTTTACTAAAATTCTATATAAAGAAATAAAAAGAAAGAAGTTGCTACTTGTAATAAAACTTGATCTGATCATTAATATACAAATAGAAAGGAATTTCTCCTTGGTTGGTTTGAGAGGAAGACCAAGATCAAGCGATCAGTGGGGGTCTTCAGACCCTCCAAAGTCTAACATTTATCACTTAGTGCATAAGGAATACACCTTTAGGGTAGGGTCACACGTGCTGTATTTTGCTCTGTATTTTCCGCTGTGTATTTCAATCAATAGGTAGCAAAATACTCAGCAGCAAAATATGGCACGTGTGACCCAACCCTTAATGTCAAGTCATTTTTCGAGATTGTGCACTTCTAAAAAATAGTCACATTTAATATTATATACATTTTCCTTATTTTGCAAAAGCCCTTTTTTGATAAAATATTCCATACCTTATAGTGTAGGTTTTACAGGTTAAGTAGAATAAATGGGCTCATATATTTCTGTGGCCACTTTATAGTGCTTACTCCAATACTTCGTATAGTATAGTATATACTGAGTACTTTAGAAGGGTAAACATACCATGTTGGCAGCCCCAGCTCTGGAGCCCAAATTAAGATAGAACCCAAACAGTCTATCCTGACATATATGTGGTGAGAGGGGCATGCACAAGAGATTGGAAGGGTAACTAGTGCCAGTTTTTAAAAGTGTTTAAGTGCTAGTGTAGAATGGGGCCAGACTCTCCCGCTGAGCGCTCCAGTCCCCACCTTCTGAGACAAAATGGTCAGCAGTGGCCCACTCAGTTGATCACCAGCCGCAGCCGTGTCCCATCCAAGCCAGGGATTGGCTGAACGGGCCATCACAGCTGGGACTAATATATGTTGGAAGGTAAGGACTGAAGTGCTCAGCATCAGAGAGTTGGACCTGTTCTGTAAATTGGTGGTTCCCAGCAGTCGAACCCCCGCGATCAGACACGTATCCCCTATTCTGTCCATAAGGGATATATTATTTCATTTCTAGAATACCCTTTTTATTAATATAATTGACCGGATGCCCATATAGACAAGAATGTGGCTGTTACGCCGAGCGCTCCGGGTCCCCGCTCCTCCCCGGAGCGCTCGCTACACTCTCGCTACTGCAGCGCTCCGGTCAGATCCACTGACCCGGTGCGCTGCGATACCGCCTCCAGCCGGGATGCGATTCGCGATGCGGGTGGCGCCCGCTCGCGATGCGCACCCCGGCTCCCGTACCTGACTCGCTCTCCGTCGGTCCTGTCCCGGCGCGCGCGGCCCCGCTCCCTAGGGCGCGCGCGCGCCGGGTCTCTGCGATTTAAAGGGCCACTGCGCCGCTGATTGGCGCAAGTGGTTCTAATTAGTGTGTTCACCTGTGCACTCCCTATGTATACCTCACTTCCCCTGCACTCCCTCGCCGGATCTTGTTGCCATTGTGCCAGTGAAAGCGTTTCCTTGTGTGTTCCTAGCCTGTGTTCCAGACCTCCTGCCGTTGCCCCTGACTACGATCCTTGCTGCCTGCCCCGACCTTCTGCTACGTCCGACCTTGCTTCTGTCTACTCCCTTGTACCGCGCCTATCTTCAGCAGTCAGAGGTTGAGCCGTTGCTAGTGGATACGACCTGGTCACTACCGCCGCAGCAAGACCATCCCGCTTTGCGGCGGGCTCTGGTGAAAACCAGTAGTGACTTAGAACCGGTCCACTAGCACGGTCCACGCCAATCCCTCTCTGGCACAGAGGATCCACCTCCTGCCAGCCGGCATCGTGACAGTAGATCCGGCCATGGATCCCGCTGAAGTCCCTCTGCCAGTTGTCGCCGACCTCACCACGGTGGTCGCCCAGCAGTCACAACAGATAGCGCAACAAGGCCACCAGCTGTCTCAACTGACCGTGATGCTACAGCAGCTACTACCACAGCTTCAGCAATCATCTCCTCCGCCAGCTCCTGCACCTCCTCCGCAGCGAGTGGCCGCTTCAGGCCTACGACTATCCTTGCCGGATAAATTTGATGGGGACTCTAAATTTTGCCGTGGCTTTCTTTCTCAATGTTCCCTGCACTTGGAGATGATGTCGGACCAGTTTCCTACTGAAAGGTCTAAGGTGGCTTTCGTAGTCAGCCTTCTGTCTGGAAAAGCTCTGTCATGGGCCACACCGCTCTGGGACCGCAATGACCCCGTCACTGCCTCTGTACACTCCTTCTTCTCGGAAATTCGAAGTGTCTTTGAGGAACCTGCCCGAGCCTCTTCTGCTGAGACTGCCCTGTTGAACCTGGTCCAGGGTAATTCTTCCGTTGGCGAGTACGCCGTACAATTCCGTACTCTTGCTTCTGAACTATCCTGGAATAATGAGGCCCTCTGCGCGACCTTTAAAAAAGGCCTATCCAGCAACATTAAAGATGTTCTGGCCGCACGAGAAATCCCTGCTAACCTACATGAACTCATTCATCTAGCCACTCGCATTGACATGCGTTTTTCCGAAAGGCGTCAGGAGCTCCGCCAGGATATGGACTTTGTTCGCACGAGGCGTTTTTTCTCCCCGGCTCCTCTCTCCTCTGGTCCCCTGCAATCCGTTCCTGTGCCTCCCGCCGTGGAGGCTATGCAGGTCGACCGGTCTCGCCTGACACCTCAAGAGAGGACACGACGCCGCATGGAGAATCTCTGCCTGTACTGTGCCGGTACCGAACACTTCCTGAAGGATTGTCCTATCCGTCCTCCCCGCCTGGAAAGACGTACGCTGACTCCGCACAAAGGTGAGACAGTCCTTGATGTCAACTCTGCTTCTCCACGTCTTACTGTGCCTGTGCGGATATCTGCCTCTACCTTCTCCTTCTCTACTATGGCCTTCTTGGATTCCGGATCTGCAGGAAATTTTATTTTGGCCTCTCTCATCAACAGGTTCAACATCCCGGTGACCAGTCTCGCCAGACCCCTCTACATCAATTGTGTTAACAATGAAAGATTGGACTGTACCATACGTTTCCGCACGGAGCCCCTCCTAATGTGCATCGGACCTCATCACGAGAAAATTGAGTTTTTGGTCCTCCCCAATTGCACTTCCGAAATTCTCCTCGGACTACCCTGGCTTCAACACCATTCCCCAACCCTGGATTGGTCCGCTGGGGAGATCAAGAGTTGGGGTTCCTCTTGTTTCAAGGACTGCCTTAAACCGGTTCCCAGTTCTCCTTGCCGTGACCCTGTGGTTCCCCCCTGTAACCGGTCTCCCTAAGGCCTATATGGACTTTGCGGATGTTTTTTGCAAAAAACAAGCTGAGACTCTACCTCCTCACAGGCCTTATGACTGTCCTATTGACCTCCTCCCGGGCACTACTCCACCCCGGGGCAGAATTTATCCTCTCTCTGCCCCAGAGACTCTTGCTATGTCTGAGTACATCCAGGAAAATTTAAAAAAGGGCTTTATCCGCAAATCCTCCTCTCCTGCCGGAGCCGGATTTTTCTTTGTGTCCAAAAAAGATGTCTCCCTACGTCCTTGCATTGACTACCGCGGTCTTAATAAAATCACGGTAAAGAACCGCTACCCCCTACCTCTCATCTCTGAACTCTTTGATCGCCTCCAAGGTGCCCACATCTTTACCAAACTGGACTTAAGAGGTGCTTATAATCTCATCCGCATCAGAGAGGGGGATGAATGGAAAACGGCATTTAACACTAGAGATGGACACTTTGAGTATCTGGTCATGCCCTTTGGCCTGTGCAACGCCCCTGCCGTCTTCCAAGACTTTGTTAATGAAATTTTTCGTGATCTCTTATATTCCTGTGTTGTTGTGTATCTGGACGATATCCTGATTTTTTCTGCCAACCTAGAAGAACACCGCCAGCATGTCCGCATGGTTCTTCAGAGACTTCGTGACAATCAACTTTATGCCAAAATGGAGAAATGTCTGTTTGAATGTCAATCTCTTCCTTTCCTAGGATACTTGGTCTCTGGCCAGGGACTACAAATGGATCCAGACAAACTCTCTGCCGTCTTAGATTGGCCACGCCCCTCCGGACTCCGTGCTATCCAACGTTTTTTGGGGTTCGCCAATTATTACAGACAATTTATTCCACATTTTTCTACCATTGTGGCTCCTATCGTGGCTTTAACCAAAAAGAATGCCAATCCTAAGTCATGGCCTCCTCAAGCGGAAGACGCCTTTAAACAGCTCAAGTCTGCCTTTTCTTCGGCTCCCGTGCTCTCCAGACCTGACCCATCTAAACCCTTCCTATTGGAGGTTGATGCCTCCTCAGTAGGAGCTGGAGCGGTCCTTCTACAAAAAAATTCTTCCGGGCATGCTGTTACTTGTGGTTTTTTTTCTAGGACCTTCTCTCCGGCGGAGAGGAACTACTCCATCGGGGATCGAGAGCTACTAGCCATTAAATTAGCACTTGAGGAATGGCGGCATCTGCTGGAGGGATCAAGATTTCCAGTTATTATTTACACCGATCACAAGAACCTCTCCTATCTCCAGTCTGCCCAACGGCTGAATCCTCGCCAGGCCAGGTGGTCTCTGTTCTTTGCCCGATTTAATTTTGAAATTCACTTTCGGCCTGCCGATAAGAACATTAGGGCCGATGCTCTCTCTCGTTCCTCGGATGCCTCGGAAGTAGAGCTCTCTCCGCAACACATCATTCCTCCTGACTGCCTGATCTCCACTTCTCCAGCCTCCATCAGGCAAACTCCTCCAGGGAAGACCTTCGTCTCTCCACGCCAACGCCTCGGAATCCTCAAATGGGGTCACTCCTCCCATCTCGCAGGTCATGCGGGCATCAAGAAATCCGTGCAACTCATCTCTCGTTTCTATTGGTGGCCGACTCTGGAGACGGATGTTGTGGATTTTGTGCGAGCCTGCACTGTCTGTGCCCGGGATAAGACTCCTCGCCAGAAGCCCGCTGGTCTTCTTCATCCTCTGCCTGTCCCCGAACAGCCTTGGTCTCTGATTGGTATGGACTTTATTACAGACTTACCCCCATCCCGTGGCAACACTGTTGTTTGGGTGGTCGTTGATCGATTCTCCAAGATGGCACATTTCACCCCTCTTCCTGGTCTCCCTTCAGCGCCTCAGTTGGCAAAACAATTTTTTGTACACATTTTTCGTCTTCACGGGTTGCCCACGCAGATCGTCTCGGACAGAGGCGTCCAATTCGTGTCAAAATTCTGGAGGGCTCTCTGTAAACAACTCAAGATTAAATTAAACTTTTCTTCTGCCTATCATCCTCAATCCAATGGGCAAGTAGAAAGAATTAACCAGGTCCTGGGTGATTATTTACGGCATTTTGTTTCCTCCCGCCAGGATGACTGGGCAGATCTTCTACCATGGGCCGAATTCTCGTATAACTTCAGAGTCTCTGAATCTTCCTCCAAATCCCCATTTTTCGTGGTGTACGGCCGTCACCCTCTTCCCCCCCTCCCTACTCCCTTGCCCTCTGGTTTGCCCGCTGTGGATGAAATATCTCGTGATCTTTCCACCATATGGAAAGAGACCCAAAATTCTCTCTTACAGGCTTCATCACGCATGAAGAAGTTTGCTGATAAGAAAAGAAGAGCTCCCCCCATTTTTTCTCCTGGAGACAAGGTATGGCTCTCCGCTAAATATGTCCGCTTCCGTGTCCCTAGCTACAAATTGGGACCACGCTATCTTGGTCCTTTCAAAATTTTGTGCCAGATTAATCCTGTCTCTTACAAACTTCTTCTTCCTCCTTCTCTTCGTATTCCTAATGCCTTTCACGTTTCTCTTCTTAAACCACTCATCATCAACCGTTTCTCTCCCAAACTTGTTTCTCCCACTCCTGTTTCCGGCTCCTCGGACATCTTCTCCGTAAAGGAGATACTGGCCTCCAAGAAGTTCAGAGGGAAAACTTTTTTTTTGGTCGATTGGGAGGGTTGTGGTCCTGAAGAGAGATCCTGGGAACCTGAGGACAATATCCTAGTTAAAAGTCTGCTCCTCAGGTTCTCAGGCTCTAAGAAGAGGGGGAGACCCAAGGGGGGGGTACTGTTACGCCGAGCGCTCCGGGTCCCCGCTCCTCCCCGGAGCGCTCGCTACACTCTCGCTACTGCAGCGCTCCGGTCAGATCCACTGACCCGGTGCGCTGCGATACCGCCTCCAGCCGGGATGCGATTCGCGATGCGGGTGGCGCCCGCTCGCGATGCGCACCCCGGCTCCCGTACCTGACTCGCTCTCCGTCGGTCCTGTCCCGGCGCGCGCGGCCCCGCTCCCTAGGGCGCGCGCGCGCCGGGTCTCTGCGATTTAAAGGGCCACTGCGCCGCTGATTGGCGCAAGTGGTTCTAATTAGTGTGTTCACCTGTGCACTCCCTATGTATACCTCACTTCCCCTGCACTCCCTCGCCGGATCTTGTTGCCATTGTGCCAGTGAAAGCGTTTCCTTGTGTGTTCCTAGCCTGTGTTCCAGACCTCCTGCCGTTGCCCCTGACTACGATCCTTGCTGCCTGCCCCGACCTTCTGCTACGTCCGACCTTGCTTCTGTCTACTCCCTTGTACCACGCCTATCTTCAGCAGTCAGAGAGGTTGAGCCGTTGCTAGTGGATACGACCTGGTCACTACCGCCGCAGCAAGACCATCCCGCTTTGCGGCGGGCTCTGGTGAAAACCAGTAGTGACTTAGAACCGGTCCACTAGCACGGTCCACGCCAATCCCTCTCTGGCACAGAGGATCCACCTCCTGCCAGCCGGCATCGTGACAGTGGCCCTGGGCAGATTGGGGAATATTCTTTATAGACTAGGGTTCCATTTTATTTATTTAAATCTGTACATCTGTTTAATGACTTATAATAAAGTCTGCTAATAACTGATGTAGATATACATATTTTCAGTTGTATCTCTCAATGTATAGATCAGTGTATTGTTTGAGACATCGTTGTCAGTTTAATTTTTATAAAAATGGAAATTGAAATAAAAACTCATTTTAGTCTGTTTGGCTCGATCTGCATGTGAAAAGGAGTATGGAACAATAAGTGTATTCTGCCGGAATGTGGTGTTAATGTGGTATGTTAAATATAAATGTATGGTGTTTGTTGACTTTAAATTACTTCCTAAATAAACCACTAGCAAGGAATGATCTATCTTTGGAAAGGTATTGTCTGTGATATTTATTCAAAATTATTCAATCTCTCTACAAATAAACACTTTACTATTTTCTTTTCCTTTTCTGTCACTCACCACTGGGAATGCATTGAGTGCAAATGAGTCATATACACAGTGACATTAGATTGGCACTGAGACTGCTAGCTTTTGAAATGTTGCCATGGCGAATAGTGGGAACTCTTATCTGTTCCTGTTATCGGGAATAAACTGCATCAGCAAGAGAAATGGCTCTTTTCATAATAAATATGATAAGACACAGTGCAAAGTGATAGAAGACGATCAATGCAGAACACCGCTCCGCTTCTCATTCTGTAAAGTTTAAAATTCATCTTGAAAGTGGAGAGGCGGACGGTAGTGACTCCTATTGTGTTGTTGTCAGTCAAGTTGGAAGCGTCTTCTGGTGGGTTTTACAGCTAAAATGAAATTAAAGTTATGTTGTCTTATAAATTGTTGTCAGCAAACTCTGGACCTCCTACTATAAGCACAAATGGAGAGTTGATGGATTATGCAGACTTGGTCCACCCATACGTTACGTTGACAGTCATTTGTTTTATTGTTTGCCTATGTTACACTACATTTGCGCTACTGCATTGGCTATGTCTGGCCAGATGCAGCTATCCCAGTGATAACAGCTGGTTGTTGACTTCCATTTATTATGTCATATGACAGCTGCAGGTAATCCAAATATGCTGCATTTGCCTACAGAACCTAAGATCAGTCCATAGACTACAGATAAAAGGGGTTAATATTATGCAAGCTTGGGCATAGGGTCAGTGTTGTTGACCTTCAAGTGACTATCCTTGATAACTTCCTCCTCTTTTGGCAAAAGAAACAAAAAAAGAAGCAAAAAAGAAACATTGATCTGATGTTTCTAGTTTTAGTTCAGTAGAGAGATATTAGTAGTTGTCAGAGTAGGAGCAGAACTACTACGGTAATAGGCAAGTGAGGGGGGGGGGTTTGAAGTATGGTCGGGGGGCGACCTCCAATCAGAAGTGAGTAACAGTTAGTTATAACTGCAAAATATGGAAGAGTTGCATGAAAATTATAGTGATAGCATGACTGTGTGCATTACGTCTGGGCATTAAGAAAATACATTGGTCCCCATTTCTACTTTGGCGTATCATGTAGCGTATTGAGGTTCTCTTCTAACATATTGAGCAGTTGAGCAATTTTAATCTTTTTTTTCTGTTCATGCTTTCAGCCATTATGTTTAAATGTTATTGTCCTTCATATATTGCTATTCCATCATACTTTAGTGCAGATGCTTAAATCTAAAGTTGTAGAATACCCAATACAAAAAGGTTTAAAAGAACAGCTATAGTCTTTTTCCTTAGTTTGCTAAGAATGTTAGTACTGTATTAGAGTAGTTTAAAACAGAACATTGATTTTTCTCATGGAGGATCTGGATTGATCGGAATTAAATAGCTCTATTACCAAAAGAGACAAGTTAATAAACATTATCAGTACTGCATATAGTTGCAGTTACCATTACACTTGGGCCTAGCCATACTTGTCTAGAAATGTTCCAGTGCTGTTGCTTACCGATAGTTTGACCACACATATTGGTCCACTAAGCTTCTAGAAGAATAATGGCTGCAACCTCTTATTGTGATATTAACGGGAGCCTGTCAGCCACAGGCAGCATGAAACACTGAAATTTTTGTTTCAAAGTTATCATAGTTGTTTTGTAGCTCGGAACAGGGCTCCAAGACATTGGTGCTGTCCCAAGCAACTTCATTGATACATCTTCCCCTATGTGTTTTTAGGGAGAGATCAGGGACCACCCCCAATGAAAGTTACATTTATTTTCACTGAAACTGAATCATATACAATTGTGATAAGGGAGACTATCATCATTTCATGCTGTACTTGGCTTAGGCAGCATGAAACTAGTGGGTGACAAGTTCTCTTTAACCTCTTAAGGACTTAGGGCGTACCTGTACATCCTGAGCCCGGTCCCGGTGTGAAAAATGGGGTCACGCCGGGACGATAGCCGGGACCCTGGGCTAACAGTGTGTGGCACCGATCGTTGTGCTGTTAACCCTTCAGACGCGGTGATCAAAGTTGACCGCTGCGTCTGAAAACAAAAGTAAACGCTTCCCGGCAGCTCAGTCGGGCTGATCGGGACATCGCGATAAAATCGCGATGTTCCGATCAGCTGGGACGCAGGTGGAGTTCTCCTTACCTGACTCTGCGGCGTCTGATCGTCAATTGATTGCTCCAAACCTGAGCTACAGGCTTGAGCAATCAAGCCCCTATCCGACTGATCCGTGCAAAGCTATGGCTTTGCAGGGATCAGCATAGGAGATCAGTGTGTGCAGTGCTATAGTTCCCTATGGGAGCTATAGCACTGCAAAAAAAAAGTGAAAAAAAAAAAAAGTTAACAAAGGTCATTTAACCTCTTCCCTAATAAAAGTTTGAATCACCCCCCTTTTCCCATTAAAAAACTGTGTAAATAAAAATAAAAATTAACATGTGGTATGGCCGCGTGTGTAAATGTCCAAACTATAAAATTATCATTAATTAAACCGCACGGTCAATGGCGTATGCGCAAAAAAATTCCAAAGTCCAAAATAGCGTATTTTTGGTGACTTTTTATATCAAAAAGTCCGATCAACACAAAAATGGTAGCGATAAAACTTCATAACACGGCGCAAAAAATGAGCCCTCATACCGCCCCATACGCGGAAAAATAAAAAAGTTACAGGGGTCAGAAGATGGCAATTTTAAACATATAAATTTTCCTGCATGTAGTAATGATTTTTTTCAGAAGTGCGACAAAATCAAACCTATACAAGTAGGGTATCATTTTAACTGTATGGACCTACAGAATAAAGATATGGTGTAATTTTGACAAAAAAAGGCACTGCGAAGAAACGAAAGCCCCCAAAAGTTACAAAATTAGATTTTTTCTTCAATTTTGTCGCACAATGATTTTTTTTCCGTTTCGCCCTGTTTTTTTTTGTAAAATGACTAATGTCACTGCAAAGGAGAATTGGTGGCGCAAAAAATAAGCCATCATATGGATTTTTAGGTGCAAAATTTAAAGCGTTATGATTTTTAGAAGGTGATGAGGAAAAAATGCAAAAATGGAAAAATGTAGTAATGATTTTTTTCAAAAGTGCGACAAAATCCAACCTATATAAGTAGGGTATCATTTTAACCATATGGACCTACAGAATAAAGATATGGTGTAATTTTGACAAAAAAATTTACTGCGTAGAAACGGAAGCCCCCAAAAGTTACAAAATGAAATTTTTTCTTAAATTTTGTCGCACAATGATTTTATTTTCCGTTTCGCCGTGAATTTTTTGGTAAAATTACTAATGTCACTGCAAAGTAGAATTGGTGGCGCAAAAAATAAGCCATCATATGGATTTTTAGGTGCAAAATTGAAAGCATTATGATTTTTAGAAGGTGATGAGGAAAAAATGCAAAAATGGAACGAGTCCTTAAAGGGTACCTCTCATCAAAAAAACTTTTGATATATTATAGATTAATGTATGCAGAATAACTTTACAATTGCATGTTATTAAACAATATGCTTCTTTCTATGTAATTTTCCACTTTGAAGAAATGACCACTAGGGGTCTCCCTACCAGTCCTGGCAGCAAGCATTTCAGACTCATGCTGGAGTCCTAAACACTACGAGCTGCCAGTCTGCTTTGTTCACAAAGGAGAACACTCAGAGCTGCCATCCTGCTTTGTTCACAGCCTGTTTGGCTGTGAACAAAGCAGACTGCCGGCTCTGAGTGTTTAGGACTCCAGCATGAGTCAGAAATGCTTGCTGACAGGACTGATCGGGAAAAATACAATAGAAGAAGCATATTTTTCATTAATATGCTATTGGAAAGTTATTCAACATTCATTAATCTAAAACATATCAAAAGTTTATTTGATGAGAGGTACCCTTTAAGGGGTTAAGGGTAGGGTCACGCATCGCGTATTATTTTGCTGCATATTTGCTGTTGCCTATTTTCTTACCCATTGAAGTCATTGGGTAACAAAATCAACTGCAGAAAATATGCAGCAAAATACAGCACATGTGACCCTACCCTACATATCATACCTGATAAAAATTCAGTTAATAATGTGGATTAGCTAAATATAGGAAAAAACATGTGTCCTAATAGAAGGGGATGCAGACAAGGTCTCTTGGTACCCAAGCCACGGTACCAAGAGACCTTGTCTGCATCCCCTTCTATTAGGACAAATATTTTTTCCTACATTTAGCTAATCCACATTATTGACTGAATATCAGTAGGCACCAGTCACAAAGTGAAAATCTATTCCTGTGTGACAAACTTAATTTCCTTTTTGCCCACCCCCTTGCCATCTACTCTATCTACCCCTTGTTCCAGCCCTAAAACTATTGTCTGAGCAATATTAACTGAATTTTGGATTTTACGTGATAATATGACTTTGTCTATTACTCATCTTCATAGTGTAATTACCGTATTTTTCGCCCTATAGGACGCACCGGCGTATAAGACGCACCCTATTTTTAGGTGCAAAATCTAAAAAATTAAAGATTTTGAACCCAATAGTGGTCTTCAACCTGCGGACCTCCAGATGTTGCAAAACTACAACTCCCAGCATGCCCGGACAGCCGTTGGCTGTCCGGGCATGCTGGGAGTTGTGGTTTTGCAACATCTGGAAGTCCGCAGATTGAAGACCACTGCATAGGAGGTAATACTCACGTGTCCTCGCCGCTCTGGACCCGTCACCGCTGCCCTGGATGTCGCTCCATCGCTGTCGTCGTGTCCCCGTCGCTCTGCTGCCGGCCTGCTGCTGAACGTCTCTGCTGCCGGCCGGGTATCCTCGCTCTCCGTCGACGCCATTACGTCGTTACGCACACCGACGCACGTACGCGACGACGAGGAAGGAGAGCGCCGGCCATACAGGGGATCCCTGAACAGAGAAGACACCGAGGAGGCAAGTAAGGTCCCCCCCGGTGTCCTGTAAGCATTAACCCGGCTATTCAGTCGGGCTGTTCAGGATTTCACCGCAGCGGTCCCGAACAGCCCGACTGAACAGCCGGGTTAGTGTCACATTCCCTTCAGACGCGGCGGTCAGCTTTGATCGCCGCGTCTGAAGGGTTAATACAGGGCATCACCGCGATCGGTGATGTCCTGTAATAGCCGCGGGTCCCGGCCGTTGATGGCCGCAGGGACCGCCGCGATAGGGGTGTATTCGCCGTATAAGACGCACCGACTTTTTCCCCCCAGTTTTGGGGAAAAAAAAGTGCGTCTTATACGGCGAAAAATACGGTATATGATGTCATTAATGAGAGTTGATGGTCTAATTTATATCCTTGTCAGTAGATGTGGGTAAGCAGTGGGTGCACATTACTGTAAAATGTTGTCACTGAGCTTCTGTTAGGCTTTCTGCCTGCATCTTTATATTCCCAACCTATCACTTATTCCTTGGCATATTGGAAAAAGAAATAACATAACTTTCACATTATTATAAGGTGTGCCAAGAGGGAATTTACATAATGTGAATATTATGCACTAGATCATATTCTGTGTCACTGTCTCTACCTCCGCATCTTTGGTTTCTTACTGATTTTCCTTCCCATATTCTCTTGCAAGAATACGTGGGTATTGGGAAAAATATCAGATACAATATGTAAAGTTATTTCAGTTCTTTTGAGTGTGTGAGTGACTCAGTACTAGCGTTTAATTATTTTAATAGATATAAGTTTTACAGAATTATTTAACTCACAAAATACCATTTTGCTTCAATTTAAAGGCATGTTCTGGAAGTGATGGTCTATATTTAAAGGGAACCTGTCACTTTGAAAATGTATTAAAATCTACAGGTCTCATGTTATAGAGCAGGAGGAGCTGAGCAGATTGATATAGAGTTTTGTGGGAAATGTTTCAGGATAACTAAAAAAAATTTCTGCTCATTTTGGACTAAGTAGTCATATCGGCAGTCCTGCTCAGTGATTGACACCTAGTGTATATGTGTGCATATATGGGAGCTGTCAATCACTGAGAAAGACCGCCCACTTGACTACTTATCCAGGGATGAGCAGAGGTTTCTATAAATAGTTACAGTCATGGCCGTAAATATTGGCACCCCTGAAATTTTTCTAGAAAATGACGTATTTCTCACAAAAAAAGGATTGCAGTAACACATGTTTTGCTATACACATGTTTATTCCCTTTGTGTGTATTGGAACTAAACCAAAAAAGGGAAAAAAAAAAAAAGCAAATTGGACATAATGTCACACCAAACTCCAAAAATGGTCTGGACAAAATTAATGGGTTATCCAGGAAAAAACTTTTTTTTATATATCAACTGGCTCCAGAAAGTTAAACAGATTTGTGAATTACTTCTATTAAAAAATCTTAATACTTTCAATACTTATTAGCTTCTGAAGTTAAGGTTGTTCTTTTCTGTTTAAGTGCTCTCTGATGACACGTGTCTCGGGAACCGCCCAGTTTTGAAGAGGTTTGCTATGGGGATGTGCTTCTAAACTGGGGGGTTCCCGAGACACGTGTCATCAGAGAGCACTTAGACAGAATAGAACAACCTTAACTTCAGAAGCTAATAAGTACTGAAAGGATTAAGATTTTTTAATAGAAGTAATTTACAAATCTAACTTTCTGGAGCCAGTTGATACATAAAAAAAGTTTTTTCCTGGATAACCCCTTTAACTTAATATTTGTTTTGGTTTTTTTTTGGTAATTTTAGAAAAAATAACTGAAATCAGTCTCTTCCTATAACCATCAATAAGCTTCTTACACCTCTCAGCCGGAATGTTGGACCACTATTCCTTTGCAAACTGCTCCTTCTTATTGGAAGGGTGCCTTTTCCCAACAGCAATTTTAAGATCTCTCAAAAGGTGTTCAATGGGATTTAGATCTGGACTCATTGCTGCCACTTCAGAACTCTCCAGCGCTTTGTTGCCATCCATTTCAGGGTGCTTTTTGACGTATATTTGGGGTCATTGTCCTGCTGGAAGACCCAAGATCTCGGACACAAACCCAGCTTTCTGACACTTGGCTGTACAGTGCGACCCAAAATCCGTTGGTAATCCTCAGATTTCATGATGCCTTGCACACATTCAAGTCACCCAGTGCCAGAGGCAGCAAAACAACCCCAAAACATCATTGATCCTCCACCATATTTCACTGTAGGTACTGTGTTCTTCTCTTTGTGGGCCTCATTCTATTTTCGGTAAACAGTAGAATGATGTGCTTTACCAAAAAATCTCTACCTTGGTCTCATCTGTCCACAAGACGTTTTCCCAGAAGGATTTTGGCTTACTCATGTTCATTTTTGCAAAATGTAGTCTTGCTTTTTTATGTCTCTGTGTCAGCAGAGGGGTCCTCCTGGGTCTCCTGCCATAGCGTTTAATTTCACTTAAATGTCGACTGATAGTTCGCGCTGAGACTGATGCTCCCTGAGCCTGCAGGACAGCGTGAATATCTTTGGAACTTGTTTGGGACTGCTTATCCACCATCCGGACTATTCTGTGTTGACATCTTTTATCAATTTTTCTCTTCTGTCCAGGCCCAGGGAGATTAGCTACAGTGCCATGGGTTACAAATTCTTGATAATGTTGTCCACTGTGGACAAAGGCAAATCTACATCTCTGGAGATGGACTTTTAACTTTGAGATTGTTGATATTTTTCCACTATTTTGGTTCTCAAGTCCTCAGACAGTTCTCTTCACCTCTTTCTGTTATCCATGCTAAGTGTGGCACACACAGACACACAATGCAAAGACTAAGTGAACTTCTCTCCTTTTTATCTGCTTTCAGTTGTGATTTTTATATTGCCCACAGCTGTTACTTGCCCCAGGTGAGTTTAATAACATGCTTGAAACAATCTTATTTTTCCACAATTTTGAAAGGGTGCCAATAATTTTGTCCAGCCCATTTTTGGAGTTTGGTGTGACATTATGTCCAATTTGCTTTTTTCCCCTCACTTTTTTGCTTTAGTTGCAATACACACAAAGGGAATAAACATGTGTATAGCAAAATGTGGTACTGCAATCCTTTTCTGTGAGAAATACTTCATTTTCTTGAAAAATGTCAGGGGTGCCAACATTTACGGCCATGACTGTATATTCAAGTTATACTTAAACTTTTCCCATAAAGCTATATAGCAATCTGCTCATCTCATTCTGCCCTGTAACATGATGATTTCAATTAGATAACATTGAGCAGGATTAGAGTATCAGCATCAATGAAAGAAGAGGCCTGAGAAAATGGCTCAGTTGCATGGACTAGAGAAACAGTGCGTAGGATACAGCAGCGAAATGGGCCCTTTTTTTTGCTGATCCTTGAGTGTCAGCCCCCTCTCATCACATATTGAAGGGCTATACTAAATTGGAAAAGAAACAGTACAGAATCTAAATACACTGAGAACGGACAGATTTGATAGATTTAGACTTCTGCTTTGGATCCATGTTTGGGCTAAAAATGTATAAATGCACTGTGTGAACAATGCCCTAGATATATCACATTTCAGATTGTCAACATGTAAATTATGATATCTTGCATTATATTTTGTCTTTTCTTCTCAAAAAGTCTCCTACAAAAAGTTATTGGCTGCTATTATCTTGCTCAGAGCAAGGACATAGGGGTGAGGACCCAACTAGGTAAACATAACAAAATGCCATTTCTGGTAAATCAAAATGAACTATTGGATAAAGTAGAGCACTGAATGAAGAAGAGAAAATTGTGGGTGCACATTATGAAGTTGACATGTAATACAGATCACTGACAAGTACAATCATAATGTAATGCCATTTGAGATTTTCCATTGGCTAGGAATGGTACATTAGTTGTCCATGGCATGCCTGGGTTGGTGATTGACATGTCAATTTTATCCAACTCTGTAATGATGGCTTGTAAGGAACTCATTTTGTGTCATTGACCGTGCTGTGTTCACTGTAGCCTGAATAACTTAAGACATTAGTTGAACCTATATTATGACCCATTAAACAACTCAGTTAGAATATTCCCTTACATCAATCACTGCTGAAGCCTGCCTTTTAATATAATGGGAAAAGGCCCACACATTTTATTCCTTCAGCTTAGTGAAAGTATGTTACACTGTAATAGAATAACCAGTAATTATAGAAATTTATTTTAAACTAGAGCAGTTCTTGCGCTAGTAGATTTGGCACCATAATTTGAGGTACTTCTAAAAATGTGTGTCAGATTCCCAAAGATCCCCCTGAAAATAAAGTCTTATTTTTGGAGATTTTAGCTAGTCACTGGGTTGGCTTAGTTTAGAGAAGGATTGGTTCAGTTTGGACAAGTCGAAACCGAAATGGTTTGGCTATAACTATGTTTAGTATCTCTCCTTAAGACCTACTCATAGTGGTCATGGAAGCGGAGATCTAGGCTGCTGTTTGCATGGTACTGACTTACCTGTCTGTGACATGGTAATAAAAAGAATACAGCCATTTTCCTTAACAAGTTATGGTTTTCAGGTCTAATAAGTGGAAACATGAATTACAAACTTTTTGGGTGGCTACCTGCCTCCAGAACTACAGACACTAGAGCTGTAAGCCGAAGGACAGGGGTTAAGTTTTAGATTGCAGGGAAGTCTGAGCACTGGGGCCCCCCGCAATCGCCTGTTTAGAGCCCTGGCTCTCCTATACAGCGGCGCATCACGTCCCCTGCCCCAAGAGGGGGCCGCCACGTCCCCTCAATATAGTTCTATGGGAGAGCCGAAGATTGCCAAATGGCTCTCCCATAGAGTTATATGGAGGGGACGTGGCAGACCCCGTTTCGGTTGGGGGACAGACATGTCAGTCTGATAAAGGCTTTTGCCGAAACGCGTCATATTGTGTTTGCACCGTGTTTTAATAAACACATTTCACTTGGCAGAAGACTAAAGTGAGTGCCGGGATTTCCTTTTCTACCGGAAACTTACTGTAAACCGCCGCCCCCGTGTGAACACTACACCTACACAAAATAAAAAGTAAAACACTACATATACACATACCCCTACACAGTTACCACCTCCCCCTCCCTCCCAATAAAAAAAAAAAAAGTATTGTACGGCACTGTTTCCAAAACGGAGCCTCCAGCTGTTTAAAATCAACATCTCCCAGTATTGAAACAGCCATGACTGTCAAGGCATCCTGGTAGTTTTGCAACAGCTGGAGACACCCTGTTTGAGAAACACTGCCGTAGGGTATTTTGGTGGTGGATGCAAATCCCCAATTTAGGCCTCAAATGTGCCATGCTCTCTCACTTTGGAGCCCTGTCATATTTCAAGGCAACAGTTTAGTGCCACATATGGTATATTTCCGTACTCGGGAGAAATTGCGTTACAGATTTTGGGGGGCTAACATACTGGTGTTGCCCCGTACTTTAAATACATGCTGGTGTTGCTCCATACTTTGAATTTTCACAGTAAAAGGAAAAAAAGACCTCCAAAATTTGTAGCGCAATTTCTCCTGAGTACGGAAATACCCCATATGTGGACACAAAGTGCTCTGCGGGCACGCAATATGGCTCAGAAGTGAGAGCGCACTATGTACATTTGAGGTCTAAATTTTATAGCGGTTCTGACATAAACGCAAAACAATAAATACCCACATGTGAACCCATTTTGGAAACTACACCCCTCATGCAACCTAACAAAGGGTATAGTGAGCCTTAACACCCCACAGGTGTTTGATGAATTTTCATTAAAGTTGGATGTGAAAATGAATAAAAAATATTTTTTGACTAAAATGGAGTGTTACGCTACATTTTTAGGGGCTTCCTAAATGTGACATGCCCCCCAAAAACCATTTCAGAAAAACTCACTCTCCAAAATCCCATTTTCGTTCCTTCCCCTCTGAGCACTCTAGTTCACCCACAGAGCACTTGACATCCACATATTAGGTATTTCCTTACTCGAGAGAATTTTAGGGTGATTTCTCTCCTTTTACCCCTTGTAAAAAATTCAAAAACTTGGTATACAAGAACATGCGAGTATAAAAAATGAAGATTTAGAATTTTCTCCTTCACTTAAAGTGTTAACACACTTTCTGAATGTCATTTTGAATACTTTGAGGGGTGCAGTTTTTATTATGGGATCATTTGCTGGTCCCTGAAAAATTCCGATTTTGAAAATTTTGGGAAAAATTGGAAAATTGCTGCTGAACTTTGAAGCCCTCTAATGTCTTCCAAAAGTAAAAACATGTCACCTTTATAATGCAAACATAAAGTAGACATATTGTATATGTGAATCAATATATAATTTATTTGGAATATCCATTTTCCTTATAAGCAGAGAAATTCAAAGTTAAAGAAATGCTATATTTTCAAATTTTTCATAAAATTTGGGAAATTTTCACCAAGAAATGATGCAAGTAGAATATGTCACGAAAAAAAATTCTCGGAATCAGAATGAAAAGTTAAAGCATCCCAGAGTTACTAATGCTTAAAGTGACAAGTAGTCAGATGTGCAAAAAAACGCCCGGGTCCTTAAGGTGAAAATGGGCTGGGTCCTTAAGGGGATAAGGACCCTATAAGGCCCAAATCTCTAGTTCCCTAGAAGGTGTAGGATAGAGGGAAGATAAGATTGACTTAAATAATCAGGATTGACAGTAGGAGTGCTTTGAGAATTACCCCCCCCCCCCCCCCCCCAAATACCTATAAATAGAAGGAATGAAAATGTCAGTCACTGTGTGGCCTGATGTGTAATGATATTGTGGTAAAATCAAAATTAAAAAATATAAACATTTTGTATAATATAGTGAATATAACGTGTTGGAAACCTTACAATAAACTAATAGAGTGAGAAGGAATATAAAAATCTAATTTATTTGAGTTTAAGAACAATAAAATATACCAAACCAATATTGTTTTGGTTGTTCAACCCTCAACCAACTTTAATCTAATGGAGGCTAGAGGAAGTGCACGAGCTGCACGAAACAACTTGTTCCGGCTAGCCCCGTCCTCCATCGCAGCTCCCCCGCCTGTCACCTGTACCTTGTCCATGAGACTTGGTGCTTGGTGAGTGCCGCCTGTCTGTGTGTCTTTGCTTTGTTGGACAATGATAGTTGTGATGGTTGATGATGGTTGTATCCAAACTTTTATTATCAGATATTGTATAAGGGTTTTATGTGTACAGCGTGGATTCATAGTTTTTTTTAATTCTTCAAATTTTCTTTAATTATTTCCCATTTCTTAAACAGCGCTAACATATTCTGCAATACAGAGACTGTCAGCACTCATACCAGATCAGTCCAGTAACTGGGGTGTAGCTATTGTAACTATAAGTTGTGCAGAAGTAGCAGTCACATTCGGGCCCTGGTGCCTCTGGGGGCCCAAAGGTCTCTTGTCACATAGTCAAACAACTGTATTGTAAATTACACATGGTAGCTTGAGGGGCCCTATTACAATTCTTGTAGTGGGGCCCAGGAACTACACATGACATTTCTGTCAGTAACTTAAGCCATGTAGCCACTGCATATACATTTTACGTTGTCTGGGAAAATGTAATATTCCATTTTGTTACTGCACCATCATTTTTTTCATTGATGTATTTTATACATTGCAAAAAATATTTTATACATACATTGTGAAATATGAAATTGTTCATCCAGGAGTAGTAAAATACCCTACTCTCTGAATGCGAAGAAATTAAATGATTTGAATCAGCAAGCCAAGATATTCTGCTGCATTATGGGATATTGGTGTAAATTATGCCTCGGTTTTAGTTTACAATGGTGAAGATACTTTATTTTAGTGACTAATGAATTGTCCATTTTCTTATTTTAGAAATGTTTTTTCCATTCTTTTCAGTTTATTGTGCTCTGGAGCTTTTGTGTTTTTTCAGCTTTCTGGAACTCAAAATGTGGCCATTAGTTTTCATGCTCTGTTGCAGCGTCTTTAAAAGGAAATTGCTCGCATTTGTTATGGAGTGTTTTTCTTATTGATTCTGTTCATGATATTATATTTCTTTCATTCTAGGTCCTGAAACGTGAATTGAAGGATAAAGAACAGACTGTATTGAATACCATAGAGCAAGCACGAGTTTTTATTTCTGAGCAGCCTATTGAGGGCCCAGAAGAACCTAGAAGGAACTTACTACCAAAAACAGGCTAGTCTCTTTGCTTTACAGAAAATGGCAGCAAGTACTGTTGTTATTGATGTTAACTATCTTGCTATGGCTCTACTTTTATTCAAAATTTGGCTTTTGAAAATAGCTGGAGCCCTTCTTATTAACAAAATACGTTTTAGGGTATGTTCCCACCTGGCGTATACGCAGCATATTTCAGGCTAGGCAAAATCTGCAGCAGCAGTGGGAAATACGCTGCGTATCCCTTGCTCACTATACACACAAGGCTTTCTGGCAGCAGCCCTATGTGTGTAGTGAGTTTTGGAGGCGGAGCCGCGCATCACAGTCACGCCGACACACGGCCCCGCCTCCAAAACTCACTGCACACATAGGGTGTATGGTGACTGAGGGATATGCACCTTTTTTTCCGATGCCGCTGCGTATACACCAGGTGGGAACTTACCCTTAAAGGGGTACTCCGGCGCGAAAACATCTTATCCCCTATCAAAAGGATAGGGGATAAGATGCCTGATCGCGGGGGTCCCACCGCTGGGGACCCCCGTGATCTTTCACACAGCACCCCGTTACCATCAGCCCCCGGAGCATGTTCGCTCCAGGACTGATGACTGCCGATCACGAGGCCGGAGTATTAAGACGTCACGGCTCCGCCCCCGTGTTACATCAAAATACTCTGGCCCGTGATTGGCAGTCATCGGTCCTGGAGCGAACATGCTCCGGGGGCTGATGGTAACGGGGTGCTGTGTGAAAGATCACGGGGGTCCCCAGCGGTGGGACCCCCACGATCAGGCATCTTATCCCCTATCCTTTGGATAGGGGATAAGATATCTTAGTGCCGGAGTACCCCTTTAATGCTTATTACAATGTGTCTGATCAAAGGGGGTGTGACCGCCGGGACCCCCATAGATCTCCACCTCCCTGAACACTCAGGCCTCACCTTCTGAGACAAACTGATCTCAGGAATGACGGTCCGCTCTTGCAATTACCTTCTGACATGGCTGCAGCCGGTGATTGAGTGAGCCGGCCATCACTGCCAAGACCAGTTTGTTTCAGGAGGCGAGGGCCATTCTGGAGATCGCCAGGGATCTCAGTGGTCACACCCCCTGTGATCAAACATTTATCCCCTTTGCAAATAGGGGATAAGTTTTTTCAAACTGCAATCTCCTATAACACATAAACAGGGCTGTAGTGGGTGTTAAATGGGTTGTCCCACAAGTGAATATAAGTTTATTCTGTTAAATCATGCAAAAACATAATTTGTCATTTAAAAAAAAAATGCGCCTCTGTGTAGATATAGCTGTTAGGCTGGGTTCACACTACGTTTTCTCCCATACGGGAGCACATACGGCAGGGGGGAGCTAAAACCTCGCGCTCCCGTATGTCACCGTATGCGCTCCCGTATGTCATTAATTTCAATGAGCCGGCCGGAGTGAAACGTTCGGTCCGGTCGGCTCATTTTTGCGCCGTATGCGCTTTTACAACCGGACCTAAAACTGTGGTCAGCCACGGTTTTAGGTCCGGTTGTAAAAGCGCATACGGCGCAAAAATGAGCCGACCGGACCGAACGTTTCACTCCGGCCGGCTCATTGAAATGAATGACATACGGGAGCGCATACGGTGACATACGGGAGCGCGAGGTTTTAGCTCCCCCCTGCCGTATGCGCTCCCGTATGGGAGAAAACGTAGTGTGAACCCACCCTAACATAGTTGTTATAACACTCCCTGCTGTTCATTTTGTTCCTTCTCAGAATGTCCACCTAATGTGTTTAGTGCCAATGGTCACACTGGCTCAGCTGAGTGATTCCTGCTATTGTTCAGGGCAGAAGTGGTTTCTACTTCATTAGGTCTGAACACATTGCATCTCGACCCCAGCCCGAAGCAGGGGCTGCCATGCCCCCTCATAGAGATATATGGAGGGGGCAGAGCCAGCTTGGGGGAGAGTCGGAGCTCCATACAGGAGATCACAGGGGGCCTCAGCAGTCAGACTTCCCGCGATCTAGGGGATACGTTTTTCTATACTTCCAGGTATAGGATTTTTCCTTTAAGTTTGTACTAGTACCATCTATATATGGATGCATTTTTTTATGTTTCCAGTTAAAAAAATGTTTTATCTTTTGCTTCATCTTACAGATAAATGTAAACTTTATTTAGTAAAAAGTTGTATTTGGCACATTCCTATACAATGTGCACTAATCTAGTTAGTAACAGATGTACACTGTTACTTCATGTACCTACCCATGTCTCTCCATACCTGCTATCAAATTGGAAACTTGAAAAGAATTATAATCTCCCTTTTATCAGATCAGGTACAACCTTAAAGGGAATGGATTACCTATTTTTTTTTATAATTAAAACTATATACCGACACATATTCTTTTCTTCTTATCTGTTTTTATTTTCTGATTGTAGATTGGTTTATTATATACTCTGTACTTGATTCTTTGGGTGGTCGTCTTGCTTGAGCCATTTTTTGGCCACATGACCATAGGAAACAAGAATTTGGAGCTGACTTTTAGATGTCTGAGAGAGTTTTGTAGGCATGCTCTGTGACCTGTAGTGGTCGGTGTCAGGGGAGGAGGGGAGGTGTGACCATTACCTATTCTGAATGGTGGATCCTTTATTATCTAGATAGTGTCAGCTTTCATTTCAGTCCTGCCTGTGATAATAATAAAGGGAATTCAGAAAAGTTTTCTGCACAAAACAGGAAGGGTCAGATTATTGGTAGGCTTAGAGGCCAGAGTGACAACTGTAAGATTTCAGGATTTCTTTAATAGGTAGTGACATGAAAATGAATAATTGAAAAAAATCTCCCAAAATTTCTTAAAAATGTGTTCAACATAAAAACTCAGATTTAAAGGGGTACTTCGGTGGAAAACATATATATATATATATATATATATATATATATATATATATATATATATATATTTTATTTTATTTTATTTTTTTTTTTTTTAAATCAACTGGTACCAGAAAGTTAAACATATTTGTAAATTACTTCTATTTAAAAATCATAATCCTTCCAGTTTTTATCAGCTGCTGTACGCTACAGAGGAAATTATTTTCTTTTTGAATTTCCTTTCTGTCTGACCACAGTGCTCTCTGCTGACACCTCTGTCTATGTCAGGAAATGTCCAGAGCAAGAGCAAATCCCCATAGCAAACCTCTCCTGCTTTGGACAGTTCCTGACATTGACAGAGGTGTCAGCAGAGAGCACTGTGGTTAGACAGAAAATACATTTAAAAAGAAAAGAACTTCCTGTGGAGCATACAGCAGCTGGTAAGTACTAGAAGAATTAAGATTTTTAAATAGAAATAATTTACAAATCTGTTTATCTTTCTGGCACCAGTTGATTTAAAAAAAAATGCCTTCCATCAGAGTACCCCTTTAAGCAATAGATCATTATATGATAACACATTCCCTGTAGCCATGATAGTGGCCTTTAGGTGAAGCGCACAATCGCATACTTCATTGTATTGTTGACTTAGTGAAATGATGAGCCTTCCAGTTACTTTCTCAGTGTTGCCTACTTCTTGTTTCCTGGGTTCTATGATTTATTGCACATTTTCTAGCATTATCCTTTCACCTGTACAGTTTGAAGACTCATTATCTAAAGTAATCTTTTAGAATTTAAAGTGTTTAATAGTCATTGTCATCCACTGCCTGTCAACCTGCGCTGTAATACTTACTTATTCCATTCACATTTCCTGTGCAGTGATCCTTTCCATGCTTTGCAGGATTAATATGAAGCACTATATCATTTTTATTGTAGTTTTATGAATAGTTTCCAAATCTAGAGCTTTTTACAGTGCAATGCATTGTCTGCAGAGTAAAGGTATTAAACTATGCAAAAAGATTAGTGAACTATGGGAACCCCTTCATGACCAGAGAATGTTGACTCTCATTGGCATGTGGCGGTTTAACACACCTAACTTTTTATTTGTAGGCTACTTAAATCATTTTGTGCACATTTTCTTCTGACATAGAAAGCTGTGTTTATACCATTTTTAGGTTATACGTTGCTTTTTTCCTTTTTTGGTAAACTGTATACAAAGGAAAGTGTAAGTATGCTAAACTGACACAAAAAAAAAGTGTTAAAGGGGTATTCTGTATGTAACACGACAGGCTACCAATCAAATCTATAACTCCCTTGCAAAAAACAAGCCATGACACACGGCCATTAATGGAAAAAAATATTATGGATGTCAAAAAATAGTGACAGAAAGCAATTTATTGTAGATAACATAACAAAAACAATATAATAACAGTGTAATTGGTATTGCTATAATTAGTCTGGCTTGCACAATAACATTGACATGTCATTTATTCGACTGTACAGTAAAAATATGGTAAAAATGCATTTTTTTCCCTCTATACAACCAAATCCTTTTTTTGGGTGCGTTCCCACCTGGCGTATATGCTGCGTATTCCTCGCTCACCAAACACAGGGCTTTCCGGCGGCAGCCCACTGCGTGTAGTGAGTTTTGGAGGCGGGGACGTGTGCCTGCGGGGACGTGGGACTGTGACGTGCGACTCTGCCTCCAAAACTCACTGCTTACATAGGGCTGCCGCTGGAAAGCCCTGTGTGTTTGGAGAGCGAGAAATATGCAGTGTATTTCCCGCTGCTGCAGCAAATTTTGCACACCGTGAAATATGCTCCATATACCCCAGGTGGGAACGTATCCTTAAGATTCCCAACAGATTATGCGGTTTAGGAAATGGTTCTTTTAAAAAATGCAACTTGTCCCAGAAAATGCAAGCCCTAATATGGCAAAAATGTTCTTTTAAATAATGGCTTCTGGATTTTGAGGATGAAAAAATGAAAACAAAAAATGACTATGATGGGAAGGGGTTAATTCCTGACCTGTCCGCTGTACCAGTGCATTATGGAAATAGGAGAAAAGTAATTCTTTGATACTTGCAATCCTTTTACCATTTTTCTCTAATACCGCTGTGATTCAGGTGTTCACTCGGAATAATTTATTTTTAGTTCAAGGAGAACGAGACGTTTTTTCATTGCTTGATTTCTTCCCTGGGTAAAACTCACAAGGGAAATCTTCCATTGTATGTGTGCAGATCTATACAGGGCACCGGTTTAATTCACTATGCTTGCTGATACAGTATACTACAGCTTTATCTGTAGTCTCTACAACAAGGTGCTATCACTGCCAGATATAGAGGTCATCCCTTGTGACCTCTGTATCTTAGCCTCTGAGCTGGTATTGCTTTTCAGTGAATGGTTCCTTGAGATTGGCTGTCGAATCATGTCCGGCTAGCAGTGGCTGCGTTTAGACTTTATAGCTCATCAATGCTTGAAGCTGGTGCTAAGCTAATGCAAGGTGACTTTTTAGGATTTGCAATTGGAGATGCTTGTGATTTTTCGCAAGTCTGTAAGTCTTGATAATAGGAAATAGGATTAGTTATTTCAACTATTCTTCTGGCAATATGTCATTCAGCATTACTCATTACATTAATGCGGCAGTGGTACCATTTTTTTTATAGTTACCGATACATCTCCCAATGTGTATTGTTATCCAGAAGCAGATCTGCAGGCTGCACCTTATAAGCAGAAAGCATTTGAACATCAATGTAACTTTATTTTATTATTAGTAATCTTTTATGGCCTAAGGCAGAGCAGAGTCCCTAAAGGTCTGTACCAAGGAGCCCCAGGCTTTCTATGTGCTACCGTATGGTGCCTCCTTGAAACATTGTTTTACCAGAAATGTGCCATGTGACTGAGAAATTAAGAAAGCCTTTGTGCCTTCAAATACAGTAAAATTAGGGTCAACTTTAAGGTACAGTATATTCCTATAGACTTACATACTATATATGCCACATTACAGATCCCAGTAACACAAATCTGTGACATGAGGCTATATGATTTTGTTATTATTCTTAATATTGTTTTCATTTTCACTACCAGGGAAGGGCATGCCAAAAAACGAAAGCATACCCCTCCTGTCTTTCTTGCTCCCTCGCCACTGTTGCACCTGACTACCCGGTGGAAGTGTATAGTGACATGTACTGTACACGGCCCCCTACAGCCATTCACTGACATCAGCGGTCCGGTGCATGAGGAAGTGCACCTGAAAACTGAGGCCAGTGTTGCCTTCAGTGGTCACAGTGTACAGTGGTGTCATAATACATTTCTTCCCGCATTCCAGTGTGGTGCTGATGTGTGAGACTGGTGGGGTGAGTATGGTTTTATTTTTTGTCCTGCCCTTCTGTTCTAGCCATTCCTTTTTTTTTTTTTTTTTTTTTTTAAAGGGTTGGAAAACCTCTTCAAAGGGAATCTGTCAGCTACAAATCACATTTCAAACTGCTAATGCCAACATACATTTACACACTGCATTTTTTCCAGATTTTAGAAGTCGATGGAAAGAAAAATGACACAATCTATATACCGTATATAAAACTCAATGGGGGACATTTATCAATGTTTGCTTATGTATTCCTTTTTTAGTTATTTCTTTACTATTTTTTTGCTTTTTTGTGCGACTTACCGTATTTTAGGCTAAAAATTTTTGCGTGTTATACGCCGATAAGCCGCTGCAGTTCAATGATTTAAAGCGGGCGCTTTAAATCAATGAACTGTAGCGGCTTTGCAGGTGCAGAGACAGCCAGCGCTGCCGGCTTCTCTGCCCCTGCCTGCCCTGGGGTCTAGAGCCCTGCTTCCGGCCCTTCTCTCCCCCTGGCTATCGGCGCCGCTGCCCGTTCTCTCCCCCTGACTATCGGTGCCGGCGCCCCATTGCCTGCGCCGATAGCCAGGGGGAGAGAAGCGGCGCCGGCAATGGGGCAGCGCCGTGCAGCGCATAGCAACGACGTAGGGGACGCACACCGGAGGCCTGAAGCAGCGCGGACCCGACCCCGGCAACAGGTAATTATGCAACCGGGGATGGGGGGAGGCAACGGGGCAGCAGCGCCGGCAATGGGTGCCGCTGCCCCTTCTCTCCCCCTGTCTGTTGGCGCCTCTGCCCCATTGCCGGCGCCGCTTCTCTCCCCCTGGCTATCGGCGCCGGCAATGGGGCGCCGGCACCGATAGTCATGGGGAGAGAACGGGCAGCTGCGTCGATAGGCAGCGGGAGAGAAGCGGCGGCAGCAGGGCTCTAGACCCCAGGAAAGGCAGGGGGAGAGAAGCGGGCAGCGACGGCCTCTCTCCCCCTGCCTTTCCTGGGGGTGTATCGGGGTATACGCGTTGCACACACATGCACCCTCATTTTACCATGGATATTTGGGTAAAAAACTTTTTTTACCCAAATATCCTTGGTAAAATGAGGGTGCGTATTATAGGCCGGTGCGTGGTATACCCCGATAAATGCGGTATTTATCAACTGTTTTCAGCCTCTTGATGAATTTCTTTCACTTTTTCAGCACTTTTTTTTTTGCTTTGGTAGTGGCTTTTTCTGCTCCATGTCTGAGCTGGAGTAAATTTAGTAGTTTTTTTCATGCGATGTGACTGCGACATGCACTGTAAGTCAAAAATCACTTTTTGCTTTGGTAAGCAAGATTTTTATTTTTTGCTTAGGTCACTGAACATGCAAAAAGTCACAATTGCGACAATTTTAAGCAAAAAAAAAACCTACTAAATGCTTTGATAAATGTCCCCCAATGTGTGCGTGTGTGTATGTTCCAGCATCACGTCCAAACCGCTAAAGATATTAACATGAAACTTGGCACACATGTTACTTATATGTCAACAACAAACATAGGATAGGTGATTTAACCCTTACTCACCCCTATTTGCCAGGGTTGGGGTTTTTGTTTAAAGTCCCATACAAGTCTATGGGAAATATATGTTACTGCATAACTTCCAAACAATGGGAGATATTTTGATAATACTTGGTCACATGTTACTTATATGTCCACTTAAAATATAGGGGGGTCCGACCGCTGGGACCCCCCCGCGATCTCCCTAACGGGGCGCCGCCATTAGCGCTCATGGAGATGTATGGAGGAGGCGTTCCGGCTGCAACGTCATGCTGCGGCCGGCACACCCCCTGCACGGGACAGCCGCGGCCCCGTACAGGAGATCACAGGGGGTCCCAGCAGTCGGACCCCCGCGATCAAACACTTATCCCCTATCCTGTGGATAGGGGATAAGTGTTAATCACGCTGCAGATGTCTTTTAACATTTGATACACTGTATGCAAAGACTGCTACTGTATATTCAGAGTGCCACCGTGCAGAAAGACTTATATCACTTTACTGCTGCTATATCGCACACAGACATTGGAATTTCTCTGGCTACTGAAAGATACTGTTTCCTTTACAATTGAACAGCGTTACCCATTGATCTCATGATCTACTAACCGGACTTAAATTTTTTAGATGCAAGTTACTAACATATTTGATTGACTCATATTTTATTGATTCATTTTACTTTAATTTATTTCTTCTTATCTATGCACTGTGTTCTATGTCCCATGCAAGGGCCCTGCAGGGACAGTGAGCACCAGTGAACAATACATTTACTTACATTTACATTTACCTGGATCACTCGCTATTTTATATCATCTCCATCTCTTATATATACCTTGAGGACTGATATATATATACCTTGAGGACCGATCTGATTTATTCTTATTCCAATAGACCTTTGGGTGAAGGTAACATCAGTTCACCTCAGGTATATCTATCCTCTGAGTGAGCTACACAATTTTTTTATATTATGTTCTGGATGGCATGGGGACCCCTAGTGGTCTTTTTTATATTTTTTTATAAACCATGATTTTTATAAAAAAAAGTAGATAAAATATTTTTTATGAAGTATATAAGAAAGGTTAATGTCTTGGCAAGATGTACAACATATAAAAGTTTTTGATTCTGACCGCGCCCATTTATGGCCCAGGAAAAACTTTAATTTTACGTGACATTTATGGTTCTGGCGTTTTCCTTTGGGATGGAGGGGCCTTTGGGCCCCATAAGGAAGCAGGACCTGAATGTGACACCTCTCTTGGTTTCTATAGCAACACATCTTGTTCTGAGTTTTTGGTAGATAGATCTTTGTTTTTATGACGCATTCATCTTTCGACATGCAGGAATGTGTTTGAGTTTTGTAATATTCTCATAGAAACCGCACATTTATATCTACGCTTCCAGGTTATGGAATCACTACATGAATGTTTAAACCAATGTAATGTTAGTTCAATTTATGGCAGTTTTGAAGCCCAGCTCTCTGCTGTCTCAGCCTGTTGGATGTGAATTGTTCCATGCGTAGTTTGGGACAGTGAGAAATGACTCTCACAGATAATCAATACTGTAGTATAAATAGGCTTCAATAAGTTAAACCTCAGGGAAACAAATGGGCTAGGCGCTGCCAGGTTATAGACAGCAATTCATAGCAAAATGACTTGCACTGTGAATGGAAACGGTATGGCGAAAGAAAGATAGCTTTTTCTTAAGCACCATTTCAAGCCGAAATCAAGTGTTAGTGAGCTGAAAATATCACTTACAATGGGGCTATTCATTACTGTAATCTTTTCTAAAGATACATGAATGTAAAAAACCTCTACAGGTGTATAACCCTGCTTGGAAAAAAAAAACATCTTAGTAAGCTTGTGCTGTTTGCAGATGGTCTTCATGAAGAGTGGCCTTCTCATAAAAGATAGACAGTATGTATAGGATATAATGAAAATCTGACATAGTAAATCTGCTTTGGATAATAGGTGGCCAAACATATTAGGTCAAAGGTGATTCCAAAAACAGCTAATGATTTTGTAAAATTTAACAGGGACCCATTTTTTTTTTTATATGACCGATGACAGATTGTCGTCTTCTGGAATCATTCTGGAAGCATTTCTATTTATATTATAGTTGCTAATAGTTGAGCGTACAATATATGGGTCTCTTGGCCAAAACATGCATGACCATGCTACTCGCATGGCAGAAGAATATACATGTGAGATTGGAAATAAATGGACTAGAAAGGAACTAGAAAGGACTAGATAGTCTTTTCCTCCTGCCATTTTCTATGTTGTAATATCTTAATGTGAGATTGAGGCGGAGTACTTAACTCGTCTTTAGCCAAGGTGCGCTGTAAATCGTCACAATGTTATAGCCTGTATAGGTGGCTTTTAGAGAGATTTCCCAGACATACATTTCAGATATTTGATTATTGAAAACTTTCCAGGTATGATTCCAGATATTAATTTGTCTTGCGATAATCATAAAAAACAGAAACAACCTTGTGAAGCCATCTCATGGTTCATGTTATGTTATCTTAATAGAGAGTTTTCATGCTGGTTTCCTGATCCCACCATGGTTGAAAAAGTTTAACTTGAGACCATAGTACTATAAGAAAAACTAAAAATTAAAGAAAAATCAGCATTCAGATAAAGCAAGTCCTTACATGTAGAAGGAGCTGCTGGAAGCTGAAGATCACTTTCTTGTTTTCGGCAAAATAATCTATACTTTGCACAGACCCTTTGTAAAGAAATCAATTTAAAGGAACCTGTCATTAGGTTGATTCCCAGCAGCTTCTCCCCACCACTTGAGTCTTTATTCATTGATCTTCCAGTTCCATTTAGAAAGAGATTGATTAATCAGGGCTGGTGGGAAGGGAAGATACTAATGGGGACCACCCTGATGCCTCATAGTTTAGACAATGTGAATGTGTCACCTAGGTTTCTTTTTACTGATTACATCCAGATACTGAAACATTTTCTGTTTTCCAATCTGCTTTTATGTTCTGATTGTAATTATATTTAATTTCAGGTTTAGTGCATTATTACAGGGACTGCCATCTTGTCTGAGCTATTTTAGGAGCATTTAGAAAAATGCTTTATGGCAACACCCATGGACATAAACACAATATACAGACCATATTGACATGAATAATATACAGTATGAATTTGGGTAGAAAACATGGTGCACATCTACAATCTTGTATAATGATCTGATTGCTTCTCAACATAATATCAAAAACTAACAGGTTGTTAGTATACATTTTTGACCAAAAAGTACAAGCCCACTCGCCACGTCAAGGCCACCTATTTAGAGTGGGTCCCTAACGTCCCTAGCATAAAATGGTGTAGCACTGGGCGGCGACCACCACCGCCGTGACACCAGTGCCCACGGGGGGGGGGGGGACACGACCCACTGGCAGAGCGGCCCCTATGCCACTCAAACCAGTCTATGGGCCGCACCCCCACTGTTTTCTACCCAAATTCACTCTCAATAATATACAGTAGTTTGCCAGGCATGCTGTCTGACCTGTGCAGAGGGCATTTCACAGGAAGGGGGAGGCTGAGCTGTAAACATCACCTACAGTGGGGATCAAAAGTTTGGGCACCCCAGGTAAAAATTTGTTAGACATTCTTATAATATTTCAACAAAAGTTAGATTTTATTTCCATCATTTACACTTTCAAAATAACAGAAAACAAAGTTTGGGCACCCTGCAGAGTTAATATCTTGTACTGCCCCCTTTGACAAGTATCACAGCTTGTAAACGCTTATTGTAGCCAGCCAAGAGTCTTTCAATTCTTGTTTGAGGTATCTTTGCCCATTCTTCCTTACAAAAGTCTTCCAGTTCTTTGAGATTTCTGGGCTGTCTGTCACGCACTGCTCTTTTAAGGTCTATCTATAGATTTTCAATTATGTTGAGGTCAGGAGATTGTGAAGGCCATGGCAAAACCTTCAGTTTACGCCTCTTGATGTAATCCCCCCTGAATTTCGAGGTGTGTTTAGGATCATTATGCATTTGTAGAAGCCATCCTCTCTTTAACTTCAGCTTTTTCACAAATGGCATCAAGTTGGCATCCAAAATTTGCTGAAATTTTATTGAATCCATTTTTCCTTCTACTTGTGAGATGTTCCCTGTACCACTGGCTGCAATACAACCCCAAAGCATGATTGATACACCCCCATGCTTAACAGTTGGACAGAGGTTCTTTTCATTAAATTCTGTTCCCCTTCTTCTCTAAACGTACCTTTGCTCATTCCGGCCAAAAAGTTACATTTTAATCTCATCGGTCCACAGAGTTTGTTTCCAAAATGCATCAGGCTTGTCTATATGTTCATTTGCAAAGTTCAAACGCTGATTTCTGTGGTGAGGACGTAGAAGAGATTTTCTTCTGATGACTCTTCCATGAAGACCATATTTGTACAAGTATCTCTGTAGTGTACCACAACTCCAGTGTCTGCCAGATCTTTCTGGAGGGATTGTTTTGAATTGTTTTTCTCACAATCCTGCAAGCTGTTCTGTCTGATATTTTTCTTGGTCTTCCAGATCTTGCTTTAACTTCCACTGTTCCTGATGACTGACATTTCTTGATTACGAACAGAGGATATTGACATCTGAAAACGTTTTACTATCTTCTTATAGCCTCCTCCAGCTTTGTAAGCGTCAACTATTTTCAGTTTCGGATTTCTAGACAACTGCTTAGAAGAACCCATGGTGCTGATTGTTGGGGCAAGGTCAGATGAGTCTGGGCATTTAAAACCTTTGAGATTGACATCACCTGGTCTTCCCAGATGATGATTGAGAACAATCCATGACACAGGTCTCAGCTTTGCAAAGGGGGCAGTGCATGCTATAAATTCTGCAGGGTGCCCAAACGTTTGCAGAATCCATTTTTTGTTTTCTGTTATTTTGAAAGTGATGTAAATAAAATGTAACTTTTGTTGACATATTATAAGAATGTCTAATCTGTAATTTGATGCCTTTTGGAGATTTTTCCATCTTTCCTTGGCTTCTTTATGCACATTAATACAAATGTCTACCTGGGGTGCCCAAACTTTTGATCCCCACTGTATTGTGTTATCTATCTACTGGTGTTATTTTTCACTGTACTCCTGTCTGTGATGATAAGGAAGACACTGTTGGAAGGTGATCTGTACAGAACAGGAAGTCTTAGCTTAATATTAGGCCTAGTGGCAAGAATGAAAACTGTAAGATTTCAGGATTATTTTAAAATAAAACAATAGGTCACACATCTCCCGCAAAATGGAAATGCTGATGATTTGACGCAGCAGACTTATGTGCATAATATCAACAGTATTTGCTCAGCTATACTGTGTCTGCATTAAATAGTCTGGATTTTGGTGTAGATTTGTTGTTGCGGATTTAGGGGGTCATTTATTAACATGTGCAGTGCACTAGTGTGCGTCAGGCAACTGGTCAACGCAAGATGCCTGTTCCTTTTGATAAATGCCAGCTAATGTTTACGAAGCTAATGTGGAGCGCACTTATCAATCAGGCTGGCACAGTTTTCTGTGCCTTTTCCCGGCTGGAGTGACAAATGCACAAAACTGTGTGACTTTTGCAAAAGCTGCACGCCGTGAATCAGTGCGAAAACTGTGCGCCTAGGAAACCATGCCCACAAAACGCCCACTGGATTTGCTGATGCAGAAAGCCATATACACTGGAAAAAGTCACATTAATGCGGCAAACGATGTGCGCTGTAACTTCGGAAATATATAGGCCAAGAAGGGCCTTGATAAATGACCCCCTTAGTGTGTGCTAAAAATCCACTTTGCTACTACTGTAACACGCTGCAATGCACGCAAATCTTCTACAATGTAAACATACCCTAAAATATAGTATGCTGGCTATGTGCGGGTGCCACTATAGGGAGCCTAGGATTTTACTGAAAGGTGATTTATAGCCATACGTGAGCTTGCTAAACTCCGGTAAATTGCTCAATCCCCAATGGACCCCACTGAAGTCAATGGGATCCATAGGGACCCGGTGGTGTCTGTTGTGGTCCAACCCATTTTTGGGGCAGTTCGGTGCAAGAAAAGAGTCCAATGGGCCCTTAACGGGATGAAGCACAACGACAATCTGAACTCAACCTACGTAACATAGTTATTAAAGGGTTACTCCGGTGGAAAACTATTTTTTTCATATCAACTGGTTCCAGAAAGTTAAACAGATTTGTAAATTACTTCTATTAAAAAAGCTCAATCCTTCCAGTACCTATCAGCTGCTGTATAATACAGAGGAAGTTGAGTTGTTCTTTTCTGTCTGACCACAGTGCTCTCTGCTGATACCTCTTTCCATATCAGAAACTGTCCAGAGCAGGAGAGGTTTGCTATGGGGATTTTCTCCTATTCAGGACAGTTAATGATATGGACAGAGGTGTCAGCAGAGAGCAATGTGGCCAGACAGAAAAGAACAACTCAACTTCCTCTGTAGCATATAGCAACTGATAAGTACTGGAAGGATTGATATTTTTTAATTGAAGTAATTTACAAATCTGTTTAACTCTCTGGACCCAGTTAATATGAAAAATGTTGTTTTTCCACCGGAGTACCACTCTAATAGAGGTCTTGACTTTAATACTTGCTGTAGGTTTTTGTGGAATAAAGTACCGGTAAGTTACTTATATTACCTAAACTAGTGAGTCTCTAATCCAGTGTTTCCCAACCAGGGTGCCTCCAGTTGTTGCAAAACTACAACTCCCAGCATGCTCTAATCTGATAATTGATTACTTGTATTATAGGGAATATAAGGTAGGGCATAATTCTCAGAATCAATCTTATGAGAGAATGAGTACATGGACTTGCCAGATTTAAACCATGACTGGAGGTTTGGAAACTATATGTTCACACATCAAATTTTCCGTGCGGAATCCCGCCAGAAAATACTGCTCAGAAATTCAGCAAATTTACTGTGCACTGAATAACATGGGGATTCTGCTTTCCTGTTCATACAGTGGAAAATCCGCAGCGGAAAATCTGCTTTCCAGATACAGTAAAAATATTGAACATGTCTTAAAATTTTGCAGAATTCTGAGTTCAATGGAATCCCATTGAACTCAGAATTCTGTATTTTGAGCACACAGAAATTCCGCTCAAATTTAGCAAAAATTCCGCTGCAAGCTTTGCAGAACTTAATTTGAGCTGAATATCAGAATTGCCGCCATGTGAACATAGCCTACTAAGGTGGATAAACAAGTTAGTTACTGCCAATAAGTGCACACAGTAAAGTAAGTGTTTTTTATTACTTTCAATTGGTCTTCACTGTATCTTCTAGTGCTTCATTATTACAGTAATCTATTATTGCTGAGTGGATAATGGAGTCTTCACTAGCACAATCTGTTATCAGCCGGGACTTGTAATTACTTTACTTAGGGGTAAGATACAGGATCACAATGGTGATTTGAAGTTGTAACATGTCGCTACCTTTGTCTGTTATGAATAAATAATGAGGCATATGTTCATTCATTTCCATTATTGTTTATCTAGTCACGTTCGAGATTAACTGCTGTTTACTTCGTTTGTTCACCAGCTGTTTAATAATTTGCTAATCAACCTAAAAAAAAGATCTATAGTCTGCTCTTAATGGCCTTATGTCTACCCCGATTTTACGGCGGTCACTACTAGAGCTTAGAAGCAAACTGTTTATACACTCCCCTCAGCTCCCTCTCACTCCCCCTAGAGGCTACTGCATGCAGTCAGCTTATTAGATTTTAAAGTGCACCAGTACTTTTAAAAAGATTCTTCACTGTTTTGTTACAGTAATCCCGTAGAGTGTTGACAAGGTGACTTATGGGCTGTCACTGCTGTTTTTGCATCCCTGAGAGTCCACTTCATGGTGCACAGCTATTTCTTATTATCTCTATTTCAGGGGTAGGAAGAGAGCTTAGCTGTTTGCCAGCAGTACTCATATGTAGACTTCCTTTTCCATACTTCTCTGGCCGAATCACAGGACAACACATACTCCTCTCTTCTTTACTGTGACATAGCACTGATGAAAGTGCATTGGACTGAACCAGCTGGCACAGTGCTGGGGATGATTTATAGTCCACTATGATAGACTCACAGTAGAAACTGAAACACAATGGTGACCTTAATGTACATTAATTAAAGGGGTTATCCGGCAGAAGTGCGGAGGAATGGGTGTTCCTAACTATGCCTATTGTGTGCAATGTAATAAAATACAGGGGACTGGGGCAGGACATCAGAGACACTGCGGAAGTACTTTCTTGGTGATAAGTACAGCTTGTTTATTTTTTATTTTATATCTCACACAATGGGCATAGTTGGGAAACAAGCCCCACCCCCCTTCCGCCAGATACCCACTTTAAGCCTTACTAATGTAAAACACATGGAGTGTCTCAAATAAGTAATACCATGCTTTTAAATTAATAATGTGATTTACCTCTAATATAGCATGTTAGGGATCCTATTTAGCAGGCAGCAGCCATCAGTTATAGTGCATGGCCGAGAGAGAGGAACAGACAGGACAGGGGTTAGTTGGTCCTTGCCTAATAGAGTAATGTGTTCCGATTCAGCCTCTTTCTCTCTCAGTGCCGTCATTTTCTCCTCCATTCATGAACCTAAGTCCTGACAGTCTAATTGGTGATGGCAAATGGCAAAGGAGAAGGAACATCCCTCCCCTGCTACCGTAGCACGTATGCCCATATATTTTTAATAGAAGAGAAAAAGACAGTTAGCTTTCCTTATTGAAATTTGCAGATGTGGCTAACTTTTACTCATGGCTATAATTATCTTAAGTTTATATATGTGATATCTATCCAATGCATTAACAGCTTAGCCTAATGCGTATGTGCACTTTCTGATGACTTTTCATGATAAGCTGTCATGTGTGTACATGATGATAAACGCTAGTACTGGCCATTATATAACTTGTATATGGCATTATCACTAGATTTCTACTTTGCAGGCTTCATCTCTAGTTGTCATTTGTCCCTGTGTTAGTGGGTTAACCATGTCCTCTATGACGTCTCTCATTCATTGAGCACTTAAATAGAAAAAAAAGGGGGGCTCAACCATGCAATATACTATGCGAGGGGTGCAAACTACATTGAACAAACCAAGCAACAAAACACAAAGACCAGAGTCAATGTATCAAATGAAAGCACACCCAATCCAATAACAGGTATCAAAATAAACAATCCTTATTAAAGGCTCATACAAGTTGAAAATGAAAAAATGACAGACACATACATATAAAAACACTTAAAAAGGTCCACACTGGACCGCAGAGTGGACCTTTCTAAGTGTTTTTATATGTATGTGTCTGTCATTTTTTCATTTTCAACTTGTATGAGCCTTTAGTAAAGATTGTTTATTTTAAAACGTATTATTGGATTGGGTGTGCTTTCATTTGATACATTGACTCTTGTCTTTGTGTTTTGTCTCTCATTCATTGGACACAGAAGAGGAGATCCTGCTCCCCTGTATCTCTATAGCACTTCTCATAGCACGCCATCAAAAGCAGCGACATGAAGGACATTATAGTACAGTACTGAACAGTGTAAGCTGTGAATGTAGCATTGAGGTGAGATACATCACTCACTCACTCCAGCCACCCCCTCTCTTCTCCATAGACCTATGGGCAGCTGTGACTTGCTACTTCAGAGATTTCCTATGTCTCGAAACCATAAAAGAATGAATGATGAGTATAGAAGGAGAACAGTAAAGTAACCTGATAAGTAGAGAAAGAGGCATTTTTCTCTGATAAGAAACACAACAAAGTTTGTCTGATTTATGGAACATTTGTTGAACATGTAGGGTACTTTTAATAGAAGTTAGATCACACAATCTATGAGGTCATGTATAGCAGTTGTGTGTGTGTGTAGACATTTCCTTTCTCAGATTTACTTTTTAAGTTTGGAAAGGTTAAGAAGTTGTATTTGTAAAGCGTCTCAGCAGTGGCCATTTATTTATTAGTCCTGCTGACTAGTTCAATGTTTCTAACCTAGAAAATGAACCAAATATTACTGAGCATTGACCACACCAAATATTTTACCTTCTCGTGCAGCAGAAACCAGCATCAGGTTGGAAAACTCTTGAAAACAATGTTCTGTTTCTTGTATTGGTGTCAGACGGGAAATAGAGAGTTGAATGTCAATTCATGCAGCGCTACTTGAATGCAGTACATTTGGGTTGCACGCCACGTTGTTCCTTTGCTAGCTTGTCATTGATTTTGCTTAGCATGAAACAAAATAGCTTGAGAATGAAATAAATCAGAAAAGGTGACTATAATCTTCCAAATGCGCTATTACAATTATTGTCTATCTATTTCTGCTTATGTCTTGGCAGAAAAATCAGATTTAACTTTTTCAGTAATAACTAAAGAAGCAGCATTCATCTATGTGTACATTGTGCCTTATTTCCAGAATGGGATGTGGTTGTCTTAGATAAGGTTTATATAAAAAGAAAAAATAAAGTTACATTTATTGGGGCTATTGCACTCGCTACATGGCACCCCAAATTCTATTTTGTGGCGGTAAAGTGCCTTCTTTGTATGAATGTATGTACCACTTAGCCTGAGAAACCTCCTCCGACACTTAAAGGGGTGTTCCAGGAAAAAAAACTTTTTATATATATATAACTGGCTCTAGGAACTTAAACAGTTTCGTAAATTACTTCTATTAAAAATCTTAATCCTTCCAATAATTATCAGCTACTGAAGTTGAGTTTTCTTTTCTGTCTGGCAACAGTGCTCTCTGCTGACATCTCTGCTTGTCTTGGGAACTGCACAGAGTAAAAGAGGTTTGCTATGGGGATTTGCTTCTACTCTGGACAGTTCCTGAGACAAGTGTCATCAGAGAGCACTTAGACAGAAAAGAACAACTCAGCTTCAGCAGCTCATAAGTACTGAAAAGATTAAGATTTTTAATAGAAGTTATTTACAAATCTGTTTAACTTTCTGGAGTCTGTTGATATATATAAAAAAAAAAGTTTTTTCCCTGGATAACCCCTTTAAAGAGCAGGTATCACCTTGATTTTTTTTTTTTTTTTACTGATTAGAACAAGTTACTGAAACATGTTATTTTTTTCTAAACTGTATATATGTTCTGACTGTAATTTCTTTTTTTATATAAAATTTTTTTGTACATTATTATAGGAGCTGCCACCTACCTGTTTTAACAGTATTTAGAGATGTGCTTTACAGCAAACCCCATCAGTATAAGCAACAGTTGGCAAGAGCTGCCGCCCCATTTACATGGATGGGAAAGGTTTCTGGATATGCTCTGTGAACTTTGCAAAGGTCATTTTACAAGTAGGGGGAACCTGCGCCATGTGTTTCAGCTATTGTGACTGGTGGTGGATCCTAACACTGGTGTCACCTTTCACTGTCATACTGTCTATGATTATAAGGAATGACACTGCTGGAAAGTGATCTGTACAGAACAGGAAGTGTCAGCTTATTTTATGTGTAGTTGCCAGAAGAAAAACTGATTTTGGTATTGTTTTAAAATATAGATAGTAAAATTAAAAATGAGAAAAAAAACAGCACCAAAAATTCTTAAAACTAATGTTTAACATAAAAAGTTGATTTAAACAATAGGTAATTTTCTGATTGTATATTCCTTTGCATATTTAAGCCTATGAATACTGTATGTCACTGTATGGTATACAGGGGCATGCATATGCCAGTGCTTCATGTTCAAGAAACATACTGGAAGGTTCCTCAGCATATGAGCCTAGCATAGCGCCATAATGATTTAAAGCAGACCTGTCAGCAGGAAAACATGGGTGAAAATAAGCACATGGCTAGATAGGACTAGGTACCAGGATTCTTGGCATGTATTTTACATCTCTATATTCCTTTCCAGTGCCAAATATAAAAACCATTTCTTATTATGCAAATGAAGCTCAAAAGCCCAGTGGGTGTTCCCCACTTTCCGCAGCTGAAATTCCGCAGTGTGAACATACCCTTAGTCAGAATTTTATGTGTAATTTATGTGCTGTAAGACTTTGAGCATAATTCAGTACCCTAGAGTAAAGTTTTTATTGTTGTGTCTGATGCAATTCCAAAATGATAAAACTAATGTTTTATTTTGCAAAGGGAATATTACTTAGATTTTCATTTTGTAGAATAACTCATGTTGGAAAATGCCTGGAAAATGAAAAAAGGAAGCAGTGATCGTGAAATTAAGCTATATCTAATGGTATCCAGCCTGTGCTCTACGCTGTACAACTCAAGTAATCCCTTATTTTAGACTTTAAGCTACCTTGTCGTTTCTGTCTCTAGAAACAAATTATCTTTCCGTATGGCCTTTAGGCTGCAAATCTCCATTCATGAGGCAGACACAAGGGACTATTATCTACGGAACATTACATGACCCACAGTTAACATTCTCTTCAAACCAGAACATAAACCACACTGAAGCTTCCTAGCATCCTACTCCATAGTCAGGAAAACAAATGAAGCGGTTTTATTTCATTGGTTGTGTGGTTTTCTTCTGACCTATTTGTAGTTGTTTATTAGGCATTAAAAAAGAAGACATTTTAAGCTTTAACCATTTCCCATTAAGATGGAACTGCACTTCCAATATCCTTAACTTTTTGTATGAGGGCTTGTTTTTTATGCAGAACAAGTTGTATTTTTTAGTTTTTTTATTATTTTGCAGTCCCATTTTTAATGTAATAAAAGCTTAAATGGGCACTGTCAGATTGGAAAACGTTTTACTTACTTTCAAAGTTTTTTTTATTATTTTCAATGAAATTAGAAATACAGATAACTCAAACAATAATAATAAACAAGAGACAGACACAGCCATCAGCTATGAAGAGTAAATTGTTGACTTTTAGGAACAAAGATAACATAAACAGGAAAAGCATCCCTGTGTAAGGGAGAAGAACAGAACAGTATGCCTGAGTGAGTTTTAAACATAAGTGTTTCTCTATAAGTATCTTGTAGTGAAGAGTTATAGTAATTAGTGTGCCAAACCAATAGGATTAGCCAGAGTGTTGATAAAGATGACATAGATAAGAGGGAAGTGAATTACAGCATAGTTGGCCTATAATCTTTAAAGGGGTACCCCCGTGGAAAACTTTTTTTTTTTTAATCAACTGGTGCCAGAAAGTTAAACAGATTTGTAAATTACTTCTATTAAAAAATCTTAATCCTTCCAGTACTTTTTAGGAGCTATATACTTCAGAAGAAATGTTTTTCTTTTTGGATTTCTCTGATGTAACGACCACAGTGCTCTCTGCTGTCCATTTTTGGAACTGTCCAGAGCAGGAGAAAATCTCCATAGCAAACATATGCTGCTCTGGACAGTTCCTAAAATGGACAGCAGAGGTCAGCAGAGAGCACTGTGGTCGTGACATCAGAGAAATCCAAAAAGTAAAGCATTTCCTCTGTAGTATACAGCCCATAAAATGTATTGGAAGGATTAAGATTTTATAATAGAAGTAATTTACAAATCTGTTTAACTTTCTGGCACCAGTTGATTTAAAAAAAATGTCCCACTGGAGTACCCTTTTAAGCATATAGGGAGCATTAAATTTCAATACAGTAGGATGAGTACCATGGGTTCCATCTAGTGGAAAACTCTTTTGTATTGCCTGAACCTCTAGCTTGTATTTTTTCGAAGAATAAGTAGTATTTAGTTTTGAAATGATAATCTATAGATGGTATTTCCACAGTTTTCCAATTGCTTGTTAGTGTATTTTTTACAATGATAGATATGATACAAAACAATTCAAAAATATTTTGCATGCCCAGGAGCAACAAAATTAGTTAAGGCGACCAATCTATAGGGCAGTTTAGTACTGTGGAGATAAGGTTTTTACATTCCACCTATGTGATATAAAGCCCCCTTTTGTCCACACTTTCTCCAACATTTATCCGAAGAACTAGTGTAAGCTTTGGCTATTCTATCTGGGGTGTAATACCAACAGGATATTTTCCTAAAGGCTGATTCTGCATATGAAGAACATTGAAGAGCTTTATGCGAGCATTTGAAAGCTAACTGCCAGTCTTGAAGATCTATAGTTAGTCCTGTGTCATTTTCCCATTGTGTTATAGGATAACTCTTGCTACATTCGTCCGATTTAATGTATAAAGTATATAACGGACCCAACCCTCTTATATTAGAAGAATAAATCTCCTACAGTAAGTGTAAAGAGGAAGGAGTGAGAGATTGTAGAAAGTGTTTTATACGTAAATATTTGTCACAGCGAGCACTCCGGTCATCGCCTCCGGACCGGAGCGCCCGCTGCCTCAGTCCTCAGCCCCGGCGTCTCTCGGTCAGTCCCGCTGACCGGGAGCGCGGGTTCCTCGGCTTCACGTGCCGCTTCCCTGCCGGCTCACCTGGTTCTCGGCACGCTGCTCCCTGCACTCCTGCATCCCGGCGCGCACGGCCCCGCTCTCTAGGGCGCGTGCCGGCTTCAGTACATTTAAAGGGCCAGCGCACCGGTAATTGGTGCGCTGGTTCCTCACCTCCTACTGTGTCCTCCTTATATAAACTACCTCCCCCTTCCTGCCTTGCCGGATCTTTGTGCCTTGTGCCTCTGAGAAAGCGTTCCCTACTGTGTTATTGCCTTGCCTGTTGCCGAACCCGTTGCTACCGTATACCCGCCTGTGAACCCTTGCCGCCTTCCCTGACCTCTGCTACGTCTGACTGCGCTCTTGCCTACTCCCTGTGTACTACACTATATCAGCTGCCAGAGAGGTCGAGTTGTTACTGGGGGATAAGACCTGGTAGTTACCACCGCAGCAAATCCATCCCACTTGGCGGCGGGCTCTGGTGAAGACCAGTAACTGCTTAGAACCGGTCCTCCAGTACAACCCGCGTCATCGCCTCTCTGGTCCAGAGGATCCACTATCTGTCCTGCCGGTTCGTGACAATATTTATAGAAATCTTTCTTGGATAGGTTATATTTATGTTGGATGTTTCAAATATCATTAAACCAATGTCATCATATAGATGTTTGACATGTGTTAGACCATGTAATGTCCAAGTTTTCAGGTCAAGACCTGGACTTGAGGCTTGGATAAGTGATAATGGTAATTTTATAGGGTCAGATATCGTGGAGGAAGCTAGCGTGGTGCTTTTTATAGAAATCATGGCTTATAAAATCATGGCTTTGTCCAAGCTGAAGCACAGGCATGGGCAAAGTCCAGTAAGTGAGGGGGGGCTATCACTGTCTGATAAGACTGGAGCGAGCACAGAGGAGTCCTATCAGACAGGAGAGAGCACAGAGGAGTCCTATCAGACAGGAAAGAGCACAGGAGTGCTATCAGACAGAATAGAGCATCGAGGAGTCCTATCAGACAGAAGAGAGCACAGAGGAGTTCTATCAGACAGGTGAGATCACAAAGAAGTACTTTCAGACAGGAGAGAGCAAAGAGGAGTACTATCAGACAGGAGAGAGCACAAAGGAGTCCTATCAGACAGGAGAGAGCATAGAGGAGTGCTATCAGACAGGAGAGAGCACAGAGGAGTCCTATCAGACAGGAAAGAGCACAGAGGAGTCATATCAGACAGGAGAGAGCACACAGGAGTCCTATCAGACAGAAGAGAGCACAGAGGAGTACTATCAGACAGGAGAGATCACTAAAAAGTACTATCAGACAGGAGAGAGCAAAGAGGAGTACTATCAGACAGGAGAGAGCATAAATGAGTCCTATCAGACAGGAGAGAGCATAGAGGAGTACTATCAGACAGGAGAGAGCATAAAGGAGTACTGTCAGACAGGAGAGAGCACAGAGGAGTACTATCAGACAGGAGAGAGGACAGAGGAGTACTATCAGACAGGAGAGCGCACAGAGGAGTACTATAAGACAGGAGAGAGCACAGGGACTCCTCTGTCCATGCCTGTGCTTCAACTTGGACAAAGCCGTGCTTTTATAAGCCATGATTTCTCTAAAAAGGAAAGAAAGCTTTCTTAGGAAGTATATTAGAAAGGTTAATGTTTTGCTAAGATGTACAACAAAAGTACAGTGCCCATTTAAAGTGGAGTGGATTGGTAAAATTCTGCCATTTGTTGAGGGGGAGGGGGGTTAGTATAAATGATATGCTACAGTTACTGGTCAGTGGGATTATAAGGATACAAACTTCATATAGTCTTATGTTTTATTGTATATAAAAAAAATGTAAAAAAAAATATTTTTGGTTGCTTTCCATTGCCATATTCTGAGCCATAATTTTTATTTTTGTGCCAATGGACCAGTGAGAGGGCTAGTTTTGTTTTCCAGAGTGAGCTGTAGTTTTTTTTTTTTTTTTTTCCGGTACTCTTTTGGTGCACATAAAACTTTTTTTTAGAGCTTTTCATCTAGGGTCTACCACACGTACAGTATTCTGTGCAGATTTGATGGACAGGATTTGAAGCTGTGTTCAGTCATTTAGTTTACATTATAATCTGCAGCATAAACTCCTGCGCATCAAATCTGTGCAGGATACTGTACATGTGACTACACCATTAATCTGTTAAGGACGAAAGCCGTACCTGTACGCCCTGCGCTCGCTCCCGCGATATAACACGGGTCATGGGCTGACCACGCGTCATATCGGGTCGCTCCCGGCACCTAGCAATGGCCGGGACCCATGGCTAATACCAGACAGCACCAATCGCGGTGATGTCCAGTATTAACCCCTTAGACATGGTGATCAAAGTTTATTGCTGCGTCTTAAATGTAAAAAAATGCTTCCAGGCAGCTCAGACGGGCTCATTGGGACCACCGTGGTGAAATGGTGGTGTCCCGATCAGCTGAGGACACACGAGGAGAGTCTCTACCTTCCTCCTCGGCGTCCGATCCGCAATTGATTGCTCCATGCCTGAGATCCAGGCTGGAGCGATTGAGCGCCGAAAACACTGATTAATGCAATGCTATGGAATAGCATTGATCAGTGCTGGCAATCAATGTACTGCATGTTATATTCCCCTATGGGGGCTATAACAGTGTAAAAAAAAAAGTGTAAAAAAAAAGTTAATAAATGGGATTTAACCCCTTCTTTAATAAAAGTTTGAATCACCCCACTTTTTCCATAAAAAAACTATGTAAATAAAAATAAATATAAACACATGTGGTATCACCATGTGTGTAAATGTCCGAACTATAAAAATATTGTTAATTAAACCGCACGGTCAATGGTGTACACATAAAAAAAATTCCAAAGTTCAAAATAGCGTATTTTTGGTCACTTTTTATACCATAAAAAAATGAATAAAAGGCAATCAAAAAGTCCCATCAAAACAAAAATGTTACCGATAAAATCTTCAGATCACGGCGTAAAAAATTAACCCTCATACTGCCCCGTATGCGGAAAAATATAAAAGTTATAGAGGTCAGAAGAGGACATTTTGAAACATATAAATTTTAGTGCATGTACGTAGGGTAGGGTATTATTTTAACCCCTTAAGGGACCACATGTTTTTTCCATTTTTGCACTTTCGTGTTTTCCTCCTCACCTTTTAAAAATCATAACCCTTTCAATTTTGCACCTAAAAATCCATATGATGGCTTATATTTTGCGCCACCAATTTTACTTTGCAGTCTCATCAGTCATTTTACCCAAAAATCTACAGCAAAATGGGAAAAAAATCATTGTGCGACGAAATTGAAGAAAAAACGCCATTTTGTAACTTTTGGGGACCTCTGTTTCTACGCAGTACATTGTTCGGTAAAAATGAGACCTTATCTTTATTCTGTGGGTCCATACGCTTAAAACGATACCCTACTTATATAGGTTTGATTTTCCCTACTTCTGTAAAAAATCATAACTACATACAGAAAAATGTATATGTTTAAAATTGTCATCTTCTGACCCCTATAACTTTTTTATTTTTCTGCATATGGGGAGGTATGAGGGCTAATTTTTTGCACCGTGATCTGAAGTTTTTAGAGGTATTATTTTTGTATTGATCGGACTTTTTGATAGCTTTTTATTCATTTTTTCATGATATAAAAAGCGACCAAAAAAACGTTATTTTGGACTTTGGATTTTTTTTGCGCGTACGCCATTGACCGTGTGGTTTAATTAATGATATATTTTTATAGTTTGGGCATTTACACACGCGGCGAGACCACACACGTTTATATTTATTTTTATTTACATCATGTTTTTTTATGGGAAAAGGGGGGTGATTTGAACTTTTATTAAGGAAAGGGTTAAATCACATTTATTAACTTTTTTTTTTGCAGTGTTATAACTCCCATAGGGACCTATAACACTGCACACACTGGTTGCCAGCACTGTTCACTGCAAAGCCATAGCTTTGCAATGATCAGCGTTATCGTCGGTAGATTGCTCAAGCCTGAATCTCAGACTTGGAGCAATCAATTGCCGAGGGACACGCCGGAGGCAGGTAAGAGGACCTCCGCTCGTGTCCCAGCTGATCGGGACACCGCATTTTCACTGCGGTGGTCCCGATCAGCCCCGCTGAGCACCTGGGCAGCTTTCACTTTCGGGTTAGACGCGGCGTTCAACTTTGAATGGCGTGTCTAAAGGGTTAATAGCGTGTGGCACCGCAATCACTGCCACGCGCTATTAGCCCTGGGTCCCGGCATCAGATACATGCCGAGACCGACCTGATATGACGTGGGGTCAACGTAGGAGCCGGCGAAGGACGTAAATATATGTCCTTGGTCGTTAAGGGTTTAAACAAATGGACCTACAGAATAAAAATAAGGTGTAATTTTTACCGAAAATTGCCCTGCCTAGAATCGGATATTTTTTTTTTTTTGGGTTTTGCTGTAGATTTTTTTGTAAAAGGGCTGATGTCATTACAAAGTACAATTGACGCAAAAAACAAGCCATCATATGGGTCTGTAGGGGAAAAATTGAAAGGGTTATGATTTTTAAAAAGTAAGGAGGAAAAAACTAAAGTGCAAAAATGGAAAAACGCTCAGTCCTGAAAGGGTTAAAAAAAGTTTTGTGAAACGCTCAGTCCTGAAATCGTTAAAAAAAAGTTTTGTGTATATATCTATATTGATAAATAACATTGTTTTAAAGTGTACCCGTCAGATCCAACAATTTTTTTTTTCTATATCACTCAGTACCTAATCCTGACCATGTACATCTAATTTTTATGTGTCTAGCACCTTTGTTTATTTTTTATTACACTTTTAATTTAGCTCACTAGTCTGAATTCCTCTCAAAGGGAGGGGGCGTGGCCTCACTGTGCAGGTCTCCGCCCCCTCCCTCAGTATGCTGTCTGCTCACATCTCCCCTAGCATTAGCAAAACTACAACTCCCAGCTTGTCCTCACTGACAGTAGCGGGACACAAGCTGACAGTGGTAGATTTTCCTCCAGCTATGAGCCCTGCACTCACAGCTGTCAATCAAGAAAGTGTGTCCATGACATAGGTGATGATGCATGGACACAGCAGGACTAGTATATGTCCTAGCAGGCAGGGGGAGCAGTTGTTTGACTGGCTTTTTCAGTATGAAATACTGAAAATTTTCTAAAGAAAGCAATTGCAAAAGCTAATGGTGTTGCATGCTTTAAAACATATCAAAAGTTTTTGTATCTGACAGTGCCCATTTAATACTTCAGACTTTTACTAATGACCACATACCCTAACCACACATCTCGATCTCACATCCTGGATCGCCCCCCAGCGCGATTGCGGGGGGACGATCCACTGTGGAGGTAGCCGGAGGGCCTACCTCTCCTTCCGTGCAAGTCCCGTCTCTCACATTTATAAAGCCTGGCAAGCCCAGGCGCTTTATCAATCGAGTGCAGATCACACATATCAATGTGGTTCTATGGAACCACATTGATCTGTATGAGGAATCTAATGATTCCTCCTAAAAGTCCACTAAGTGGAAAAAAAAGTTTAATAAAAGTAAAAAAAGCAAAAAAAAAAACACATTAACCCCTTCCTTATTAAAAGTTAAAAAATTCCCAAATTCCATATAAAAATATAAAAACATCATAAAATAAACATGTGTGGTATCGCCGCGTGCGTAAATGTCCGAACTATAAAAATATATGGTTAATTAAACCGAACGGTTAATGGCGTACTCGCTAAAAAATAAAGTCCAAAATAGGGTATTTTTGGTCACTTTTTATACCCTAAAAAAAATGAATAAAAAGCGATCAAAAAGTCCGATCTAAACAAACATGGAACTCATTAAAACTTCAGATCATGGCGCAAAATATGAGCCCTCATATAGCCCCGTACACAGGAAAATCAAAAAGTTATAGGGATCAGAAGAGGACAATTTTAAATGTATTAATTTTCATGCATGTAGTTATGATTTTTTCCAAAAGTACGACAAAATCAAACCTATATAAGTAGGGTATCATTTTAATCGTATGGACCTACAGAATAACGATAAAGTGTAATTTTGACCAAAAAATGTACTGCGTAGAAACGGGAGCCCCCAAAAGTTAAAAAATGTCGTTTTTTTTTTTTTCAATTTTGTTGCACAATGATTTTTTTCCCATTTCGCCGTAGAGTTTTGGGTAAAATGACATTACAAATTAGTGGCACAAAAAATAAGCCATCATATGGATTTTTAGGTGCAAAACTGGAAAGGTTATGATTTTTAACAAAAGTGGATAGGGGATAAGATGGGTCCGCGATGCCCCCTCCCATAGACTTGTATTGAGAGGTGGGCCGTTACGTCACGAGGGGTCAGAGCCTTGATGTAACAATGCTCCGTCCCCTGTATTGCCCCTCATTACACATGGAGCAAGTCTGCTCTTTGCAGTAATGATAGCGGGGTGCTGCAGCGGAGATACCAGGGGTCCCCAGCAGCGGGACCCCGGTGATCTGACATCTTATCCCCTATCCTTTGGAAAGGGGATAAGATGTCTAGGGGCAGAGTACCCCTTTAAGGCCTCATTGCCATGTGCAGATAGAAAAAGTTTGGTATGTAACTCTTTTTACACTTCAAACTTTTTATATAGAGAATGGCTTAAATTATCTCTTGCTAGGGCAGATGGTTGTTTCAAGCGAGCCTGACATGATGTTTGTCAGCAGCTGTTGATGTGTCTGCAAAACAGTGAGCACCAGAGAGAGGGAGCGCAATTCATTTAAGGATTCCTGACTGTGTCCTAACAGGACTCCACCATTAATATGTGTCACCATCTGGGTCTCAGGGTTCGGAATTGCATTTAAACTCGAGTCTTTCATCCACATGATAACCTTTTTTTTCTTCTTTTTTTTCGGTGTTAACCTAATGATAAAAAGAATATTTTTCTTTTGCCGACTTTTCTGTCTTAATCAAATGTTGTCTTCTGCAAAATTTTCTGCTAAAAGGTGGCATGGGGTGCAGCACAAATTCCCGTAATTGTCTCTGTAAGGAATGTGAAATAATCCATTAACTCGCTCTGCAGTCACACAGAAGCTGCTTGCGAGACCTTATTTTTTGCTAGGAAAAAGCTTGGGTCGTGGCTTTTGCATCTTTTTTCTTCATGCACGGTTTATAACAAGGTATTCGGCTGGTTTCATAACACCCAGCCTACTGCTCTGTCTGCTGAAGCGCGTTGTTGCCTTCATCAAAACGATGCGGCTTTCTATTTTCTGTGTGTCTGGGCATTTCATACATATAGTCATGGCTGTAAATGTTGGCACCCCTGAAACTTTTCTAGAAAATTAAGTATTTCTCACAGAAAAGGATTGCAGCAAATACATGTTTTTCTATACACGTGTTTTTTTGTTGTTTTTTTTTTTCAAATTCAAAGTTTATTAAATCAATACACGTGTTTATTCCCTTTGTGTGTATTGGAACTAAACCAAAAAAGGGAGGAAAAAAAGCTAATTGGACATAATGTCACACCAAACTCCAAAAATGGGCTGGACAAAATTATTGGCACCCTTATCTTAATATTTGCTTGCACACCCTTTGGAATAAATAACTGAAATCAGTCGCTTCCTATAACCATCAAAAAGCTTCGTACACCTCTCACCCGGAATGTTGGACCACTCTTCCTTTGCAAACTGCTCCAGGTCTCAACAGCAATTTTAAGATCTCTCCACAGGTGTTCAATGGGATTTAGATCTGGACTCATTGCTGCCACTTCAGAACTCTCCAGCGCTTTGTTGCCATCCATTTCTGGGTGCTTTCTTACATATGTTTGGGGTCATTGTCCTGCTGGAAGACCAAAGATCTCGGACGCAAACCCAGCTTTCTGACACTGGGCTGTACAGTGCGACCCAAAATGCCTTGGTAATCCTCAGATTTCATGATTCTTTGCACACATTCAAGACACCTAATGCCAGAGGCAGCAAAACAACCCCAAAACATCATTGAACCTCCACCATATTTCACTGTAGGTAATGTGTTTTTTCTTTGTAGGCCTCATTCCATTTTCGGTAAACAGTAGAATGATGTGCTTTACCTAAAAGCTCTATCTTGGTCTCATCTGTCCACAAGATGTTTTCCCAGAAGGATTTTGGCTTACTCAAGTTCATTTTGGCAAAATATAGTCTTGTTTTTTTATGTCTCTGTGTCAGCAGTGGGGTCCTCCTTGGTCTCCTGCCATAGCACTTCATTTAAATGTTGATGAATAGTTCATGCTGACACTGATGCTCCCTGAGCCTGCAGGACAACTTGAATATCTTTGGAACTTGTTTGGGGCTGCTTATCCACCATCTGGACTATCCTGCGTTGACACCTTTCATCAATTTTTCTCTTCTGTCCATGCCCAGAGAGATTAGCTACAGTGCCATGGGTTGCAAACTTCTTGATAATGTTGCGCACTGTGGACAAAGGCAAATCTAGATCTCTGGAGATGGACTTGTAACCTTGAGATTGTTGATATTTTTCCACAATTTTGGTTCTCAAGTCCTCAGACAGTTCTCTTTCTGTTATCCATGCTTAGTGTGGCACACACAGAGACACAATGCAAAGACTAAGTGAACTTCTCTCCTTTTTATCTGCTTTCAGGTGTGATTTTTATATTACCCACACATGTTCCTTGCCCCCAGGTGAGTTTAAAGGAGCAGCACATGCTTGAAACAATTTTATTTTTCCACAATTTTGAAAGGGTGCCAATAATTTTGTCCAGACCATTTTTGGAGTTTGGTGTGACATTATGTCCAATTTGCTTTTTTCCTCCCTTTTTTGGTTTAGTTCCAATACACACAAATGGAATAAACATGTGTATAGCAAAACATGTTACTGCAATCCTTTTCTGTAAGAAATACTTAATTTTGTAGAAAAGTGTCATAGGTGCCAACATTTACGGCGATGACTGTAAATTCTTTAGAATCATGATACTATTAAGTTGAACTATTTAAATATTTGTGACCCCTTGAACTGTTTTCTGCCATTTAAAATTTTAGGCAGGTGTTAATATAGTAATAGATGTTGCTTTTTTCCTCTGCTTCTTGCACTGGCAAATACTAAAATAAATGTGTATAGCTGTGTCTGCAAAATGATTGTCCATCATACAATTGATTGTTCAGCAGTTGTTCAACCATCAAACTACTTCTGTCTATGAGTAAGGCCACCTTTAGGTTTCCATTCTTTGAACGTTCTTGTTAGTGAGGAGGCATCAGCATGCGGTAGCTTATTTTGGCCCTAGCTTAAAGCATGTCTATGATCTATCTGGTAATATCATTTTAAAGGAAATATGTTAAAGGGGTACTCTGGTGGAAAACATTATTATGATTTTTTTTTTTTTTTAAATCAACTAGTGCCAGAAAGTTAAACAGATTTGTAAATTACTTCTATTTAATAATCTTAAAGGGTTATCTGGCCAAAGACATCTTATCCCCCTATCCAAAGGATAGGGGATAAGAATGTGGGTGCTGCACGAAGATCGCGGGGGGTCCCAGCGGCGGGTCCCCCGCAATCAGACATCTTATCCTATATCCATTGGATAGGATATATGTTGTCTTTGGCCAGATAACCAATTTAATCCTTCCAGTATTTATCAGCTGCAGAATGCTCCACTGAAAGTTCTTTTCTTTTTTAATAATTTTTCAGTCTCACCACAGTGTTCTCTGCTGACACCTCCATGTCAGGAACTGTCCAGAATAGGAGCAAATACCCATAGGAAACCTATCCTGCTTTGAACAGTTCCTGACATGGACAGAGGTGTCAGCAGAGAGCACTGTGGCCAGGCAGAAAAGAACAACTCAACTTCCACTGTAGTATACAGCAGCTGATAAGTACTGGAGGGATACATATTTTTAAATAGAAGTAATTTACAAATTTGTTTAACTTACTGCCACCAGTTGATTTAATTTTTAATTTTTTTTTTTGCATCGGAGCACCCCTTTGATAGAATTCCCATAATCCAGTGAAGTTAATGGTTATATATAGATTTCATTTATTTGTTATCTGTGTTAATAAATGCATTACAATTTTTATTAAAAGTAAACTTTGCTTGGTTTATGTATAAAGGTACTTTTATTACTATTATTGTCTGAACCTTCACATTTGGCACCCCTAGACCTTGGTGTGCTATAGATTTTCTATACATAATCTTATAAAGCTTACCTGTTCTTTTTGTTTCCTGAAGAATTAACCCCTGAAGAAAGAGCCCAAAAAATTGCCAGAACTATGCGGAAGCAGTCGGTAGAAGTTAAAGAGAAGTGGGAAAGCCTGAACTTGCAGGCTGTCAGCTGGCAGAAGCAAGTGGAGAAAGCTGTGGAGAAATTGAGGGTCTTGCAAAGTGCAATGGATGATCTTGATGTGGGATTGGTGGCAGCAGAAAAAGTGCGCAGTGGCTGGAAGCCGGTCGGAGATTTATTGATTGACTCTTTGAAGGAACACATTGAGAAGACAAGTGTAAGTAATTTCTGTATGTTTAAATGGTCACCTATTTACATGTAAAAGCCCACCTTATTAACTTTTATATAGTGTTATGTGTTGTTTACTCTTTATTTCTCCTTGGTATGAATTCATCACTCTATTACACACATTTCCAATATGGCATTAGACATGGCTTCAGTATTTTTTTTAGCTACAGACCTCATAGCATGTAAACCAACAAATATGGGCTTAGATCAAATAAACTTTAATAAATGCCATGTGTGAAATCTTCACCCTGTAACAATACCCACAATTCACACTGGACACTCATTAGAAATACCCCTTAACCCCTTAAGGACTCAGCCCATTTTGGCCTTTGGACTTAATTTTTACGTTTTCATTTTTTCCTCCTCGCCTTCTAAAAATCATAACTCTTTTATATTTTCATCCACAGACTAGTATGAGGGCTTGTTTTTTGCGCGACCAGTTGTCCTTTGTAATGACATCACTCATTATATCATAAAATGTATGGCGCAACCAAAAAACACTATTTTTGTGGGGAAATTAAAACGAAAAACGCAATTTTGCTAATTTTGGAAGGTTTCGTTTTCACGCCGTACAATTTATGGTAAAAATGACGTGTGTTCTTTATTCTGAGGGTCAATACGATTAAAATGATACCCATTATTATATACTTTTATATTATTGTTGCGCTTAAAAAAAATCACAAACTTTTTAACCAAATTAGTACGTTTATAATCCCTTTATTTTGATGACCTATAACTTTTTTATTTTTCCGTATAAGCGGCGGTATGGGGGCTCATTTTTTGCGTCATGATCTGTACTTTTTTTTTTTATACCACATTTGCATATAAAAAACTTTTAATACATTTTTTATAATTTTTTTTTTAATAAAATGTATTAAAAAAGTAGGACTTTTTTATTTTTTTTCGTTCACGCCGTTAACCGTACGGGATCATTAACATTTTATTTTAATAGTTCGGACATTTACGCACGCGGCGATACCAAATATGTCTATATTTTTTTTACTTTTACTTTTACATTTTTTTACATTTTTTTTTACACTTGAATAGTCCCCATAGGGGACTATTCATAGCAATACCATGATTGCTAATACTGATCTGTTCTATGTATAGGACATAGAACAGATCAGTGTTTTCGGTCATCTTCTGCTCTGGTCTGCTCGATCACAGACCAGAGCAGGAGATGCCGGGAGCCGCACGGAGGAAGGAGAGGGGACCTCCGTGCGGCGTTATGAATGAACGGATCCCCGCAGCAGCGCTGCGGGCGATCCGATTGTTCATTTAAATCGTGAACTGCCGCAGATGCCGGGATCTGTATTGATCCCGGCACCTGAGGGGTTAATGGCGGACGCCCACGAGATCGCGGACGTCGGCCATTGCCGGCGGGTCCCTGGCTGCGATCAGCTCCGATGCTTGCGGTTATGCTTAGGACGTAAATGTACGTCCTGGTGCTTTAAGTACCACCGCACCAGGACGTACATTTACGTCCTGCGTCCTTAAGGGGTTAAAAGGTACTCCCTTGGGAAACTTTTTTTTTTTTTAAATTAACTGGTGCCAGAAAGTTAAACAGATTTGTAAATCACTTCTATTAAAAATTCTTAATCCTTCCAGTACTTTTTAGGGGCTGTATACTAAAGAGAAATCCAAAAAAGAAATGCATTTCCTCTGATGTCATGACCACAGTGCTCTCTGCTGACCTCTGCTGTCCATTTTAGGAACTGTCCAGAGCAGCATATGTTTGCTATGGAGATTTTCTCCTCCTCTGGACAGTTCCTAAAATGGACAGCAGAGGTCAGCAGAGAGCACTGTGGTCATGACATTGGAGGAATTGCATTTCTTTTTTTGATTTCTCTTTAGTATACAGCCCTTAAAAAGTACTGGAAGGATTAAGATTTTTTAATAGAAGTGATTTACAAATCTGTTTAACTTTCTGGCACCAGTTGATTAAAAAAAAAAAGTTTTCCACGGGAGTACCCCTTTAAATCTTTTTAGAAAAATCAAATAAGAACAATTAAAAAGGACAGCAACAGTCAGAAAAATCTGACAACTATGAGGTAGGTAATATTACATCAGGATAAAGTTCATATAAGTGACAATCCCATAGTACTAGGGCCACCAGTATACATTTCATATACATATGTTACATCTGAAAATGCATAAATCATAGATGCAAGTGCACAGATGAACAGTACAAAATCCTATAGTCACTAGGTAAGCTTTAGGAAAGGGAAATAACATGAAACACCCACAGAGACGTGGCAATTTCACAGTAAGTGAAGATATACTTCCTCCTGGGTGAACAAGTAAGTAAACAAAGTTTCAACAAACAAACGTTTCTTACACTCCACATGCAAATCCGGTGACCTCGACTGCCCACATACCCTCACAGTCAGTCAGTACCCCGACGCCGTTTCACCTTTAGGCTTCCTCAGGGAGACCTCCTAGCATGACAACCAGTACTGTTGACAAAAGACCTGTTTTAGGTGCTAAAATATTTTACTGCAAATATTGCAGCCCATCAGTCAAAATACAAGTCTTCGTCTCTGCACAGAAGTGATTGTAGATTCCCTGTTTTATTGTCACGGCTTCTCTTTAGTGGTAGGAACAATAGGGAACCTGACTAAGCTTCTTCGGCTGAAGACAGATTGAGATGTTGGTTTAGGCTATGTGCACATACCAAGGTTCTGTTGCAGTTTTTTGTATTTATTATGTGTGGACAAAGCCTTATTATGTGAATGGTATTTTGGAGAATCATTTTATGTACTTGTTTCCCATTGCATATATAGAGGCAATATATATTTTCATTATTCCGTGTCAGACAAGTGTATTGATTTTTCTGACCCTTAAACCTTTTATAAAGCTTCTCATCTGGCCAATTGACTACTCCTGATATAAGTCCTTCAAGCTTTAGATAAACATGAAAAAAAATTGACCTTCATTTAAAATGCATTCATATCTAGTCTACTTTTACTTCACAGTCCATTGTGCCTTTCATTCTACGATCTGCCTAACCTTACCAATAGTGAAATCTTTCTTTTTATCCTGCCTCAAAAGGTTTGATGTTTCTGAAGCCATGTTAAAGTGAATATGATCTATTGGTGATGATCTTAATTTTTCATTTTACTGTCTATATTTTTTAATAATTCTGCAAATTAGCAGTTTTTAATTTCACCACTAGGCCTAAAACTAAGATGAGACTTCTTGTTTTGTCTGTGATGATAAGGCTGCTGTAAAGTGATCTGTACAGCATTACATTTCAAGATGCCCTAATATATAGAAAAGCCCATATGAACTCAGTCTTCCCCTCCCCATGTAGAAAGACCTTTACATGGTTCATGCTTAGAAACCTTCCCCATAAGAAGTATAGGGTCTGGAGATGTTCATTGGCTTACTGTAAAGCATATAACTAAATGCTGTTATAAACAGCTCAGGAAAGATGATTGTCCACCAGAATAACTAAATTTCTAATAGTTAAACAAGAAATTACAGAAAAGAAATTGAAAGAGATTAGTAAACAGAACATGTTTTATTACCTGGCTATGATCAGTAAAAGAAATCTAGGGGACATACTCACTTTAAGGTAAGAAGAAAATGGACCCGGCACTACCAAAATTAAAGGCTACTGGCACTCTTTGCATCCGAGGGGGCTGCGGGGCTAGCTAGAGGGTTGCCTATAGCGGTGCGTCTCCATAAACAGATAAAAGTTCAAATGAAGATAGAGAAAGAGGATCGCACTCACCAGGCATACAACTCTTTATTCCGTCACCGGTACGTAAGGCATATACAGGAGCTCCAGAACGAGTTGTTTCACGCCTGTTTGGCGCTTCCTCAAGCCGGTGAATACTCACTTTAAGATCTGTTGACCTTGACTGATCTTGACCGATGATTATCCTACCATCTCCTTCCTCCATGTTGGACAAATTAACTTGCATAAAGCAACTGCTTCACCTTTCTTTTATGACATGTCAGCCTTATTCATACTCATCTTTCAGTGATTATACAATATCATATTACCCTATATAATACATTGTAAGGGTTGTCCTGTATAGAAAAGCAATTTTCAAATACTCTATTAGGAAGTCTGATTTAATACAGAGGGGTTATTTGTTTAGGATCCTCTTGTCTTGGCCAGAGTGGAAGGCAGCTACAAAGAGTATTTCTCTCCCCCAAAGACTTGCCCTGTCTTGCATTACGCAGACAACCCAATTTCACTGGACATTGTGTTGTGCCAAACTTTCCTACAAACAGTAGCCATTTACTGAGGGTCCCAACAGTTACACACATTGTAATCTGCTTGTTGTTAACGGGGTACTCCACTACATTAAAACCTATCTCCTATCCACAGGATAGGTGATAAGCGTCTGATTGCAGGGTGTATGACCTCCCCCCCCCCCCCCCCCATGATCTTCAAAACTGGGCCCTGTCTATTTCTGTGCAGTGGGGTGGTGTGTCGGCATGTACTCACTCTATGCATTCTCTATAAGAGTGTCTGGGATACACAAGCACTGTACTTGGAATCTCCGACGCTCCCTGATATGCTGACATGCTGCTCCATACATAAAGAGAGATGGGACCCATTTCGGTAGATCACAAGATGTCCAACCTCTGGTATAGGGGATATGTTTTAAAGTAGTGGAGTACCCCCTTAATGTTTTTCTTTTTTTACAAATAGAAATAAAACAGAGTGGACAACCCCTTGGGTAATTTATCCAAAGTTATGCTGTCTATATTAGTATAAACAAGTATATATATATATATATATATATATATATATATATATATATATATATATATTACATTAGTATAAACAAGAATCAAGCACATTTGCTATACATATGATTATTTCGATCTCATGAGGATAGGTTATATTGAGATATAAAAGGAATGACTAAATGCGGGCTGCATTTCAACACGCACATTGTTACTTACAATGTATATCATGAGCCTAAATGGCTTTTTTTACAGTTGCTTAGTGATATTATAGGATGAAAGAAATCTTCATAGAAGTAATGGATTTATTATGTTTTAATCTACGGTATTTATACGTTTTTCTTTCTCTCTCTTGGCCTTGCACATTACATTGCACTTGACCCCACGCAGTGATGTCATTGGGATGTGTATTGTGAGATGAGAGCAATGACTGGTAGGCACTGGGTGTAATTACAATCTCTATGCTCAATTAATTGGAGTGAAATAATACGTCTCTTTTATCACCTTCATACATTTCTTGGAAAATGATATGTTCAATTATACTTAGGTTTTGCAAGCAATACATCTATAAACATGAATCACTAACCAGCTGCTGAGATATAATAAAGTCACAAACTATCATAATAATTTTATTTCATGTCTTGTTTTAGATGCTTTATGTTCGCCTGGCCTGCTGGTTGACTGACTCAGAATTTTATAGGTGCTAAATGCAGGTGATATAGTAGCATCTGTCAGTAAGAAGCAAACATTTGATGTGAATGGGAGGAAAAATACCAAAGATATTGCAAAAGGGTTGCAGGGGTTGTCACGCCTGTATGGTAGCGACTTAGGGGTCAAGTGTGCGGTGACTGGAGGTCAATTGGGTAGTACGAAAATGGAAGGGGTACTTGTAGTGAAAGGTCACCATTTCCGTTGTCAGAATGGCTGAAGTCTGTACACTGGTTTTTCCACAATCCTCTAGATCAACACAGTGAAGAGTTCAGTGCATGGAAGAAAATAACATATAGGGGGCTCCATAGTGTATTACAATGTAAAACAATACAAAATAAGGAGAGGAAATCTACCCACCTATAGGTGTTGGGCTCAGGGCACAACACCTTAAATCACATGTAGCTATTTTTGCAGCTTCTATCTGTACCCGGGCTGATGCTTTGAAGTCATTGATATTGCTAAGTGGGTGCTGCCAGGACCTCTTCTACACGGCAAAGTGAAGAGGGGCTGCACTGATGATGATGGTAGTGATCTTTTCTCTTGGGCAAACCCAATGTAGTATTTCTCATAGCAAGTGTTTTCTGTGCAGTGAGTGAGTTTACTTTTGGAAACAATCTTCCACAATAGATGGAGGTACGGTCTCTTGTACAGTAATGCAATACCTGGATTGAGGAGGGGCACCTTAAGTACTTATATGGCAGAATATATGTAAGATCTTGGACTAGGTACTAGTCGTGAATATCTTTACTGAGGTCATCTTCAGTGGCTGGTTCCCTGGGGATTATACAATATAGATGTTCTCATGGTAAGTGATCTGCAACTTCTACTATGGAATGCAAGTCTTGAAGTAAACAATGACAAGATAGGCCATGACGGCTCTAGGCCTGTCCTGAAGTCCTGGAAGGCCCTAAAAGTGCTATTGGGTACATGCACAATAGTACCCTATAGTCTTTCAAATACCTATGTAACTCCTCCTCAAATTCCCCAAATAGGACTTTTTAGACTTATCTTCAAAGTAGTAGAGGTGTTACCCCAAGTGATCCCAAGTGGTGAGGCCTAGCTAAGCTGGACTCTAGCTAACTGCCTCCACTTATCCTGAGGTGCTGTTTAGCCTGCTTCTACTTATTCTGGAGGGTTGGCAGCAATCAACTAGTCTAAACTGTTTCTTTCTGTAGATGACAGGCTACGGAAGCTCCTTTCCCCACACCAGAACATGCTCTGAGTACAATGTATTATAGTGTATTGTGTATGGGTGTATCTTTTATAACCAGTTTAACAAAGGTTTAACTGTAGATGGCAGCATTGCACTTTAATACACTGTAGTATCACATGTGAATACCATATAGCAACATAATATGATCAATGCATAGTAACAAGACTGCAAATACAAGACTACAACCAGCGCCATGCTATGTAGTTGAACATTGCAGTGCCAGATTTCTAGTCGTTTCATAAGAGGGTATTAGTTATACTGTCATATCACTGTGTGTACAATGTGTATTGTTGTGCTGTGTTTATTATGCTCACACTGTGACATCAGTGGAGTCTTTAGGTGTGAGATCACTATGCTTATTATCTTTGTTCTGTGGCCCTAAGCCAGTTGTAACAGAACTATGTTTACTATCCCTTCTCAATGGCGTTACCACTGTTCTGTGATATCACTGTGTGCAATATCCCTCTGTTGTGTTTATAATCCCTCATTATTATTATCCGTGTGCTGTTACTTCACTTTGGTCATTGCCGTTGTACATCTTTACTCCTGTGCTGATACATTAGTGTCTATTATCCCTTATATAGGGTATTAGTAAATGCATTATTCTTGTTATGTTTTATCACTGCGTGCATTTGCAGTGGCATAACTGCACTGCTCAAAAAAATAAAGGGAACACTTAAACAACACAATGTAACTCCAAGTCAATCACACTTCTGTAAAATCACACTGTCCACTCAGGAAGCAACACTGATTGACAATCAATTTCACATGATGTTGTGCAAATGGAATAGACAACAGGTGGACATGATAGGCAATTAGCAAGACACCCCCAATAAAGGAGTGGTTCTGCAGGTGGTGACCACAGACCACTTCTCAGTGCCTATGCTTCCTGGCTGATGTTTTGGTCACTTTTGAATGCTGGCGGTGCTTTCACTCTAGTGGTAACATGAGACGGAGTCTACAACCCACAAAAGTGGCTCAGGTAGTGCAGCTCATCCAGGATGGCAAATCAATGCTAGATGTGGCAAGAAGGTTTGCTGTGTCTGTCAGCATAGTGTCCAGAGCATGGAGGCACTAACAGGAGACAGGCCAGTACATCAGGAGACGTGGAGGAGGCCGTAGGAGGGCAACAACCCAGCAGCAGGACCGATACCTTCGCCTTTGTGCAACGCAAAGCAGGAGGAGCACTGCCAGAGCCCTGCAAAATGACCTCCAACTGGCCACAAATGTGCATGTGTCCACTCAAACAGTCAGAAACAGTCTATGAGGGTGGTATGAGGGCCCAACGTCCACAGCTGGAGGTTGTGCTTTCAGCCCAACACCCTGCAAGACATTTGGCATTTGACAGAGAACACCAAGATTGGCAAATTAGCCACTGGTGCCCTGTGCTCTTCACAGATGAAAGCAGGTTCACACAGAGCACATGTGACAGACGTGACAGAGTCTGGAGACCATGTGGAGAACATTCTGCTGCCTGCAACATCCTCTAGCATGACCAATTTGGCATTGGGTCAGTAATGGTTTGGGGTGGCATGTCTTTTGGGAGCCACACAGCCCTCTATGTACTTGCCAGAGATAGCCTGACTGCCAGTAGGTACCGAGATGAGATCTCCAGACCCCTTGTGAGATCATATGCTGGTGCGGTTGGCCCTCTGTTCCTCCTAATGCAAGACAATGCTAGACCTCATGTGGCTGGAGTGTGTCAGCAGTTCCTGCAAGAGGAAGGCATTGATGCCAGGGACTGGTCCGCCCGTTCCCCAGACCTGAATCCGATTGAGCACATCTGGGACATTATGTCTTGCTCCATCCACCAATGCCACATTACACCACAGAATGTCCAGGAGCTGGTGGATGCTTTTGTCCAGGACGTGGTGGACATCCCTCAGGAGACCATCCAACACCTCATCAGGAGCATGCACAGGCATTGTAGGGAGGTCATTTGGGCACGTGGAGGCCACACACACTATTGAGCCTCATTTTTACTGGTTTTAAGGACATTACATCAAAATTGGATCAGCCTGTAGTGTGGTTTTCCACTTTGATTTTGAGTTTGACTCCATAACCAGACTTCCATGGGTTGATAAATTTGATTTCCATTGATCATTTTTGTGTGATTTTTTTTGTCAGCACATTCAACTATGCAAAGACAAAATTATTTAATATGATCAGTTCATTCATTTAGATCTAGGATGTGTTATCTTAGTGTCCCTGTCATGTCTGTATTGGTCTGTGTTCACACACAGCCTATTAGTTTTGCTGTGTGTGAATAGTTTTATGTTCCTGGTCAGGGAAGGGTTAAATGTTTCTGGCCTTTTCAGCCAAGGCTGTTAGCCAATAGCCTTTCGGGTGTGTCTATTTATAGTCAGCCCAGCATTATATCCCGACTTGCTAAGTTGATGGACATGCTGCTAACTTGCTACTGCCATGCGGCCAAAGAGACTGGGTGAAAATCTGTTTTAGCATGCATTTTGTATTTTCTGGTTTTAGCCATGTTTTGGCATGCTCTTAGTAGATTTTAAGCTGTGTTTGTTTAGTCGGTTTTAGGATTTGTATATCCTTTCTGTTATGTTTCTGTTCACACTGTGTATTCTCTTGTATCCGTTTATGTGAAGTTCTGTGTTTTAATTTTTTTCTGTGTGAAGTTCTGTGTTTTAAATTTCTGTTTTCCTACTGGGTCAGCTTTCTGACCACACTGCGGTGTGTGTGCAGCTGGTCAGTAGTCTATTTGGATTAATGATTAATGGCTATTCTTATAGTGGAATGGAGTGTCCAGTTTGTGTGTCCAGTGTGAACAGTGTCCTATGTTAGGCATCCCTGTTTCTGCTCCATGGGGACAATCCTGTCTACTGGAAGTTTTCTGAGGGATTGGGATTCCTGTCTTGTTCAGTGTGAACTGTGTTCTATAATTATATCCTGTGTATCTAGATATCCCTGTTACCTGTCCATGGGGAATCTGGGGAATTGAGAATTAGTGCAAGATATCTCCATGCTCCAAGGTGGACTCTGGGAGATTGCGTTCTAGTATTAAGACATTCCTGTTTCTACTGGAGGTTATCTGGGGGATTGCGATAATTCTTGTTTAGCTATTGATCCTGTTTCTGGCCCATGGTGACTTTGTCTTCTGGATGTTCTGGGGAATTATGCCTTATTCCTGTCTGTTCCTATAGTCTGTTGACTTATCCGTTTTCCTGTCTGGTGTTTTGAACTCTATTTGTTATTTAGTTCTTTATTCAGATCTTTGGAGTTCTGTTCATGATACCTAATCTATGAGTCCTCTGTTCATGTCCACTGATCTATGGTGTCCTCTGTTTACGACCGCTGATTTGTGTCCTCTGTATTACTCTCTGATCTGTGTCCTCTGAACTTATGTACTATAGAGTTGTATGTTCCTGTTAGTTTTCTGGTCGGTGACCAACTATTTATTAGTGTGTTTTTATTAAGCCCCAGCACTTTAGTTCAGGGAGGGACCGGCGCCCAGTTTTCGATCCACTGGTTAGGTTGGATGGGCAGGTAGGCAAGGAGAGTGGTTTTAGGGTCAGTTTATAGCTCACTCTCCATGTCCCCCTGGTCGGTCCTTAACAGTTCCCTTTTTTTTTTGTGAGCAGTGTATATGAGATGCAGAGGATTCACCTACACCTGGATACTGGTTGTTAAAGTGCCCCAGTGAGTGGTTCCTCTGTTGCATATAAAGTTTAGGGGCCCTGTAACAGATTTTGCATTTACAAACAGGACATTAGGGTAGCACCTGTCTTCCAACAATAATTCCCAAAATTCAGTAATATTTAGGAGGTATGTTTTCCTAATTTGGAACCCATAAAAAAGACAATTACTTTTTGGGTTGGAGAGATAAATCGGTATGTGCAGATTCCATGCAAGAGAGACCTCCAAGAAGTAAGTCCACTATTTTCCAATTCTTAGACTCCCTTATCCCCTCCCCTTCACACTAGTCTTGCTATAGTTGCAGAAGTATACATACCCTTCATAGGGGTCTATTAATGTTGCACAGAGCTTAGACAAAATTTCCCAGGACAATGCATCCTGTGCATCCTGACTGTCTCAGAGAAAAGCCACATTGTTACTAAATAAGAATTCAGCCTTCATTGTCTGTATTGCAGAAAGGATTGGTTGCTGTGGGCAGTAAGGATCATTTTTCTTGAAGACACTTTTGATAAATGAGACTCATTGTGTATTACTTTATAGAAAAAAATGTTTTGTGGTGGTTCAGATCCATTTAGGTCAGGCTCCCAATTACTGGGGCGTGAAGGGGTTCTGAGGAACAGCTAAGATATTAAAGTCTTGTTCTTTTGTAGGTTGGTAATAAAATAATATGTTTCTGAAGTCCTGTTATTTTTGTATATCAGAAGTTTAGAAGGTTTTTTATTTGTTCTCAACTAGGTTCAAACTTTGTTCAGACTTTGCAGTGTAGTACTGTGGAAATGGTTATCATTTGTTTAAATATGTAACAGTGTATAAGCCACCTTTAGCCAGAGCAGAGTTCATCTTCAGTGTAAAGAGTGCCTCTATCTTTGGAGAACCCAGCAGATCCATGTATTACTATGATAGTCTATTGACTGAGTGTACCTGTCATTTGGAAAAACTTAAAAAAATGTTTACAGAGAACTATCTAATGTTTCAGTCGGGTCTAAGACTCCTTTGCGCTTCACTCCTGGCCTGCTTTGATCTCGCTTTAGTTGCACTAGATGGGCTCTAGACCTGACCAGTCAAAATATTTGACATGTCTCTGTGATACATACAAAGTTTGATTAGTCAGGGTCTGATCATTCAGACCCCCATTGATCATTAGAATGTGCAGGGAGAAACACGAGGCTGTGTGCTTTACTCCTGACTTTCTGCGATCTTGGTCCAGTTGCACTAGAGTGGCTCCAGACCTTTTCCAATCAATACTTTTGACATGTATCTGTGATTCATCAAAAGTTTTTTCAAATAGCAGGGATATTTTAATAATGCACTGCAATGCTTAGTTTCCCCTAGAGTGGCGCACTTTCTTCACAATTTATCACTGATTTCTGAGTTTTCACAATCTTTATTAGCTTATTATGGAGCAATCCTCCCAACCAACACCACCCCAACCAAAGAAAATGAATCTTAATAGGGTACAGGAGGGGATGAGGTATATAGGGCCTCATGCTCCAGGTTTAAAAAAAAAAGGCCAAAAAGTCATTCCAAGGAAAATCTGTTAAGGCCAAAAAAGAAACTATAAAATATAATTTTCAGTATCTAAGTCCACCAGGGACTGAGGGGAAGCGAGCGCATTTTATAGAGATATGACAAGCTCTCCAATACGGCTTTTTCGATCTAGAGAAATGAATTTTCTGCTAGGATCAAATTGTAGCCTTGATGTTATAAGAGAGAATATATAACTCTGTTGTGGGAAAGCCATGATATGCTATAAAGTAAAAGAAGATAATGTGCTTTTCAAGTAGGAGCTGATGTATTTATTTAATAATATTCTATGCCACTTTCTGTGTTCTCGAATTATTTGTATCTGTCCTTCTTTATATCACACTATTATTGACGTTCTTTAATTTAAGTCGATATAAAACTTTAGGAAAATATATAGAAGCAATAAGTAACGGCCTTGGGAGAAAAAGAAAACAATCAAACTGACCTAATTTCCATAATACCCTGAAAAAGAAGTAGGATTCAGGAGTATAGGGGATGAAAGACTGGCACTTTCTATTATTTGTGTATCTTTTTGGCTTTGGTTAGTTATAAAATACATAGTTGTTGGTAGGTTGATGTCTAAAATCCTATTTCCGGATGATCAGGATACACAATCCAATTATTACTTATGAAGTTAGAAATCCAATGACTTACCTTACTTTTCTTGCAGCAGGAGAAAAACAAGTTAGTTCCTCTGTTTCTCATGTTTCCACTTTATTACAGTTGTTGAGTACAGTAGAGGTACGTTTGTTGTTTAGTAATTGTTGAGCTAATGACTTTTCATGCATTACAGGGGTACGCCGCCCTAGAAATCTTATCCCCTATGCAAAGGCATGACCCCTGTGATTTCTCTGCTGCACCCAGTGTTCGTTTAGAGCATCGGGTGCAATGCCGGAGGCTCATGACATCACGGCCACGCCACGCTCGTGATGTCACACCCTGTGGGAGGGTGCATGACGGAAGCCATGCCTCCTCTCATAGACTTGCATTGAGGGGGCGTGGTCGTGAAATCAAGAGCAGGCCATGGTCATGACACCACAAGCCTCCACCCTGCATCGCCAGTGATCTGGCACAGAGCGAAGTTCGCTCCATGCATCGGATGTCTGGGGTGCTGCAGCCGAGATCGCGGGGGTCCCGCCGCTGTGTAGGGGATAAGATGTGCTTTACTGAACTCTAAATAGTGTTGTAGTGACACAAAATATCTCTGTACACTGAGGACAAGCAGGGCTCTGTACACTGAGGACAAGCAGGGCTCTGTACACTGAGGTAAAGCACGGCCCTGTACACTGAGGACAAGCAGGGCCCTGTACACTGAGGACAAGCAGGGCCCTGTACACTGAGGACAAGCAGTGCCCTGTACACTGTGGACAAGCAGGGGTCTGTCTGTACACTGAGGACAAGCAGGGCTCTGTACACTGAGGACAAGCAGGGTTCTGTACCTGAGGACAAGCAGGGCTCCGTACACTAAGGACAAGCAGGGCAGGCACACTGAGGGCAAACGAGGCTCCGTACACTGAGGACAAGCAGGGCCATGCACACTGTGGACAAGCAGGGCTCTGTACACTGAGGACAAGCAGGGCCCTGTACACTGAGGACAAGCAGGGACCTGTACACTGAGGACAAGCAGGGCCCTGTACACTGAGGACAAGCAGGGACCTGTACACTGAGGACCAGCAGGCACCTGTACACTGAAGACAAGCAGGGCCCTGTACACTGAGGACAAGCAGGGTTCTGTACCTGAGGACAAGCAGGGCTCCATACACTAAGGACAAGCAAGGCTGGCACACTGAGGACAAACGAGACTCCGTACACTGAGGACAGGCAGGGCGGGCACACTGAGGACAAACGAGGCTCCGTACACTGAGGTCAGGCAGAGTGGGCACACAGGTCTTTGGCGGCAGCAGCGGGGAACCCCGGCGCTTCCGCGCTTAGACGTGAGGTTAACATCACCGTGGGGCATGACTTAAGCGCCTCTCCCAGGCAGCCCCTGCTACAGTGGCTGTCTGGGAGCAGAATGTCATTAATAGCTGCGGGCCCGGCCCCTGGCGGCCATGGCGGGGACGGCTATTAAATATATATATATTTTTTTTAAGACGTCCGATTGGAATGGCCGGTCAGTCCGCCCCTGCAGAGAGGTCTCTATGTGCCAGTATGGAATGGCGCCGTTTAAGAATGGCTTCCACTCTGGTCAAAACAACACATCTCTTCATCACAAAGATGAATATGTACATATTAACACTTTATGGCTTCCTATGACAGCAACATCTAAACACTGTCATCAAAAAAGCCAGACCCAGCTTTATTTAGGGGTGGTCTTAGTGGGACAGTCCCTTTATATCTGTTTTCCTTTGTGGTATGTAAATAACAGTATCTGAAAAAGTGTTGTAATATACAATAATAATAAATTATTATTATAATAAAATAATAATACATTTTACGTATTATTTTTGTAAAAGTATACCTTTTATTGCATAACTTTTCAAGTGTATGAAAGAGTTAATTTACAGCTCATATCATTTCTTGCAAAACGCTATGCACAATTTCTTCCAATAAAATCTGCACTCACCTTTCAGTGTTCCCTGGGCAGATCATGGTTCATAGTGCTGACTATAGTCTTAAATATCTTATACTTTATTTCTTGACAGGCATTTGGAGAAGAAATTGCACCCATCAACTTGAAGGTGAAGGCAGTGAATGATGTGGCTAGTCAGCTCTCTGCTCTAGATATTCAGCCATCTGCAAAGACCGCTCGCCAACTGGATGACCTGAACATCAGATGGAAGCTCCTACAGGTATAACTGTCTTGTCTTGTAAAATAAGATTAGTCATTCTGTAAGCGTTCAGCTTCAGTAAAGTCTGCATTGATGTCTTGTATTATAATTATTACATGTAGATCGTACTTTTACCCTTTTATGTTTTGGACCTTTACGCCCCAAACAAAACTTCTTCTTTTGGAATGTTGAATTTAGTGAATTTCTTTTTTTCATTTCTCACCCTCCATTTTTTTTCTTTCACCAATGGATGCATATGGTTTTCTGGAATCACACATGTAGTTTGAGCTGCAGTTTTTGATACAGTCTTTTAAGCCAAAACCTTAGAGGCCCGGACCCCTGCGATCTACTGTACAGGGCCCCGGCTCTCCCTGGAATCAGAGCATGTCGAGCCCTGCACAAAGGGCAGCCGACACGACACTTCCATATATCTCTGTGGGTGAGCCAAAGATAGCTGAACATCTCTCCCAAAGAGATTTACGGAGGGGGTGTGTCGACCCCCGCTATCTACAAGAGGACCGAGGTCCCATACAGGCGATCACGGGGGGGTCCCAGCAGTCGGACCCTCCACAATCTAAAACTATCCTGCAGATAGGGGCGACCTTATTAAAGGGGTACTCCAGCACTAAACATCTTATCCCCTATCCAAAGGATAGGGGATAAGATGCCTGATCGCGGGGGTCCCGCCGCTGGGATCTTCCACGCAGCACCCCTTTAGAACCAGTCCCCGGAGCATGTTCGCTCCGGGTCTGATTACTGGCGATCACGGATAGGCTTGCATTGAGGGGGCGGAGCGTGTCATCACACGGGGCGGGGCTGTGACGTCACAATGCTCCGGCCCTCGTGATCGCCAATAATCAAAGCCGGAGCGAACGTGCTCTGGGGACTGATTCTAACGGGGTGCTGCGTGCAAGATCCTTTGGATAGGGGATAAGATGTCTTAGCGCTGGAGTACCCCTTTAAGCACGATATATCTCCGTTAAGTAAATCCAGCAGGAAGGGAACTTATAAGGTTGGGCTTTCATCTAGGACATGGTTTCTGTCATAATGGAAACTGCAATGCAGTCTCAGTCTATCAGGTACAAACACATTGCATGCAACACTCTTCTTCCGGTCAAAAAGAATAAAATAACCAAAAATTTAAACCAAGTATGGTACAATAACCACATGTGCGATTCCAGCCTCAATGCACTGAATAATATTTACCTTATAAATGACTTCTCTATAAAACTGAACAAGCACTGTACTTTCTTCTATTTTTTTTATGTTTCTCATAATCTAAGTACAGCATTTTTTTCATGAATGCGCAAAAGACAATAAAGCTAGAATAAAACAAACTAAAATGTAATGTTTGGGGCAATATACATTTTGCATGACGGAACATAATAATGCCTGTGCATTATGCAGAACAAGTTCAGATCACACATTCTGCACAGTGGCGGTAATATTGAAGTCATGGCATATACCTAGCAACAGCCCAAATGATGCAGAAGTGCTGGTTTCTGCAGGGCACGGTGTTTGTTCAGTGCACTCAGTGGTTTATAGTGGTCAAGAACCGATCTTTTCGTTTTTCATACCAAATTATTAAAATAACAAATAAACAAAATAAATAAAATTTTTCAGAACATTACAATATGTATAACAACATTATAGAAATGTGCAAAAAAAACTTTGTTCGGACATTCTATCCTGTTTTTAATAGACATAAATGCTCAATATTGGCCGATTCAAGTAAATAGGTTCAAGTACCCTTATTGCTGAGTCTGAATCGTTGATATTATGTAACCTCAGTTTACCCCAGGCTCCCTGTGAAACTGTTTTTATTTGCTGCACAGTCGGTAGTAGGCCAACCATGGTTATGCACCAATTATAGTTTTATCACCAGAAAATATTTAGATCTGCCATTGTTGCTCTACATCAATGGAGGTCAGGCTGGGTTCAAGCTTTCAAGCTGGGGTTTTCTTCCTTTCTGTCTTGTGGTGTTTTTGACAGAAATATTAATGTAGTTTTGTCCATCAAAAACAGTGGATCGGTGGAGGTCCCAGCATGGAGTACCAATGATCATACATTTAGTCTGCGCATACAGTAGGTAATAAATTCTCTCAGTGGGAATTCCCCTTTAAAGGGTTTAGTGCTATGCAGTTTGATCATCTGGCTGACAAGTATTTTATGACTTTGGTAGTTGGCGAGGGCCCAAAATTAGCCCAGTACACAAAGTAAATGTATATTTAACCCCCATATGGGAACATGCCATAATGTATCATTTATGAACAGCGAGTTTTTCCCTTTATACATTACTTGTGGAGTTTGTAAGAATTAGTTTTGAGTTACTGTACAGTATATTGCTTTAGACTTTACAGTACATATTCATTAATGCAGATCCTGACCTTGTGTGGGCCAAATTGTTTTTGTCAGCGTTCTTTTCTCGGCTAGAAGCAAATTATCCCACCGGGACATGATTTTAGTTTTCTTTGATACTCACCATTTGTAATTTTTACGTATTTATCTGTTGCTCCTTGGCACCTCTGTGATACATATATTGGATGCAATTTGTAAGCAGTGTTGTAAGTCTATAAATCATGCTGCCGCTATTGAGAGCTGCAAAACTTGGCAGAAGAAAAATCTGCTTTATTGCCACCCGTGCAAAATGTTGATTAAAACAAATTTTGTTTTCACGGGATGGACAATGTGTCCCCAAAGAGATGCTGACTGCGCAGAGGACATATTTCACTTGTAAAATGTTAGGCATTTTATAATTGTGGGGGAGGGGAAGTAAGTGAATTTGGGACTCCGTGAGGCAGGTGCATGTCAGTCAACTTCAGTTAAGATAACATCTTTTATTTACTAGAAAGTCATACATATTTTGTTCTAAAACAAGAATAAGAGGTAGATATATAGTCATCTGTTCTTTCCACTAAAATAAATCGAATTGTGGAATGCATTTTTTTTGTGCTTACTACTAGTGTTGAGCGGCATAGGCCATATTCGAATTCGCGAATATTCGCGAATATATGGACGAATATTCGTCTTATATTCGCGAATATTCGCATATTCGTTATATTCTCGTTTTATTTTCGCATATGCGAATATTCGCGTATGCGAAAATTAGCATATGTGATATATTAGCACATGCAAGATTAACATGTATGAAACTTCGCATATGCGAAAATTAGCATCTGCGAATATTCGCATATGCGAACTTTAGCATATGCGAATTTTAGCACGCCAGTCTCACACAGTAGTATTACAGCCTTCTTTACACCACACAAGCTGGAAGCAGAGAGGGGTGATCACTGTGATGTGTACTGTGAAGAAAAAAAAAAAAAAAAGAAAAAAAAACGAATATTCGTAATTACGAATATATAGCGCTATATTCGCGAAATTCGCGAATTCGCGAATATGCGATATTCGCGAATAATATTCGAATTGCGAATATTCGCGAGCAACACTACTTACTACAACCACACTGGCATTGGTTTGCCCATTTTACACTCTATCTTACCTTTTAAAAATAAGAGTTTTGTTGAGTTAAATATGGTTAATAGGTAAATTTTTTACTCATAATGATTTTTTATTTTTTTTTAGGCAGCAGTTGAAGAACGTCTCAAACAACTTCAAGAAGCGCATAGGGATTTTGGCCCATCCTCCCAACACTTCTTGTCTAGTAAGTCGAAGATATAACTTTAACAGTATGTACAATTGATAACTTTAAGATAAAGGTCATATATCATTCTATATTATGGCGATGTTCAGTATTAGTTCTGTAACCTTAAAATACATCATTTCAGTAGTTATACAGTTACATTTATTAAATATCTGTTCTTTGGTTCCTATCAAGGTATTTATGCATTTAATAGACACCACAGCAGGAACTATAGAAATTAGATTTTATTATCTAAATATGTATGTACTGTGTTACTTAAAGGGGTGTCCATTTTAGTCCCCTTTTTGTCAGGAAGTTCTCCTGCCATTTTTTTTTTACTATTAATCTTTATTAGATTTTTCCTTTTAACCCGATAACGACCATGGACGTCTATACTCGTCCAATGGCCGTTACCGGGGTATGACGCGGGCTCCCAACTCGAGCCCGCGTCATACCGGCCAGCCCCCAGCTGATTCCTGTAGCTGGGGGCCGGCGTTAATAGCCGACATGCGGCGATCGCCGCGGCCAGCTATTAACCCTTTAGATCGCCGCTGTCAAAGTTGACAGCGGCGTCTAAAGGTGCCTGTATACAGTCCCTGGTGGTCCAGTGGGGTGTATCGTCCCCCCGCAGCGCGATCGCGGGGGAGCGATCCACTACTGAGGTAGCCTGAGGGCTTACCTCTCCTGCTGCGGCGGCTCCGGCTCTCTGAATGATAAAGCCTGGCAGGGCCAGGCTTTATCAATCGAGCGCAGAGCACGCAGATCATTGTGGTTTTATGAAACCACAATGATCTGTATGAGGAATCTAATGATTCCTCCTAAAAGTCCCCTAAGGGGACTAAAAGTGTAAAAAAAAAAAGTTTAAAAAAAGTTTAAATACACACACATTAACCCCTTCCTTATTAAAAGTTTAAATCACCCCCCTTTTCCCAAATTCCATATTAAAAATATGTAACCATAATAAAAACAAACATATGTGGTATCGCCGCATGCGTAAATGTCTGAACTATAAAAATATATCATTAATTAACCCGCACGTTCAATGGCGTACACGCAAAAAAATTCCAAAGTCCAAAATAGCGTATTTTTGGTCACTTTTCATACCATAAAAAAAGGAATAAAAAGCGATCAAGAAGTCCAATCAAAATAAAAATGGTACCGATTAAAACTTCAGATCACGGCGCAAAAAATGAGCCCTCAAACCACCCTGTACGTGGAAAAATGTAGTTATGATTTTTTCCAGAAGTACGACGAAATCAAACCTATATAAGTAGGGTATCATTTTAATCGTATGGACCTACAGAATAAAGATAAAGTGTCATTTTTACCGAAAAATTTACTGCCTAGAAACAGAAGCCCCCAAAATTTACAAAATGGTGTTTTTTCTTCAATTTTGTCGCACAATGATTTTTTTTTCCGTTTCGCCATAAATGTTTGTGTAAAATGACTGATGTCATTCCAAAGTAGAATTGGTGGCGCCAAAAATAAGCCATCATATGGATTTTTAGGTGCAAAATTGAAAGGGTTATGATTTTTAAAAGGTAAGGAGGAAAAAACGAAAGTGTAAAAACAGAAAAATGCTTGGTCTTTAAGGGGTTAAGAACAACACATATGGACATTTACTTCCAAAAATGTAAATTTCCACACCCAAAAACTCCTGGCAATAATTTCATTACAGCATATCCCTTTGCTAGAACCAGAAGTGGTCAGCTGTAATTTGGTGAGAAACCTAACTGCAATGTTAAGTTTACCTGTAGTGCCACTGCAGGGGTATCAAGCAGTTCACAGTTCACTTTGACTTTAGTGGGCTGTCCAAGTATAACATGAAATAATCCCTTTAAGAACTGTTCAGGACTTGTTACTATATAACATACTATAGCAAGAGAAAGACAACTGTAATTCCTTTCCATACGCTGCAGTGCATCTAATGGTAATTTAAAATGTACCGTAATTGGAGGCCAAGGCATTGATAACTTAGTTCTTAACCAGTAGGTAATTAGTCATAAGATCCCTCCCTGCACATAGCTATCAGCACCTTAAACCAGTATTTTACAAACACAAAACACACATCATGTATTTGTGAGATTTTATGCTATGGGTGACCTGATCACAAACTTACCGTATTTATCGGCGTATAACACGCACTTTTAAAACTTAAATTTAAGGCAAAAAGCCTGCGTGTTATATGCCGATAAATCTTCTGGTCACTAATTTAAAGCGGCCGCAGCAGCTTGTGAAGTAATAGCAGCACAGCCGTGGCCACTTTAAATCAGTGACCAGCGGCGTCACCTCCCCGTTCTGCTTAAAATTTTTCTTACCTCCCCCTCCCTCATCATTCCCCCTTTTCCCTGCTTTTCATAATTTTTTTTATTTTCCCTACTAGGCTGCACTTCGGCATGCCAGGTCAAGAGGGGGGTCTTGCCTGGCTGTGGTCAGTGAAGCAGATGAATGACGTCCTCTGCCGGCTTCTCTGCGCGGCATCAGAGACGTCACTTTTCATTTCCTTTAGTCGCCGCACACCGAACTCTGACTCGTGGCTGTTGCAGGATATGAAAAGTGACGTCCCTGATGCCGTGCAGAGAAGCCGGCAGAGGACGTCATTCATCTGCTTCACTGACCACGGCCCGCAAGACCCCCCGCCTGACCTGGCCTGCCGAAGCGTAGCCAAGTAAGGAAAATAAAAAACTATGAAAAGCATTAGGAAAGGGGGGAATGAGGAGGGAGGGGAAGAATAGCATAGCAGGAACATGATGGGGGGGTGATGAGACAGGGTGGGGGGATGATGAGACAGGGGGAAATGATGAGGGGGGGAATGATGGGGGGCATGATGAGACAGGGTGGGGGGATGATGAGACAGGGGGAAATGATGGGGGCATGATGAGACAGGATGGGGGGATGATGAGACAGGGGGAAATGATGATGGGGAAATGATGGGGGGCATGATTAGACAGGGTGGGGGGATGATGAGACAGGGGGAAATGATGAGGGGGGGAATGATGGGGGGCATGATGAGACAGGGTGGGGGGATGATGAGACAGGGGGAAATGATGGGGGCATGATGAGACAGGATGGGGGGATGATGAGACAGGGGGAAATGATGAGGGGGAAATGATGGGGGGCATGATGAGACAGGGTGGGGGATGATGAGACAGGGGGAAATTATGGTGGGAGGAGGCACTAAAGGCTTAATGTCTGTATGGCTAGTAGTGGTCTATGACAGGGGGAAATGATGAGACATGCGGGGGTGGCGATGAGAGGGGTAAATGTGTCACAGGGACTGATAAAAGGGAAGGAATGGTGTGGCACTGGAGGGGACAGGACCAAACTGAAGTGCAGAAGAAAACGAAGTTGGGGGGATGATATGGCATTTAGTCCGAGTCATTTATTTAACATTTTATTTTATTTTTTACTTAAATTTCCCTGTTAATGGGGGTGCGTGTTATACGCCAGTGCGTGTTATACGCCGATAAATACGGGATTTATAGTTTCTTGACATGCCCTCCAATCCTGGACATCTGTAGATTTATAGTTTGACTTTAGGAAATCATCAAATGGGTGGGAATTATACTAATTGGAGTGCTGGATGGGATTATGCAATCCATGTGTGAATGTTTTACATTGAGGGGCATGTCATACACCCCCTGACTGTATATTCACACCAGTCACCTGATTTACACTCCCATTATTAAAATTCTTGCCTATCTCATGATTTCTCGAATTGTCCAACTATAAACCTACAGATCTTGGGAACAGAAAGGCATATGAAGAAAATGTAAGGCATGAGGCTAATTAGCATCCTTTGGGAGACAGACAAACAGAGTCTTATAGAAACACATTTTACACCCACTAACAGCAGGGAATGAAAGTGTTTAGTTTTTTTGGTGTTTTTTTCATTATTTTTTTTTATGTATGAATACATACCGTAACTATTAGTGTAATGTGCTGTAAATTGGCCCTTTCAAAATGTTTTACTGTCCTTCACATTTTTCTCTCGATCATGTCAACCTTATTCCTACCAAAAATATTTAAAAAAAATATCTCATGACATGTAGGTTTGCCTGTATTTGTACTCCTTTTTTTTTCCCATCAGTTAATGTCTAATGGTTTTATTTCTCCTTATTCTCACAGCTTCCGTACAGCTTCCATGGCAACGATCCGTTTCACTTAACAAAGTGCCCTACTACATTAAGTAAGTTTCTCTTCCTATTTTTTCTGCTTTGTTGTTTGATTATTGATGTGTCAACGTGGCTAAAGAGACAGGTGTGATTTCATAGTCCTATCTTCATACATTTATTGTTTACTTTTGACAAAATATATTTGAATACATATTTTGTTTTGTTTTTTTAAATAATCAGGTAATGTAGGCAGAAATAAAAGTGTACAATAGAAAGCATTTCTATCCCAAAACTGCTACTCATAAATCTATATGTCATTTGCTTAATCCATATGTATTATTAAATAGAATGCAAAAGAACATATTAAATAAAAGTCTATATCTATGATGCTGGATAGAAAATAAATATATATATTTATATTGTATCAATTGTATGTGCAGGCGCGTAATTATAAGTGGTAGCAGTCACAACTGGGCCCTGGTGCCTAAGGGACCCCAAGGGACATCTGCCCCATAAAAGTTCAGTATTATAAATGACACATGGTGGACATGGGGCTCTGTTGCAGATTTTGCAATGGAGTTCAGAAGGTACAGGTTACGCCTCTGTGTATATGTTTTTTTTTCTACTTATATAAATAATAGTAGATGTGGAAAAAAAAACAAAAAAACTTGTCTAGGATAAAATTCTACATTGAATGGGGAGAAGGGAGGTGCAGCTAAACTTTCTCTATTGGCACTTTTACACTTTTTGGTCAGTATTTTGGTCAGTATTTTTCAATTGTATTTTTATACCTAAACCTTAAATCCAGAACAGAGCAGAGGTACAGACCTTTATTGATACTTTTTCTCTGTTAAGATCTACTATATTTAAGTCTAGGCTTAAAAATGTTAATGCAAGCTACTGATCAAAATCCGGTCCGTAAGCGTGTACCTAAGTGTGCACATGAAAATACTAAATTGCAAGCTGTGAGAACTGAAGATGGACAGCAGGCAGGAGACATCTGACTGGTTCAGAGCACAAAAAACAGCTTCGATATCTATCATGAATTGTTCTTTGTAGTGATTCTTTTTTACTATAGACCTGTAAAATAAACAGAATGCTAAAAAATACTAAAATAAAATGCAGAGCAATAATCTTTGTTGACTAAATAAAATGTAAAAAAGGCCTTAGTAGCTGTTCACTTTGTGAATATTCACATAGCTAATGGTAACATAGTAACACAGTTTGTAAGCATGGAAAAAAGTCCAAAAGTAACCATCAAGTTCAACATAAAACCTACTGTGTTGATCCAGAGGAAGGCACCCCCCCCCCCCCCCCACATACACCGTGCAACTGATGTCAGTTGCCACATGACAGAGGAAAAATACCTTCCCGACCCCAGAATAAATCCCTGGATCAACGTTCTATCCCCATAAATCTAGTATCCATAACCTATAATATTATATTTTTACCCGAAAAACATTTAGACCCCCTTTAACTTTATTGAGTCCGACATCACAACATCACGTGGCAGAGAGTTCCATAGTCTTATTGCTCTTACAGTAAAGAATATCCGTCTGTGATGATGGTGAAACCTTCTTTCCTCTAGAGTCTAGACGTAACAGATGCCCCCTTGTCATGGTTACCGACCTAGGTATAAAAAGATCACTAGAAAGATCTCTGTACTACGAACAGTGTAAGAAAAGGGTAGACTAGTTGTATAAGGTTTATGTTCTTATGAAGAGTAGTAAGTGGTTTCTTTGAATCTAAAAGTTCTTCCAGTGAAGATTGCTGCAAGCCTTTGAGTCCAAAGATGCATTCTAGGAACAGGTAAGAGGACAGTGTGTGCATGTAACCCAAAAGCATGTTTTGTCTATGGTATATTTCAAAGTACGTAAACATATAACAAGGTAACTTAATAAAGCAAAAAACTAAAACTTTACAAAACCAATTTAAGGAATTACAAATTTACATTTAAAGCACAAAGAGATTTATTCTTCTTCCTTAGGCCCAAGTTGTAACTGGTAGAAATAGATCTTGTGTTATGAAAGTAAAAATGTCAGGCCGATGCATTTAGATGTTAACTGTTGACAGACTGAGTCATGGAAAGGCTTACCAGTAAATGTAGTTATTGATTGCATTGCAGTTCAAATACCGTAAATAAAAACATATAACTCCAAAGGCTTAATTTCCATGTTTTTATGTTCTTTCCTTGAGAATGTATCCCTTGAAGGCCCACTTTTTTAGGGTGTAAAATGTCAGTGGAATTATAATAGATTAGTGCTAAAACACCCTAAGGCTCCTTTCACACTATATTATTGTTCCGTTTAGGAACTTCCGTCAGAAGTTCCGTCACTATAGCGGGGAAAACCGGCCGTTACAAAACCCTGACGGCCGTGACTAAATCGCATTGCAGCCTATGGGGTTTTGTAACTGCCCGTTTGCACCTGTATGTGCCCATAATTCCTTGCGGACGTTATATAGTGACGGGACATCGGCCACGATGTCCCGTCACTATATGATGTCCGTAAGGAATTACGGGCATATACGGGTGCAAACGGGCAGTTACAAAACCCCGTAGGCTGCAATGCGATTTAGTCGCGGCCGTCAGGGGTTTTGGAAAAGCCGGTTTTCCCCGATATAGTGACTGAACTTCTGACGGAAGTTCCTAAACGGAACAATAATATAGTGTGAAAGGAGCCTAAAAGGGTAGTCTTACCAATTTTACCACTATCTCTTTATTATCCAGTGAAGAGCCCCCTTTATGGTGTCAACCGAGCTGAATGATTATGTATATGTGGTAATCAGAAGTGTATGGATACTATAAGGGACTGAAGAACTGGAGATAGCATCCATTGCAGACAAAATATTGGGTGAGAATGTCTGCTGCTGCTAGTTGCCTTACAGCAAGAGACAAGTCTAGGGTACATGTAGAAGAATTCTTCATAGATTCCTCAAGTTGTTATTGCAATATAACAAAGACAAGAGAAACAAAGTCATAGGGCCTGATAGGGTAATATGCAGGTGTTGGACGAAACAGCTGCACAATATGAACGGTGCTCAACTGATGTTTTTGTGTCCAGTCACAACTATACCAGCTCACCATCAGAATGATCCCAAGGATCAGCTCACCATCAGAATGATCCCAAGGATATTTCCAGGAACTATTAGCGGCAGGGATACTCTAGCCGCTTACTGGATGGGGTGCACCAAGACATGTATCAGTGGCAAACAATAGACCCAGCAATAAAGAAGTGTATCTGGTTTATATGCAACCAACATGATGGATATTTCTTGCAATTGATACAGTTTTTTTTTGCAATATGGTACAAGATAATATCAAAGGAGATTAAAATTATTAGGCAGATTTTTTTCTTTTTTACATTTTTGGGTATTTTCTATGTACATTTAGTATGTCTTCTTCTGGTTAGCATCACATGGGGGCGGAGTCGTGATGTCACGATCTCACGTCACCGTGGTCGGGAGCCGAAGCCTCCAGCATTTCCGGCAGACGCAACAGGTGGGTCCTGCAGCCGAGATCCCGGGGGTCCCCAGCGGCGGGACTCCCACGATCTGACATCTTATCCCCTATCCTATAGAGTACCCCTTTAAGCTTGTGGCAAAATATACATATTTAGTATCTGGTGTCAGAACCTGTAAGCAGAAGAGCAATAACTTCACACCCTTAGATGTAAAGTACAATGTTAAAGCTATATACAGCATTGGCTTATAGTCATATATCATTGCCTTGTTAATTGACTTGTATTTATACAAACATTACAGTAGACTTTCCTTGCTATCAACCATATCTCTTTATTTGAAGGTCACTGCTTTTTCCATCTTTCTCAATACTGCTGAATGAATTTGATGTGACCTTGTTATAGCCAGTGTTATTATTTGATATGAATCTTAGCTATGTAAGATATGTATTATAGAAATGACCTGCACAGGATTTTAGAGGGGAAGTGCATGGGCTCTGCTTCAGCAAATACCACTCATTGGACCAAGTAATTATTGTCCCCTTCCAGTTCTAACTTTAATGTAATGGAAAAAAGCATTTTACTGTTGTGATTCTGTATAACACAATGTGCTTAATTTACTTAGAATGGCGTGTAGCTTTCTTTGTGGGTTTTTGTTCATGTATCCCATGGTATTTACTATTGTATCTGAAATTTGGCTATTTTCCCTTACATTTTGCTCTCATTTTGCACATGCTATGAGCTGCTGGGTTTTCCAGAGCTCAAATCTACCACAAGTTATGTGGAAACATTAGTACATTTGTAGGTTTCTTTTTTGGAGACATGCCCCTTTCTCTGATGACCACACCCCTTCAAAATTCCTTCAAAATCTACTCTGAAAAGCCTGAGTAAATGAGGCCCAATAGGTGTAAGATGTATAGATACTGACCCTGGTGTACTAGTGTTGGATTTTTATTGGTGCAGAATGTTGTTTCAGATTTGCATGGATTCCACTCAATTTACTATGGGAACATTCATGGGCACTTTTGGTTGTCTTTTTCTTGGTGGGAATTTTCAGCCATATATTCACAGGATTTTGTGTAAACTTGACAGCAATAGGTCGGGTTGTGAGAACATGCCCCCTTTTTAAGCAGCATTGCCCCCTTTTCTGGGTGGCCACGCACACAGTGCCATATTTTGGCGCACCATCTGACAAAGCTAGGTCAGGTTCTCAAAAATACATAAGGGCCTATATGTAATACCATATATACCAATATACAAATACTTTGTGAAACCAGGTATGTCATATTAACAAGGCTCTGTACTCGAAGGTGCCTGTCTCTGACCTATTTGTGATTGGTCTGGGTTTGAGAAAATGGGAAGATAACAGATCCTTACAGATGTCAGTATCCTTAATATATCAGGTTTGCATGTTTTAATTTGAAGAACAACCCCTAAAGTCATGGTTAGAAGAGAACATAGAAGTGTAAGGTAGAAGGAAATTCCAAGTGTGGTGTTTAAAGGGGTTATCCACCATAAGGTGATTTTAGTACATACCTGGCAGGCAGTAATGGACATGCTTAGGAAGGATCTGTGCTTGTCTTGGGGCTAAATGGCTATGTTGTGAGATTACCTTACCTTAAAATTGAGTGGTTGAGGAGCCAACGCGGAAGGAGGCCATTTTGGATTTGGTATTCACAAATGAAAATTTGGTATATGATGTTATTGTTGGCGAAAGCTTGGGATCTAGTGATCACCAATAAGTGTGGTTTAATATAAGAACAGTGAAGGAGTCACACCACACAAAAACAAAAGTTTTAGATTTTAGAAAAACAGACTTTTCAAAAATGAGATTAGTCATAAATGAGTCCCTATCAGACTGGAACAAATTACATGGAGTTCAGGAGAAATGGGACTACTTAAAAGACACTTTATTGAAGGCAACAGAAAATTGCACTAGACTTGTCAGTAAAAGCAGAAAAAGGAAGAGACCACTGTGGTACTCAGCAGAAGTGGCCAAAATCATAAAAAACAAAAAACTTGCATTTAGTAATTATAAAACAACCCAGAGCAATTAAGATAGGGAAATCTACAAGACTAGGCAGAAAGAGGCCAAGCAAGTTATAAGAACTTCTAAAGCACAGGCAGAAGAAAAACTAGCTCAGTCTGTGAAAAAAGGGGATAAGACATTCTTCAGATATATAAATGAAGAAAGGAAATCAAAACAAGCAATAACTAAATTAAAAGCAAAGGAAGGAAGGTATGTAGAAGAGAATAAGGGGCTAGCTGACTGCCTTAATGAATACTTCTGTTCAGTTTTTACAGAAGAAAAAGAAGGAAAAGGACCTCCATTAGAGAGAAAAACTAAGGAATTGTTTGATGCATGTGTCTTTACAGAGGAAGAGGTTCTACGTTTGCTTTGTAAAGTGAAGACAAATAAATCATAGGGGCCTGATGGGATACACCCAAAATTATTAAAAGAGTTTAGTGGTGAGCTAGCAAAACCGTTAGCAGATTTATTTACCCCATCAATGGTAACAGGAGCCGTCCCGGAAGATTGGAAATTAGCAAATGTTGTGCCCATTCACAAGAAAGGTAGTAAAGAGGAATCAAGCAACTATAGGCCAGTAAGTCTGACATCAATAGTGGGGAAATTAATGGAAACCCTACTAAAGTATAGGATTGTGGAACATCTAAAATCCCATGGATTGCAAGATGAAAAACAACATGGGTTTACTTCAGGGAGATCATGTCAAACAAATCTTATAGATTTTTTTGACTGGGTGACTAAAATAATAGATGGCAGAGGGGCAGTAGATCTAGATTTTAGTAAGGCTTTTGACACTGTCCCACATACACGACGTATCAATAAACTACAGTCATTGAGCTTGGACTCCAATATTGTTGAGTGGATTAGGCAGTGGCTGAGTAACAGACAACAGAGGATTGTAGTCAATGGAGAATATTCAGAGCAAGGTCTTGTCACCAGTGGGATACCTCAGGGATCTGTACTGGGACCAATATTGTTTAATATCTTCATTAGCGATATTACAGAAGGTCTCGATGGTAAGGTATGTCTTTTTGCTGATGACACAAAGATATGTAACAGGGTTGATGTTCCTGGAGGGATCCACCAAATGGAAAAAGATTTAGGCAAACTAGAAGAATGGTCAGAATTCTGGCAACTGAAATTTAATGTGGATAAGTGCAAGATAATGCACCTGGGGCGTAAAAACCCTCAGGCAGAATATAGATTATTTGACACAGCCCTGACCTCAGTATCTGAGGAAAGGGATTTAGGAGTAATTATTTCAGAAGACTTAAAGGTAGGAAGACAATGTAATAGAGCAGCAGGAAACGCTAGTAGAATGCTTAGATGTATAGGGAGAGGTATAAGCAGTAGAAAGAGAAAAGTGATCATGCCGCTGCAGGGATGTGGAAATCCTATAGCCCTACGCCCGGGACAAGTAGTTTTGGGCACCGGGCAGGTGAATTTTTTTATAGATTTAGCCCTGTATCGGGCTAGCAGGGACAGACTTCCTTCCCCCTTATTTTTCTTTAATGTCGGTGTGAGGCGCAGCAGCCGATGGAAGTCTCCACCTCACACCAGCGCTCAGAGTGTATGGAGGGGGCAGCGGGGCCCCCAGCTGACTGCAGAGCCCCCTTATCTCCCCTCCCGGAGGATGGACGGAGCTCAGAGACACAGCAGGGGGAGAGAGAGGATGTAGACAGCTCCGTGCACAGCTCCATCCCCCGCACACAGCTCTATCCCTCCCCCTCCCCCTGCTCTGTCTAGACAGGACCTAATCCACCGCGGGGAGGTTGCTTGTTTGCACGAGGACAACACAGAGCAGGGGGGGAGGGGGAGAGGACGGAAATCTCACCTCACACCGGCGGTGACTACAGCTCTGATGTCCACTCATGGCCGGATCAGGTGAGGAGACCGAGAATACAGGCGGCAGGAAGGGTGGTTGTATATGTATGGTGTGAGTGTATGTGTGATGTGTGTATGTAATGTATGATGGGGGGGGGGCAGCGGCAGGTGTATGTATGATGTGTGCATATGTATGGTGTATATCAGTGTTTCCCAACCAGGGTGCCTCCAGCTGTTGCAAAACTACAACTCCCAGCATGCCCTGGGCATGCTGGGCGTTGTAGTTTTGCAACAGCTGGAGGCACCCTGGTTGGGAAACACTGGTGGATATGTATGGTGTGAGTGTGTGTATAATGTCTAAGTGTGATGTGTATGTAATGTATGATGTGTGTATGATGTGTGTATGATGTCTAAGTGTGATGTGTGTGTAATGTATGATGTGTGTATGATGTCGAAGTGTGATGTGTGTGTATGTAATGTATGATGTCTAAGTGTGATGTGTGTGTATGTAATGTATGATGTCTAAGTGTGATGTGTGTGTATGTAATGTATGATGTCTAAGTGTGATGTGTGTGTATGTAATGTATGATGTCTAAGTGTGATGTGTGTGTAATGTATGATGTGTGTATGATGTCTAAGTGTGATGTGTGTGTATGTAATGTATGATGTCTAAGTGTGATGTGTGTGTATGTAATGTATGATGTCTAAGTGTGATGTGTGTGTAATGTATGATGTGTGTATGATGTCTAAGTGTGATGTGTGTGTATGTAATGTATGATGTCTAAGTGTGATGTGTGTGTGTGTGTATGTAATGTATGATGTGTGTATAATGTCTAAGTGTGATGTGTATGTATGTGATGTATGATGTGGGTTAGCAGCGGCAGGTGTATGTATGATGTGTGCATATGTTTGGTGTGAGTGTATGTGTGTATGTAATGTATGATGTGGGGGGGGGCAGTGGCGGGGGTGTGTGTATGTATGATATGGGGGCAGTGGCTGGTGTATGTATGATATGTGTATGCATGAATGTTTTGTATAGGAGCAGACGGGCATTAGGGCAGTTGTGCCATCTAATTTTATTTATTTTTAGTGGCACCCGCACTAAATTGCACCCCCAGAATCCCCCCCCCTTCATACTCACCCGCCAACCAAGAGCCCCACGGATGCACCAAACACGCCCAAACCAAAACTACAACTCCCAGCATGTTGGACCATAACCTAAACTGTAGAACTATAAAGTGCAACATGCTGGGAGTTGTAGTTTTGGTTCGGGTCAGCTGCAGAGCTATAGGCTGCATCAGGGCATGCTGGGTGTTGTAGTTACTAACTGTAATTCCCAGTATTCCTTGACATAGACTATGGCTCTGCAGCTGACACAAACCAAAACTACAACTCCCAGCATGTTCCACAATAACCTTAAATGTAATACTATACAGTGCAACATGCTGCAACACCCACACAACTATAGACTGTATCAGGGCATGCTGGGAGTTGTAGTTATCTAGTAACTAAATGCAACTTCCAGCATTTTCTGACACAGAATGCAGCACATAAACTGAAGAAGCAGAACACCCCCCAGTAACATAAGTCCCTATTGAGACTGAAAAAAAGTGATTAAAATATTTTAAAAAGTGCGTATATATGTGAATAAGCCCCTTTCCTAATAAAAGTTTCCAATTTTCTATAAATAAAAATAATGTACAAAAATAAACATAAGTGGTATCGCTGCATGTGGAAATGTCCAGACTATTAAAATATGATGTTAATTAAACCATACGGGGAACGGTGTAAATGTAAATAATTGTCCAGAATTGTTCATTTTTGGTCACTTCATATGAGAAATTTTTTATAAGGTGATCAAAAAGTTACATCTAGACTTTTCTGGGCTTGTCTCAGGTGTAAGAGGAGCTACAGCTCTCCCCCCGCTAATAGTCTGGCATGGTGCGATCACCGTGGCCGCTATTAAACCATTAGATCATCGCTGACAGCAGTGTCTAAAGGATCTTATATCCATCCCTGGTGGTCTAGTGGGGTGGATCAGACTATTTTGGTGGAAATTATTTTATCTGCCAGAACAAGTGGATTTTCTTGAGGGACAAGTAGATTGTGTTCCGCTTTAGTCCCTTGGACAAGTAGTTTTTTCTTAAATTTCCACACCCCTGCGCTGTACAGAACACTGGTGAGGCCTCAATTGGAGTATTGTGCGCAGTACTGGAGGCCGTATCTCCAGAAGGATATAGATACTCTAGAGAGAGTTCAAAGAAGAGCTACTAAACTAGTATATGGATTGCAGGATAAAACATACCAGGAAAGGTTAAAGGACCATAACATGTATAGCTTGGAAGAAAGAAGAGACAGAGGGGATATGTTAGAGACTTTTAAATACATAAAGGGAATCAACATGGTAAAGGAGGAGAGCATATTTAAAAGAAGAAAAACTACCATAAGAGGACATAGTTTTAAATTAGAGGGGAAAGGTTTAAAAATAATATCAGGAAGTATTACTTTACTGAGAGAGTAGTGGATGCATGGAATAGCCTTCCTGCAGAAGTGGTCGCTGCAAATACAGTGAAGGAGTTTAAACATGCATGGGATAAGCATAAGGCTATCATTCATATAAGATAGGGCTAAGCATAAGGCTATCCTTCATATAAGATAGGGCCAGGGACTATTCATAGTATTCAGATTATTGGGCAGACTAGATGGGCCAAATGGTTCTTATCTGCCGACACATTCTATGTTTCTACACTGTGGCTAGCTGTTTGTGTACTGGTATTTCCTGTTTGACCTTTCTTTTTTTTACTACAAATCCCACAATTCCATCTTCCTCCCTCCCTCCCACACATCAGCCACCCCACCCGTTGAAACATAAATGAGCTGCATCCATTCAAATCAGTGTGGTTTTCAATCAGGGTGCCTTCAGCTGTTGCATTAGTTGCAGATTGATCTCTCCCACCAAGCAATCCCTCCACCCATTGAAGCAGACAGGCTCCCTGTCATCAGCTGACTAGCGAGTCATTGCAAGCTGGGAAAAATCTGAGACAACAGTAATTTTGTATGCTGGTAAAAATAAATATTGTAGTGAAAATCCCAGAGGAATTGTGAGAAAATCTTCACACACAGGTACAGACACTATATTATGAACTACACTAACTTTACAGCCCCTGTAGCATAGTCAAATAAAAATAATCCTGGAATACCCCTTTAAGATTCTGGGCAGGCCGAAAAAAAGATAATATTTATTTAGTCAAGCTTTTACTGGGCAAAGTCTATTTTTTTACACACCTTAAAAGTCAACAAGAGGCAATTTAAAAAAGCTACGAAAGATTTTAGCAGAGGAAAACTGTCAACCATAGGTGACAAGGCAGTACATGACAACTGGTTCATGTTTGCCAAATGGATAGCATCTCCTGTTGTGTTGCTAAAAGTCTTCATCGTATATGCAGAAAAAAATCATTAATTTTTTACATATGCCACATGAAGGGAATCAAAAAGATTAAAAATAAGGATCTGTACCCTAAGGAACTTAGCAATGGAGTAAATCTCAGTTACTCTTTCTTGTGTTGCATTTGCTGTAAAGAATGAATTGTGTATTTAACTCTAAAGGTTATACATTCATTTATTGGGATAGGTTCAATGTGCAAAAAAAATCTATAGATCTATAAATAGGTTGGGTCACTCACTAAACTTGATAACTTTATTAGCAAGTCTATTGTGATCAGTCCAAAAAATTACAGTTTTTATTTTATTGTATTTGGTGCCCTGATTTCAACAATGTTTTATTTTCTTGCTAATCCTATGATTCCGAAATATAGTTGACTATCTCCACTTTTGTACTGAATAGTCAAATGGGTGGGATCTTTATTTTAAAATGGTATGTGAATGCTGGGTTTTGGAAGTGGGACTTGGATCTTCACAATCCCTTCCCCTGAACATGATTAATACCCTCTCAACCTCCTACTTACACTCTGCTGATCCAAGCTTTGACACCCCTCTAAAAATAAAGTTCCCACCTATCTGACAGTTTAGTTTAAGGTACAGATTATCAACCAATTTGACTAAGGTCCAGCCTTAGGACCGAAACGCGTCACCTTGTCATGTTCTCCTTGTCTTTTTGGCTATTGGAATAAACATCCAGTTCCTTCATATTCGCGCTGGACATTTTGCTTTTACTTGTCAATTTGAAAAATGGTTTTGTCATAATGGCAACTTATCACCTATCCAACTGCTCGTGGGACCCTCAAAGATCATGAGAGTGAAGCTCCTGCATTCCAATGGAAAAGTTATTTACTATAGACACTGCCATTGCATTTAAACTCAATTTTCAGTCCTATAGCCTTTGAATGGTGTGGCAGTGCACATGCTTGACCATGAAGAGGGAACATCTTTCCCTGGTACTTTTATTTTATTTTAGAACCTGTTTCATTAATCTCCATACAACAGTGACATTTGTGGCAGCCAGGTTTTTCCACCAAAGTTCTGGCACAGCCATTTGAATGTACTGTCAAGTATTGTTAGAGTACTATATGCACAGCTTAAAGGAGTAGTCCAGTAGTGAACAAGTGGTGAACAACTTACCCCCTATCCTAAGGATAGGGAATAAGTTGCAGATCGCGGGGGGTCCGACCGCTGGGGCCCCCCGTGATCTCCTGTACGGGCCCCCGGCAGCCCGCACGAAGGGGGCGTGTCGACCCCCGCACGAAGCGGCGGCTGACACGCCCCCTCAATACAACTTCGTCAATCTCCGGCTCTGCCATAGCGATGTATTGAGGGGGCGTGTCAGCCGCCGCTTCGTGCGGGGGTCGACACCCGATATCTGGCCGGAGAGCCTGGCCCCCGTACAGAGAGATCGCAGGGGTCCCCAGCGGTCAGACCCCCTGCGATCTCAAACTTATCCCCTATCCTTAGGATAGGGGATAAGTTTTTCACCACTGGACTGCCCATTTAACTTCCGCCTTATTGGTGTACAGGGGAAAAGCAAGAAATAAGGAATTTTGATGTTAGGTATATTATTTTTTACTGATTTTTTGAAAAACTGGTGCAAAAAAAAAAACCTTTAATAAAAAGAAACAAATTTATTTATAAAGTTTTTAAAGTAAATAAATAAATATCATAAATTGTAAGGGGTCCATACAGAGTGGCCCAGAAAATTCTCAGTGCACCTTATGATTAAATAACATACTGTATGATACTTCCTTTTCTTGTAACAAAAAGTGTCTGGTGATATTCATTAGGCTATTGGGGATTGCCTTATACAAATAGCAATTCCAGAATGTAGGAAAGAAGCCAAAAAGTCGACATAAAAAAGCATATACGAGCTGGTATAAAAACTGAGGCCACCGTGCAACATTTCCATTACTGGAGAGGGACAATATTATCCGTTCATTGCAGCCATACATAACCTTCACATTGCTTTATGTCGGGAAAGTAAAGGTTCTGCATTCATGTCAAGGCCTTCTAATGATAAGCTGGAGGTATGCAGGAGAGAAGCAGAATGTTTATGTTTTTTAGGATTAATGATCCCGAAGCAATTAAACTGGACATTATGAGATATTCGCCATGCATATTTAACTTGGTAAAAAATAGTAAAATCTGGACAAGCATAGAATGCAGAGTTTAAACACAAGTAATCTTATACTACAATATAAATAACCATCTTAATACTGTTGCTAAGGCACACCAAAGGTCTTACACAGGGCTTCAGAAAACAAGTTATGGCAAAAGTAATTATTAAAATACATTTTTGTGCATATTTTTTTTAGTATAATTTTTTTTAATAAGTATCCACAGAAGGAAAAAACAAGACTTGTAGCTCTCAACAGGAACCAAGGCCATACCATTTATTGTACTCCCATAGTCTAAGACATAGACATGGCGGCAGCCAGTTCATACAACTATATGCACTTTCTCTTGCCCAAGGAAGTGCAAGGAGTCCCATGAAACAACTGCAATTCTGTCTGTATCTCAGACAATGAGAATGCTGTAAACATTATGCCCATTGTTGAGCTACCCATAATGGACCAGGGGTATCCCACAATAATGTCCTCTTGGGTAAATTTAGTCAGTAAGCATTAGCATATTTTCTATTCTGTTCTATTGAAAAGCATAGTTGACATCACTTTAGTATGAAGGGAAACTGCAAAAAATTTACAGTACACAGTGCTATATATACATTATATTACAGCAGGAGTCCATATGGGATGTATAGTATGTAAGTGTATGGCATGCAGTAGCATATTGGGACTATACATTTGTTTGTTTCAGGAGTTTTTTAATATGTAGCACATACACCATATGTCTTAGCTGGATATTTTAAACATTCCTATTTGTTATTACATCCCACATTAGTGACCCCTCTCATATCCATCTTTAGTGACTCCTCTGAGAACCAACACTGGCAGAACTGTATTTAACCTTGACTAGACAGTTTAAAAAAAAAATAATAATAATTTCATAAAAAAATAAATAAAATAAAAAAAGCTGAAAGCTGAAAAAAATAGTTTGAGTACACCAGTATAATTTGACTGGTAGGTTGCTAGATTCCAGAATCAAGCTTCATTGATAGCAGCTATTTTACCAGAGTCCTAATCATGGCTTCCTGTACTCAGATGCTCCCCAAATTTAGTAGTAGGGAAGAATAGTGAAACTCATCAGCAACTTCAAATACAAACAAGGTAACTGATTTACTGGGTTGTCAAGGTGCCAAATGATCAGAAATGCAGGAAACAGCAATGAAGGGGTTAAACTAAGCACTGAACTGCTGTTGCTGAGAAGCTAAAGTTGATGTGGAAGATTATGCTGCAACCCTGCGGCCATACAACTGTAGGTAAACTTGCATTTATACTTGGTACAATTGTCCAGAGCCTTTTGAATAGCTAGAGCTGAGAGGGAAGCCTGTATTTACCTTTCAGGAACAGTATGGATCACTTTCAGCAGGCAAACTGCCTCAGCTTGTAGATACAGAGCCCAGTCTCCCTCCTGCACATGGTGCATGATAAATTTCCCCCCTACTTCCTTTTCTTTGTCTTGCTGTGTCTGTTCAAGAGACAGAATTAACCTAACAACTTCCAGTGGACATAAGATTTCAATAAAAATGAGACACTTAGTGGGCAAACATTTTAGGACTGTTTTTCTGGGGTAAGTAGCCATTTTTGGTTAATGAAGAATTTAACACATATGTTAGGAATCAAGGCCATCAAATGGAGGGAAGCTGTTTTGTTTGACGACATGTCTACATAAAAAAGATGAATATTTATTATAAATTCATATTTATTTTATGTATATTATTAAGTCAGGCACTGAGCCTTTAAAAGTATGGGCCAAGCAAGGTTCCAAAACTTTCCCAGACTTTTTGTTTTCCTAAATATTTGATCAGTTGTTTCTTAAACAATAAAATATGGGAAATGTCATTCGGGTTGAAGGAAAATGTATATTAACAAGAACCTTTTGTCCCAAAACTTACAAAAAGGTATAAAAACTGTGTCAGATTAGATAAAAGCCCATATACATCAGTGCCATAAGATTTTACATATTCTTAGCAATTCAGCTTTTCAACTATTAAATGGGAAAACATTTTTGATTAAAGAAGAAGATGACACTTTGAACTAACACTTGAAAGGAATTGCACAGACTTTTTTATTTATGAAGGTTCTTTTGAGATAACTGGAGGGAGCCTAAATCTCGAGATAAAAAAAAGACATTATGGTATTTTACAATTCTAAAGTCTGCATTGTTTTTTTACATAAACCCATGGTTTCTGTGAAAGACTCGTAAAAAGCTGTGTAGAACACTTTAACCTTTTATTTAAGTTGCTGCCAGATCTGCTTATGTGTATAGTTTTCCTAAAATTGCATCAGAAATGCTTCACAATAAGGGATCAAGCAGTTACGCTGCACAAGCACATTTCTATGTATTTTATTTTTTACATCCAGTATAATCCACAGTTCTAAACTTCATCCATTGTGTTACATAAAATACTTGACTTTGCAAAGAACATCTGAGTTTGTGGTAGACTTCAGTTTATCCAGCTTTCATGTCGACTATTTATATCTTATATAGTTTTTTCTCATATGGCATTATTCTGTCAGGGCTTTCCTTACTCCTTTGGACAACAATGTCTGTGTACAAATAGGTTGTCTCAACTAAAATATAGAGAACAGCAATAATCTCTGAAGGTCCATGGTCCATTTCATCATAAATTTTACACATTTTAATATCTTGGCAGGAATCTTAGAGAAACACATGACTCGAGGGACGTTAGACCTGCCCCCTTCCCCTTAAAATACCTCACAGCCCATCACCCATTCCACCATCCACCATTCTCCCCATAAAAACCTGACAGTTGTGGGGGAAATGGGCCGGTCAGGCCAGTTTATTCACAATACTTAAATATACATAACAGTATTATCATAAACCAACATTTATTCAAAACATTTTCTTCACCAACCTAGGCACTAACAATTTACCCCTGCCCACATTCACCTGACCCAGGGGCACCCACAAGCGTTAGTGCCTGCTCCCAACAACTCCTTGGGCCCCAACACCCCCCCAGGAGGCCCATTCCTCTAATCCAAACTCTTCAATTCCCAGCAATTAATCCCACCAAGGACCCCTTTTACCTAAGTAAATCCCACTATGTCAAAGACAATCCCGGAACAAATTAGAGCGGGGGGGCCGGACCTCACACTTCTCATTCTCTCGCCAGAGGGAGCTCTCCTCACCTCCGGCCACTGACTACCGTTGTAAGCTCCTCCCCTTAAACTTCGGACCCCTATGCCCCTCGTGTCACCTCCTGTACATCTCTCCCCTTATAGGGCCAGCTACCTCCCAACCCCAATATTAGGTTAAGGGGGCTCTAATGCCGCCACTCTGCTATCGGGTACCCCTTTGCTCTGCTTTGCTCCCATGACTGGAGGGATGTTAGACCCGCCCCGTTACCCTTAAAATACCTCACAAACCCATCACCCATTCCACCACCTCCCTATCTACATCCAGCGTGTTCTGCCCTTCCTAGAGCAGCCAAGATTAGTATTCTGTTGGTTCTGTGTCAGAAGAAGCTGCAGAGCCATCTATGTACAGGAGTTGCACAGACTCTAAAGCAACACAAATTAGACTGTTTAGAAAGTTGAATAAGACTATGTTCACACTGCCGTTGTGCTTCAACCCCTGAATGTCCAACTCCCGTCCTTCCAACAGACTCAGCGACTGAGCTCCCTTTATCGGAACATGCCAGTAGTGTATTTTAGAAAATAACGTAAAAGAAAAGAAAAAACATAAGGAAAAAGCTCAAATGTTCTTTTCTTTGATAAACACTGTGGGGGGAGATTTATCAAAACCTGTTCAGAGGAAAAGTTGCTAAGTTGCCCAATAGCAACCAATCAGATTACTTCTTTCGTTTTTCACAGGCCTCTTTAAAAATTAAAGAAGCAAATGATTTGCTGCTATGGGCAACTCAACAACTTTTCCTCTGGACAGATTTTGATAAATCTTCCCCTGAATGTTTTTAAAACAACATGAAGGTATAAGATTGACATTCACTTGAAGCCTAAATAAACAGCTTTAGAAAATCCTGACGATGTATTGTATTTTTTGTCTCCAAGAGGCTTCCCCGCTTCATTTGAATGGGGGAAGGGAAATTGTGCCTTCATTTATACTCTGATATATTCATCAACGTTGCTCAGCAACTGAACGTTAAAAACATTTCAGTGCGAAGCACGAAATGATGTTGATGGTGGACATTGAACATTTAGTAAATACATTAAATAAGGAGCTGACATTTTCTTTTTCTTTTACATTTGATATATGCTAAATGTTTTTAAAACACCATAAAAGTATAAGATTGACATTCATTTAAAGCCTAAATAAAGATCTTTAGAAAATCCAGAAGATATATTGTATTTTTACTCTCTGAGGCTTGCTCTCATTATCGGAATGGGGTGGAATTGTGTCTGTATTCATAAGATGCACAGCAACTGCACCAAGTCACATGTGGCCTTCATCTACAGTATCTAATATAATTTTATCTTAATATCTGATTTCCTCCTAAAATATTCCCCCTGCTAAATATATGTCTTATAATACATAATACATAACTATTTACATATATCCTCTTCTGAATACACTTGGGATAAAGTATCGATTATATATCAACTTCTAGATTTGCAGTAATAATATTACTGTATAGATCTGCTACGACATCTCCATACTAAACATTTATCTCCATAAATTGTAACTGAGGAACAAGAACATCATTTACTATGAGTTTTACAGCCTCAAACACAATGAACTGGAAAATAAACCAAACACAATGCTCAACGATAACATTGCCAAATTCTACTAATACACAGATTCAGGGACAAGCATGCCTAGGCTCAAAAGGGGGCTTGAGCTCCTGCCCTTTTTTCTGCAGCTGCCCCTTCATTCAGAATTGCAGCGGGAAACACACTAAGTTCACTATCAAATCTGCCCATGTGTACCAGACATTTGTTAAATTATGAGAATTTACTTTATTTTTTACTTGAGCCCCTGCCCTCCAAAATGTCTGTGCACGTTCCTGCACAGATTGACTTTTTACAGCCACGTAGGGTCACCAAAATGGTATGAGCTGTGACCTAATACATGCTTGGAGATCCTGATTCAAAAATCTGCACAGTACCTTCTCCAGCCTTTATTGATCTATGTTTACGTATAATTTTATTCATATCAAAATTTGCAATATTTACATAATCCTATACAGTATATTGTAAAATGTGTATCTTTTACTCTTCGAAACCACAGGTAGAATATCTTTGTTGTTATTGCTGCGTATTATGCAGTATATCCATGAAAATGTTAAGAGGTTTCTGGCAGTCACAGAAAAAGGATTTTATAACCGATTTATGCTGATAAACTACCAGTGCATAAAGGAGATAAAATATTATGTATAAATCCTTCAAATATTACAGATTTAATAACAAAAAATAATAGCAGTGCAGGCAGTTTTGTTGTATAGGCCTTGCCAGGTCATTTTAGCTATTACACTGCAGTCACTTACTTAACTTTAGATCTACAATGTAATGCTTTATTTATTAACACTGGTCTACTTCAACAGCACTACACATTTGTAACGTGTTCTTGTAAGCCTGTGTTTTCCAACCAGGGTACCTCCAGCTGTTACAAAACTACAACTCCCAACATGCCCGCACAGCCTTTAGCTGGAGGCACTCATAGCTTCATAGTTTGCCATGCATTTCATGGTAAAATGCATTGATAAATTCATGTCAGTTTTTCAGTAACAGAGCTATCAGAACTATACCAAAGTGTTCTGTTTACTCCATGGTGAACAATGGCCGTATATAGGGTCACTTTTCATAAATCCAACAATCTGACTCAGTTTCCCTCTGGTGCAGTAGAAAAGTGCCCATTCTTTTGAGTGAGACAGTTTAGAATCATCTAGCGCCTAAATTGGAGCGCCGGATGCCGAAACTCAATTCAAATTGGGGCAAAAATCCTTGCACCAGCCCTGCCTATGACCACAGGATATACATATATGTAATAAAGTATATCAAATGATCATTTTAGTACACTTTGTACGATGTAAGTATAAGTGTCTGTGCTCAGAGTTAGTACTGCAGATTTTAACAGTCCTGTACCGTTGTCCCTCAACTTACAATGGTCTCCGGTTACAATATTTTTAACATACAATTACAATGTCCTTTTCTGGACTGTTGTAACTTGAAACCAGACTCAACATACAATGCTACAGACAGTCCAGATCTGCAAAACATGTCAATGGCTTGAAAAACTGATCAATCAGATTGGGCTGTTCACTGGTAAAACACCTGTATTACTGAAGTAACATAGTTCATAAGGTGGAAAAAAGACCAGAGTTCATCAAGTTCAACCTATAACCCTAATGAGTCCCCACTGAGTTGATATAGATCTAGAATCCATAACCTGTAATGTTATTATTCTCCAAAAATGCATCCAGGCCCCTTTCGAATTCTTTTACAGAGTTCACCATGACCACTTCCTCCGGGAGAGAATTCCACAGTCTCACTGCTCTTACAGTAAAGAACCCCCATCTGTGCTGGTGTAGAAACCTTCTTTCCTCTAGACATAGAGGATGCCCCCTTGTTATAGATACAGTCCTGGGTATAAATGCACTGACTGGTGTCTGGTAGCGCCGCCCTACAGTACAAGGAGGTATTACATGTTCTGTACTACTTAACTGTGCCGTGGTTGGCTGCTCCTTTGGACACCAGGTAAGGCCCCCTTCACACTACAGGTATCATCCTGCTTTTTTACTGCCATTATTTTACAATAACGGATGAAAAAAACTGGATGCAATAACTGGTAATAACGGATGATAACTGATGACCATCATCCATTATTTTTAATGTTTTTTTTCTTAAAAAACCTGATGTTGTTCATCCGTTATCATCCATTATCATCCGATATTACCAGTTACATCTATTTTTTTATCAGGTTTTTAACCCTTTTTTGTAAATCTGTATTGAGCATGCTCGGTACAAAAAATGGATGTTAAAAAATGGACAATAACGGATAATAACAGATTTTTTTTTTTAACATCCATTTCCCATAGACTTCATTGTTAAATTTTAACTGCCGTTTTTTCCCCATTATTTTTGCCAGACCAAAAATTTGTGCATGCACCGACTTTTAATGGACATTAGTAAAAACAGACATACCTGATGCAAAAGGATAGTCAAAAAATCCCATTGACATGAATGGGATTTTTTGACGGCCGTTTTCAGGACTTTTTGCCGGGAGCAGGGGTGTGGAGATTTAACAAAAAACTACTTGTCCACAGGACTAAAACAATGCAAAATCTACTTGTTACTCATGACAGTCCCCTTGTCCGGGCCAATTTTTGCTTTTAAACTCTCATTTTTTCCTCCTCACCCTATAATAGCCATAACTACCTTCTATAATGATACCTTTTAATTTTCCAATAACTTATTCTCCGAACCCAAAAAATATATATATAATCGGTGAAGTGAAATTGAAATAGTAAAAGATAATTTAGCAAATTTGGTGGTTTTCTTTTCTACACCATTTACCTTGTGATTGAGCTAACATGTTGCTTTGATACTTTAGGCCGGCCTGATTACAGCAATACCAGATTTGTATAGTTTCCATCATGTTTTACTAATTTTTTTTTTTTTTTTACTTTTTCAAATTTTTTAATTGCCAATGTTTGACCCCTGTAGCTTTTTTTTCGCATACCAGGTTGTATGAGGGCTCATTTTTTGCGTCATAATCTATTTTTTGTATCGGTACCATTTTGGCATTGATCTGACTTTTTAATCGCTTTTTAACTTTTTTTTTTACACTTTATTAGACTTTTAGGAGGAATCATTAGATTCCTCATACAGATCAATATAGTTCTATTGAACTCATTGATCTGTGTTCTCTTTTTCCTATTTTTGGATGACATTTTGGTGGCTTTATAACCAATTACCAGGTTTCCATAGAGTTATGGTGTCAACATACAATAATTTCAACATACAATGGTCATCTTAAAACCAATATATATATATATATATATATATATATAGATGTATATATATGTATATATATATATAGATATATATATATATATTTATATATATATATGGTAAAATATTGACTATTATGATATAAGTATGTTATACATGTTGGCAAGGATAGAATTTTACTCTAGGTAACAGCAGTTTCAAAATGCAAATCCCCTGTCCCCATCCCTTTTCTCAGTATTGATATAGAAAAGGAGTATGAATCATATTATCCACTTTGTAAAGCTATTGGATGACTTTGTAAAGCTATTGGATGACAAGAATATACAAACAAAAAAATGTTCAGTATCTGTTGAAATATACCATGTATGATCTGTTTAACATAGAAATGTACAGAGAACTCACAAATTCCTTAACTTTTGTAGATTGCAAGCTAACCAAACTAATAATATGCATTGGCAATGAACAGATTGCATGTTGGGTTGTGCTGTCATTTCATTCTTGTAAATGGATGGATTACCTTGATGTGGGGAGGAAAATAACAATTAAAAAACAAATTATTTAATCAACTGTTATGGAAAAATTTAAGCAGCAGAATGATTCTAACAGGATGCAGGTTGCTGGAGCTCTCTTAGTTTATCTTTAGGATATCTGGTGGATTTGAATAAAATGGGAAACAGATGATGATTGAAGCGTACCTGTCAGATCTCACAACAAAAATGAATGAATATGTTCCTCAGTACCTAATCATGATCATGTACATCTCATTTTTATGCCTATGACACCTATATTTATTAAAAATACCTCTTTTCATTAGCTCACAGTGTTAGAAATCCTCTCAGGGGAAGGGGACGTGTCCCTCCCTTGTGGTGGGAGGTGATTTGTGTGTCTGCTCATGCAGCCTTGTCCACGAGTCATCTCTTGTCCATGACTCATGGACAAGCCTGATGCTGCTGCAGGACTGGTTAAGGTCCCAGTAGGTATGGGACCCCTAGTGGTGGAATTTTCAGGGGCCATTTTCTTTATTAAGTACTAGCTGAGTACCCGGCGTTGCACGGTTTTTCCTTCCTAATCCTTGTTGGGGAGGAAAATCAACAAAGTGGAAGCTTTTGACTTCATATCCAAACCTCATATATTGTTGCCATATCCCAACCCAATATCCCGTCCCCATATCCCTTCCTCATATCTCCACCTCATATCCCGTTCTCATATCCCGACCTCATATCCCGACCTCATGTCCCATCCTCATATCCTGACCTCATATCCCGTCCTCATATTCCGACCTCATATCCCATCCTCATATGCTGTCCTCATATCCCGTCCTCATATCCCAACCTCATATCCCGTCCTCATATGCAGTCCTCATATCCTGTCCTTATGTCCCATCCTCATATCCTGTCCTCAGGTGGGACTGATTTGTGATGAAGATATTGCAACCTGAAAATAGAAGGGGACGTGGCTTTGTAGGACTGGGCGTGATTTGCCAGCCAGACTGATGCACAAAAAGGGTAGAGAATAAAGGGGTTGAGCCATACACATTGGGCATGTCTTTGTGAGATGGGGTGGGGCTTGCAAGCCGGATTGACACATTCACCAGGAGATGCAGAGCGGAGCTTGTGGACTAAGGTACTGGAAGTCCCATATATTTGCATGGGACTTGAAACAAAAACCTATCTTTTATATACGGGTGTAGGTAAGGGTTAATTTAACTATCATATCTTTTTATTTGACATATAAGTAATATGTATACCAGTTATTATTAAAATATCTTCAGCCGTATGGAAGTTATGTGGGAACATACATTTCCCTTAGATTTGCATGGGACTTTAAGCAAAAACCCCGACCCTCACAAATGGGGGTAGTTAAGGGTTAAATTAACTATCCTATATTTTTAGTGGACATATAAGTAACATGTGACCAAGTATTATCAAAATATCTCCAGCCGTTTGGAAGTTATGCAGTAACATATATTTCCCATAGACTTGTATGGGACTTTAAACAAAACCCCCGACCCTGGCAAATGGGGGTGAGTAAGGGTTAAATTCCCTATCCTATGTTTGTTGTTGACATATAATGATTAACCAAAAGATCACCGAGGTGATCCACTAATTCCCTATATTTCCCATATATTTGTTAAAAGGTGTAATCTTTATTAATTTAAAACACCAAAAAAAAAAGGGGGTTAAAAGTTGCAGTGTATCTCTCCTCCCGTATTGATAGTAATTATTTGTGCCAAACAGGCATCCCCTATTATCTACCTGTGTGTACCTGCAGTGTGCACACGGTTGTTGGGGGAGTCTACACTGTATATTAAAACCTATCCTATGCCCCCCTCGACATGTTTCACCGCAAGACGCGGCTTTGTCAAGAGGTTTTAAATATGTGTGTTCGCATATCGCATATATTGTGTAAATTTTTGGATAACATTTTACCAACTTCAGTGTCAGAAGCTCTTTTGACTTCATTGGTAATAGAAAATAATTAAAGGGGTACTCCTGTGGAAACTTTTTTTTTTTTTTTTAAATCAACTGGTGCCAGAAAGTTAAACAGATTTGTAAATTACTTCTATTAAAAAATCTTAATCCTTCCAGTACTTTTTAGGGGCTTTATACTACAGAGGAAATTCTTTTCTTTTTTGATTTCTCTGATGTCATGACCACAGTGCTCTCTGCTGACCTCTGCTGTCATTTTAGGAACTGTCCTGAGTAGGAGAAAATCTCCATAGCAAACATTTGCTGCTTTGGACAGTTCCTAAAAGGGACAGCAGAGGTCAGCAGAGAGCACTGTGGTCATGACATCAGAGAAATCCAAAAGGAAAATAATTTCTTCTGTAGTAGACCGCCCCTAAAAAGTACTGGAAAGATTAAGATTTTTTTTTAAATAAAAGTAATTTACAAACCTGTTTAACTTATTGGCACCAGTTGATTAAAAAAATTTTTTTCCACGGGAGTACCCCTTTAAGTGTTTCAAGTTAGGACATCAAGGCTTTTACTTTTCTGTCTGTAATTTTTTCTGTTTTACTTTTATCTCTATATGTGATTTGTATAATCTGCTACAAATGTAGGATGTGATTTCTAAAAATAAATAAATATAAAGTTTAGATTATCCTTCTAGGGATTAAAGGAGTAGTCCAGTCCTGAAAAACATATCCCCTATCCTAAGGATAGGGGATACGTTTCAGATCGCGGGGGATCCGACCACAGGGCCCCCCCCCCCAGATGCAATCTCCCGTATCTCTGGCCAGATAGTGTGTGTTGCCCACCACACTAAGCGACGGCCAACACGCCCTCTCAATGTCAGGATGTTCAGACCCCCATGATCTTTAGAACAAGTAGGAAGAAGCATGCAGCTGAGAACTTCTCTCCCATACCACTACAAAAAACTCTGTAACAAGTCTATTTCTAAGTTTTAAGACCATTGTTGCCCTTCTGGACCTTGTGTAACTTCACAACCTACACACTGCTAAGGTCAAGTCTGGTTCCTTACACGTAGTTTATAGTATATGATTTCCCCTACTTTATGGCATATGATACTATCTGCAAACATTTAATAGCTTTAGTATATTATTTCTTCCGGGAAGTCATAAGAATGCATGACTTACTGCCTTCCATAGATTTTTTTCTCTTCTGTATCTGTAAAAGGATTCAGGTTATATGCATTGTCCAAAACTTGCAGATGTATTTGCTACAACATGTTCAACCACTGCCATGAATGATTTTCTTTGCTTAATATTTGAACTTTAGGTAGTCAGATAATGTTCCAACAAATCTGTCTCTGTCACTTTAGAGCTGTGTAAAAAGATGCTCATGTATTGAATACAGAGAATGCCGCTTTCTGCCCAGAGATGGCACGTTGTCAGATGCAGTTCTTTACTTCCTTTTTTTAACCTCGCCATAAATTATGTTAATTGGGAACGCTAATAAAAGAACAAATTGATTTTGGTTGAGGGTCTGACAAAAGGATTACTTGTGCTATAGTTCAGCTTGTGTTATAGTGCATCTGAAAGGCTGCCAGAATCATAATGGAATCAAAACAGTTTCTTCAGAGATGAGGGAATCTGTTCTGCTTCTCTGTCTCCATCAATATTGATCACATAACAGCCTCACTGCTGGCAAAAAGTGACGGTCTTCTTCTTGGTTTAAGAATTTTTAGGGTCCTTAGAAGAAACATATACCATTTATTTCAAATTATCTACCTGCGGTTAGATTTAGCCGTATGTCTAATAAACACCTTGAAAGTAGCAGATACTTTCATGTATTTAATATATGCATAAGCATATCCTCATATCCAGGTGTGTTTAACTTCAGAAACGATTATGGATTTTACATTCCCTGTGGGGAACAGATATGGTTTACTTAATTCTGTGGGGGATCACATAGAGAATTAGTCCTGTACTAATATGACTATATAAACACACGTAAATAGATTCTAAATGTCACCAGATTTGATAATTTAGTTCCTGTAAATATTTAGAATGCTAGCTATACACAGCACAAGAACAGACTTAAAGGGATATTCCTTTCTCAACTGATGCAGTTATAGTTATAAGGCACCTCAAGGTAAATACTTTTGCAAATATGTCCATTTAGCAAACTTTCATATTTCTCCTGGTATTCCTGCTCCTTTCCTACTGTTGTTGATAGCCCATTGCCTAGGTTACAGACCACCGCTCCACTCTGTCACTCCCTAACATCCATCAATGTGGCAACAATGCGGTTGTTGTGGAAATCCAGGTTATGTTGGTATTGAGTGTAATATACATCCAGTGTCGGCTTTGTTGTTGCATCAATTGATGTTAGGGAGCGACAGATCACCGTCTGCATATTCTCGTATGCTTATCACCTAAACCATTGCCCAGCAGTATACCTTTATAATTGTGCAAAATAAAGTATATGTGCCCACAAACAAGATGGAGATTGTTACATCTTTTCTTTGACTACACCAACACATGCTCTGTTTGAGCGGTTGGTATGGTTACAGGAAAGCCATTTTCTGACATGGCATCTGTTGCAATCGTGGGTGCACAGGAGCACTAGTCTAAACACGGCCATGAGGATAATGGTACCAATCCCAGCATCTCAGCGTGCCTTTACTTTTTGTAAATGGTGAGTTTCAGTATGTCCTGTTCTGATAATCAATTCTATTCCCTGCACATGTAATTTGTAATGATTAAGAGGGAATATGTTTAACTGCAATATATTAATTAAATAAGGCTCTATATAACATACCATTGCTTTGCTTGAGAAAGGATGCATAGGGCAGCAGAAACATTGCAGAGACATGAGTAAATTAATTTCACTTTTTTCTTTACCATATTAGAGTGCAGTTGGATCTTTTGTGCTATTTGTTTCATATATATACATACCCATGCACCAGCCCAACCACCTTTTCTAAAGTGGAGTGTTGGTCTGTAACCTAGACAAGGAGCTGTCAACAACAGGAGGAAAGGAGCAGAAATATCAGGAGGAGGAAAATGTGCTAAATGAATGTATTTGCAAAAATGTTTACTGGATGTGCCTTACAAGTTTATCAATGTTAGTTGAGAAGGAAATACCCCTTTAAAATTACACCATATGGAAGGAAATCTTGTTTATACAGGGAATCAGTCAGATGATTGTGAACCTAATTTTTATAATGGGAGTGAGTGTCAGGTGATGGGCAGTCAGGGGGTGTGAATGTTGTACAATTAAAAGTGTGTATGTCTTATACATAATCCCGCCCATCACCTTATAGTCTTTCCCATTATTAATTTTACGTTCATGCCCATCTGACTGATTCCCTAAATTGTCAAACAAGATATAAACCCACACATCTCAAGAACAGGAGGGCATATCATGGAACTGTAAAAAGGTGTGTGATCAGGGTACATTAAGCTATTTTATAGTGCAATCTCATTTTTAGATGGTTGGCCAGTGGAGGTTCATGACATCATGATGCTTCATTCTAGGTTAGAATTACTATGATTGTGGAGAGAAATTCTGCCCATGTTCAACATAATTTGGAATGATGGGGCCATCTTGCACTGGGCCTCATCATTTTAAGCATTTGTGAGCAGCTGCATGAGATTTCTATGTTAGAGAATGCCCTTGTACACCATAAACGCACTATTTTCACCTACTGACTTGATCCTTCCATGTCCAAAAAGCACCACTATTTTATCAAAAAGTCTGCAAATCATCACCTGTGTTATTACATGGCGTCCCTTTTTGTTATTACTTACTTTATGCCTTGAACTTCACTATATCTTTTAATCCTAAAAACAGTATTTCTCTTTTTTTTTACTTCAGTACATGAATATTAACTATGCCCAGAACATGTTGTAAGTGCCATTTCAGCGACTAGACTTCAGAATAAAGTAATTTTCTGGAATTAATATGCATTAATACCTCAAAGAGCTTTTAGTATTGAGGTTTGAGGGAAAAATCTAAAATCGAATGTCTTAGACTTTAAAGGCTACAACACATTTTCAGGTAGCATTGCCTGTAAGAGACATATAACGTTCACATTTCAGCGATATTAGGAGACAAATATGTTCACAAACATCAAAGAGAAAACCAGCGTGTATGGTTGAAATGTAGGATATATACATTGTCCAAGTGCTTTCAGTACATCAAAGAAGCAGCCGTTTTCCTCTTTGCCCACTTAGTTTGGCACAGATTTATACTTGGATGAATCCCACCAGTTCAAGCATGAAATCTTATTTTTAGTATTTAGTTTATACTAATGAAAGAGCAGCTGGAAATTATTCCAAGTGATGTACTTTATGGGTTTCTTTCCATTTGAGAATAAACTGGTAACATTTAGTCAAAAGTTTATTTATCTGAAAGAATAAATAAATCCTTTATTTAAATCTCCATATTGTCTAAAATGAGTTTGTCCAATGTGCATGCATGTAAAAATATAGGAAAATATGACCCTAGGGATGGGTTCATCTTGTGTTCATTGCATGTCTTTGCAAGTTGTTAAAAAGTAGACCAAACCCTAGAATACTATGGTCTCAACTATGGTCACAACTAAACAAATCACTGCAGTTCATATATTCAGAATAGCACTGACAATACTAATGAAGTGCCAGCCTCATACTATCCATTATACCAGTCCTACAATAGTCCCTGTGGCGCCAGAACTAAAGGAGTTCCCAAACGTATTCCTATAATTAGGGGAAGCTCTTTGGCCCAGGGTGAAAGGTTCAGCTTAGTCCCCAACTTCCCTCAGATACTTCCCTCCTGTGCATAGTAAAAATATTTATGTCTATGTCAAGAAGCAGAGCATCCCAGTCAGCCTAAGATGATGGACTCCTCTGGCTTAGGGGCCTTTTCTTATCTGTGACTACTGCAACCCCTGTAGCTAATAATGGCAGCCTCATAACATCTGCCAATATGGTACATCCTTGTCATCAACAAAGTTTGCTGCTTTAGACATAGTACACCTTATAAACCCTGACTACACCTAATACAAATTCAGAGCACCCCTCAAACTGGGAAGTCAAAAGATGTATAGTGGGGGACAGGGAAGAAAATGGAATACACCCTTACCCCTATTGTCACTTGCAATTTATTGCCTGGTGTTGGTCTCAGGGACCAGAGGTATGCATCTTTATATGCTCATCCTTCTAATTTGCCTTTAAAGGGGTACTCCACTGGCCAGCGTTTGGAACATTGTGCGCATTGCGGGGGACGGCCACGCACCGTGATTACGTCAGGCCATGCCCCCTCAATGTAAGTCTATGGGAGGGGCGTGATAACCGTCATGCCCCCTCCCATAGATTTGCATTGAGGGTGCATGGCCTGACGTCTCGAGAGGGTGTGGTCGACCCCCACAGTGTGCACACAGCATTCGGATTGAAATGTTCCGAACGCTAGCCAATGGAGTACCCCTTTAATGTTATCACTTGTACTTGTACTGTATGTTATCAATGGAAATTAATGTTTGTATAGGAAATTGATGGTGCACCTTTTATGACACAGCATGAAAACATATGAGAGACATAAGATGGTAAGAAGAGAGACAAAGAAAGATAGTTTTGGCAAAGAAGGGATTATAACATTGCTGAGGGCAAGGAAGGAAGTGCTGGAAGAGTACAAAGAGATCAGACAGCATCGCAGGAGAAAAGAGGATTTCAGTTTGAAGCCATCGTGTTGAGATGCTCCTCTCTTATGTGGAGATTTTATCTGGGGCTCTGTAAATGGTTTAGTCATTTGAGCAGCGTTTGCATAGTACATGGGCGATACTGTACCGGTGGTTTTCATCAGTGTGACAGTAAAGCTACAGATTAATGCTAAATGAGATTGGAAAAGACAAAAATGAGTTTTGACGTAGCTGCAGCTTTAATAATTTATTTGCACTAGATCAGACGTAAAAGTAATTCATTAATGTCAACATCATATTTCATTTGTCTCTCCCAGGACTCGGTCCCTCTGCATTTAGAAACTTAGTACCTGTTTAACCATTTTCTAACTCAATCAAATTTTATAACACCCTGCAACTGCTGCTTTTTTAACGTGCAACCATGTTGGTGTCAGAGGAATGTGGTGAACTGTATGATAAAATATGATTTTACACTAAGCAATAAAACTATCACATTATGTATACTTAAAGTACGGTAACTCTTAATATTAAAAGGCAGAAGACAAGAAAAAAACTAAAGTATTTACTGTGGTGTTTCTTATTTGCAGCCATCAAACACAGACCACTTGCTGGGACCACCCAAAAATGACAGAACTCTTCCAATCACTTGGTAAGTGGGCTCACACTTCTAGAGCGGTTAGGTTGTTCACTTTGGGTCCCAGATGATAAGCTGATTAGTGTCCTGTTGGGCAATGGCAGCAAATATTCAGTTCCCCTGCAGCACCTTAAAAAAATTAAAGGTATTTCCCGGAAAAAGAAAAGTATTAAAGGGTAGCTCCCACCATCCTATTTTTTTTTTTTGATAGCCCGTTCACCCCCCCCCCCCCCCCGCTACGGCACTAGCCCGTTCCCTCCTCCCCCCCCTGCCCCGCATACCCCGTTCCCTCATTACACTTGCAGTTACTGCAGAGTCCGGCAGCGGGCGTGCAGGGACAGCGGCAGCAACGAGGCGGCAGCGGCGATGTGCGGGAGGAGTGGCCTCCCAGCCAGTGGCCGGGGAGCCAATGCGCTCGCTCCCGCCTGTCTGATTGACAGGCAGGGAGCGAGTGCAGCCTAACTGAAAAAGGACTGATTGCCACTCCAAAATCAGTCCTTTTTCAGTGGCCGGTTTTTAAATGTAAATTAAACCTTTTTAATGAAAAAAAAAAAATTATAAAAGTATATTAGAGATATGTTGTAGTACATAAGTACTACAACATATCAAAAAATAAAGTTGGTGACAGTGCCCATTTAAGTGTAAGGAGACTTAAAGGAGTAGTGCAGTGAAAAATTACTTATCCCCTATCCAAAGATCGCGTGGGGTACGACCGCTGGGACCCTTCACAATCTCCTGGATGGGGCCCCGGCAGTCTTCCGGAAGTGGCCTTTCCGACCCCCGCGGGAAGACGCGGCTGACACACCCCCTCCATGTATCTCTACGGGATACATGGAGGGGACGTGTCAGCCGCTTCTCCATGTGGGGGTTGGCACGTCCCCTCCCAACAGACTGCCGGGGCCCTGTTCAGGAGATCGCAGAGGGACTCAGTGATCTATAACTTATCCCCTTTCCTTTGGATAGGGGATAACTTATTTTTCAATACAGAACTCCTTTAGAAATGAAAAATAAGGGATACTCAGTTATCCAATCCCCACCACAGTTTTTAACAATAAAAATAACAACAGTAAAAATTAGAAGAACAATCCAAACATATAGCATACAGTACTTGTTTATTAATGGTATAAATTTGGATGAATAATGAAAAATAAACACTAATATCTATATGTTGTTAAACATCTGCAAATTTATACCAAAAATGTCCTTTTATTTCAGCTGTACAGCCCAAATAGATATAAATAGAGCATTCCAGACTAGCGGGTTGAGGAATTTTATTTTTCCACCATGCTCATCGGGTCGATTTTCATCAGATTTTATAAGACATTCTGTATTGATGGTAGTTACATGAAATTACAGCAGCTGTCACTATAGTACTGGGAAGGTTTCTTTTATATATGTTAACACTGACTCTTGCCTGCTGATAAAATAATGCCATCTGTAAACTATGAACTGAAGATGCAGTAAATGCTGCTGTACTGATCTTCCCTTTATTGTTCCCAGGTGACCTGAACAATGTGAGGTTTTCAGCCTACCGCACTGCTATGAAGATAAGGAGACTTCAGAAAACATTGTGCTGTAAGTGGAGACGTCTTCCTGTCCTACATATGCCCTGTATTTTAATCTACTTTATACTGATCGTACGGTTGTGTTGATATCACATCTACTTTGTAATGTATCCTGCACGTGTCTTTATACTTATATTCATTTTATCACAGTCATCTGTGCTTTTCGGGTTATTTTTTATATCTTTATGTAAAAACACATTGAAAATGTTCTATTAAAAAATCTTAATCCTTCCAGTACTTATTAGCTGCTGAATACTACATAGGAAATTATTTTCTTTTTGGAACACAGTGCTCTCTGCTGACATCATGACCACAGTGCTCTCTGCTGACATCTCTGTCCATTTTAAGAACTGTCCAGAGTAGGAGAAAATCCCCATAGCAAACATAGGCTGCTCTGGACAGTTCTTAAAATGGACAGAGATGTCAGCAGAGTGCACTGTGATCATGATGTCAGCAGAGAGCACTGTGTTCCAAAAAGAATAGAATTCCCTATGTAGTATTTATCAGCTAATAAGTACTGGAAGGATTAAGATTTTTTTAATAGAAGTAATTTACAAATCTGTTTAACTTTCTGGCACCAGTTGATTTAAAAAAAAAAAGAAAAGTTTTCCACTGGACTACCCCTTTAATCCCTTCCCCTGTCAGTGGTTTTTGACAAGTTTGTAACTCCTCAGCCTTAACATGAATGCTTATTTTTTGCAGAACCAGTTGCAACTGCAAAGCAGAAAAAGACTATTTATGGGCTGAAATTGAATAACAAAACTTTAAGTGATTTAGTTTTTCATCATTAAAGGGGTACTCCGCCCCTGGCATCTTATCCCCTATCCAAAGGATAGGGGATAAGATGTCAGATCGCCGGGGTCCCTCTGCTGGGGACCCCGGGGATCGCTGCTGCAGCACCCCGCCATCATTACTGCACAGAGCGAGTTCGCTCTGTGCGTAATGACGGGCGATACAGGGTCCGGAGCAGCATAACGTCATGGCTCCGCCCCTCATGACATCACGGCCCGTCCCCTTAATGCAAGTCTATGGCAGGGGGCATGACGACCGCCACACCCTCTCCCATAGACTTGTATTGACAGGGGGCGGGCCGTGACGTCACGAGGGGCGGGGCCGTGACGTAACAATGCTCCGGCCCCTGTATTGCCCGTCATTACGTGCAGAGCGATCTCGCTCTGCGCAGTAATGATAGCTCGGTGCCGCAGCAGCGATCCCCGGGGTCCCCAGCAGCGGGACCCCGGCGATCTTACATCTTATCCCCTATCCAAACGATGTCTAGGGGCGGAATACCCCTTTAACTAAGATGTAAAACTGACATGTTTTTTTTAAAATTCTCCAGATCAGTATGATTACAACCATACCTATTTTATATCATGTTTGTTATGTTTACTACTTAAAAAAAATGTAAACTTCAAAATGCATTGAATTGCCATATTGTGGCCCCTATAACTTCTTTATTTTTTATATCCATGGAACTGCGTGATGGCTGATTTTTTTGATCTGCACTGTGGTGGATCAATAACCTTATATTTTAAATCCTGCTATATTTAAAACTGCCGGGATCAGACTGTATTCCCATGCTGGCAGTTGCATGTAAGTGTCAGCTGTAAAATGCACCTACCTACCTCTATCTTACAGGTGTCTAATGTAAGATAGAGCAAGATCAGTTCCTGAAACCACTCAATGACCACCAAGCACCATATAAAGGTGTATTGCTTGAAATTAAGATGTGATTATGTGGTTATTCCCCAGTCAGTGGTGGTGCTAGGTTACAGAGCAGCTCCTAATTGAAGTGAATGAGATCTTCTCTGCACTTATCAAGCACCACACTTCCAGCTTCCATACACTATTTAGTTATGGTGTCGGGGCTGCACTGTTCAACTATAGATGGTTCATCCTTTGGATAGGCCATCAATAATTTTAGGCTGGGAAACCCTTTTAAAGGGGTACTCCTCTGGAAAACCATTTTTTTTTTTAAATCAACTGGTGCCATAAAGTTAAACAGATTTGTAAATTACTTCTATTTAAAAATCTTAACGGGGTTATCCACCATAAGGTGATTTTAGTACGTACCTGCCAGACAGTTATGGACATGCTTAGGAAGGATCTGTGCTTGTCTTGGGGCAAAATGTTGTTAGATTACCATAAAGCTGTGGCTAGCTTTTTGTGAACTGGTATTTCCTGTTTGAGTTTTCTTCTTTTCCTACAAATCCCATGATTCCATTTTCCTCCCTCCCACACATCAGCCACCCCACCCACTGAAACATAAATGAGCTTCATCCATTCAAAAGACCTATGGTTTTCAATCAGGATGCCTACAGCTGTTGCATTAGTTGCCGATTGATCTCTCTCCCACCAAGCGATCGTTCCACTGACTAGTGAGGTCAGGTCTTGGCCGCATTGCAACCTGGGAAAAATCTGAGACAACAGTCACTTTGTATGCTGTTAACAATTAATATTGTGGTGAAAATCACATAAAAATTGTGAGAAAACCGTCACACGCAGGTACAGATACTATATTATGAACTACACTAACTGTACAGCCCCTGTGTTACGCCTAGCGCTCCGGGTCCCCGCTCCTCCCCGGAGCGCTCACGGCGTCTTTCTCCCTGCAGCGCCCCGGTCAGTCCCGCTGACCGGGAGCGCTGCACTGTCATGGCCGTCGGGGATGCGATTCGCACAGCGGGACGCGCCCGCTCGCGAATCGCATCCCAGGTCACTTACCCGTCCCGGTCCCCTGCTGTCTTGTGCTGGCGCGCGCGGCTCCGCTCTCTAGGGCGCGCGCGCGCCAGCTCTCTGAGACTTAAAGGGCCAGTGCACCAATGATTGGTGCCTGGCCCAATTAGCTTAATTGGCTTCCATCTGCTCCCTGGCTATATCTGATCTCCTCCCTTGCACTCCCTTGCCGGATCTTGTTGCCTTGTGCCAGTGAAAGCGTTTAGTGTGTCCAAAGCCTGTGTACCTGAACTTCTGCTATCCATCCTGACTACGAACCTTGCCGCCTGCCCCCGACCTTCTGCTACGTCTGACCTTGCCTCTGCCTAGTCCTTCTGTCCCACGCCTTCTCAGCAGTCAGCGAGGTTGAGCCGTTGCTAGTGGATACGACCTGGTTGCTACTGCCGCAGCAAGACCATCCCGCTTTGCGGCGGGCTCTGGTGAAAACCAGTAGCCTCTTAGAACCGGTCCACTAGCACGGTCCACGCCAATCCCTCGCTGACACAGCGGATCCACAACCCGTAAGCCGAATCGTGACAGTAGATCCGGCCATGGATCCCGCTGAGGTGCCGCTGCCAAGTCTCGCTGACCTTACCACGGTGGTCGCTCAGCAATCGCAGCAAATTGCCCAACAAGGACAGCAGCTGTCGCAGTTGACCGCCACGTTACAGCAACTTCTGCCTCTGCTACAGCAGCAACCATCTCCTCCGCCAGCTCCTGCACCTCCTCCGCAGCGAGTGGCTGCTCCTAGCCTCCGCTTGTCCCTGCCGGACAAATTTGATGGGGACTCTAAACTCTGCCGTGGATTTTTGTCTCAGTGTTCCCTGCATATGGAGATGTTGTCGGACTTGTTTCCTACAGAACGGTCTAAGGTGGCGTTTGTAGTAAGCCTTCTTTCAGGAAAGGCCTTGTCTTGGGCCACACCGCTCTGGGACCGCAATGATCCTGCCACAGCCACAGTCCAGGCCTTCTTCGCTGAAGTCCGGAGTGTCTTCGAGGAGCCAGCCCGAGCTTCTTCTGCCGAGACTGCCCTGTTGAACCTGGTCCAGGGTAATTCTTCAGTGGGCGAGTACGCCATCCAATTTCGTACTCTTGCTTCCGAGTTATCATGGAATAATGAGGCTCTCTGCGCGACTTTTAAAAAAGGCCTATCCAGTCGTGTCAAGGATGTGCTGGCCGCACGAGAGATTCCTGCCAACCTCCAAGAACTCATCCATTTGGCTACCCGCATTGACATGCGTTTTTCTGAGCGACACCAAGAGCTCCGCCAGGAAAAAGACTTAGATCTCTGGGCACCTCTCCCACAGCATCCTTTGCAGTCTACGCCTGGGCCTCCCGCCGAGGAGGCCATGCAAGTGGATCGGTCTCGCCTGACCCAGGAAGAGAGGAATCGCCGTAGGGAAGAAAATCTCTGTCTTTACTGTGCCAGTACCGAGCATTTCTTGGTGGATTGCCCTATCCGTCCTCCACGTCTGGGAAACGCACGCACGCACCCAGCTCACGTGGGTGTGGCGTCTCTTGGTTCCAAGTCTGCTTCTCCACGTCTCACGGTGCCCGTGCGGATTTCTCCTTCAGCCAACTCCTCCCTCTCAGCCGTGGCCTGCTTGGACTCTGGTGCCTCTGGTAATTTTATTTTGGAGTCGTTTGTGAATAAATTCCGCATCCCGGTATCCCGTCTCGTCAAGCCGCTCTACATTTCCGCGGTCAATGGAGCCAGACTGGATTGCACTGTGCGTTACCGCACAGAACCCCTCCTTATGTGTATTGGACCCCACCACGAAAGGATTGAGCTCTTCGTTCTCCCCAACTGTACCTCTGAGGTCCTCCTCGGTCTGCCATGGCTCCGGCTTCATTCCCCCACCCTTGATTGGACCACCGGGGAGATCAAGAACTGGGTCTCTGCCTGCCTTAGGAAGTGCCTCTCCCCCCCTCCCAGTCCCGTCAGGCAAGCCTCTGTGCCTCCTCATGGCTCCCGTCCTTGTGTCACCCTGCCCCGTGCCAAGCTTCACCCTCTGCCCTCCCTCCCCATTCCAACTCCTGCTGCACTGCCTGCCGTTCAGGAAACCCTCCATTCTTTCCCGGTGTCCTCATCCCAGGGGAGGCAGTTACCGGACAAAAAAAAGGGGAGACCTAAGGGGGGGGGTACTGTTACGCCTAGCGCTCCGGGTCCCCGCTCCTCCCCGGAGCGCTCACGGCGTCTTTCTCCCTGCAGCGCCCCGGTCAGTCCCGCTGACCGGGAGCGCTGCACTGTCATGGCCGTCGGGGATGCGATTCGCACAGCGGGACGCGCCCGCTCGCGAATCGCATCCCAGGTCACTTACCCGTCCCGGTCCCCTGCTGTCTTGTGCTGGCGCGCGCGGCTCCGCTCTCTAGGGCGCGCGCGCGCCAGCTCTCTGAGACTTAAAGGGCCAGTGCACCAATGATTGGTGCCTGGCCCAATTAGCTTAATTGGCTTCCATCTGCTCCCTGGCTATATCTGATCTCCTCCCTTGCACTCCCTTGCCGGATCTTGTTGCCTTGTGCCAGTGAAAGCGTTTAGTGTGTCCAAAGCCTGTGTACCTGAACTTCTGCTATCCATCCTGACTACGAACCTTGCCGCCTGCCCCCGACCTTCTGCTACGTCTGACCTTGCCTCTGCCTAGTCCTTCTGTCCCACGCCTTCTCAGCAGTCAGCGAGGTTGAGCCGTTGCTAGTGGATACGACCTGGTTGCTACTGCCGCAGCAAGACCATCCCGCTTTGCGGCGGGCTCTGGTGAAAACCAGTAGCCTCTTAGAACCGGTCCACTAGCACGGTCCACGCCAATCCCTCGCTGACACAGCGGATCCACAACCCGTAAGCCGAATCGTGACACCCTGTAGCATAGTCAAATAAAAAAAATCCTGGAATACCCCTTTAATCCTTCCAGTATTTATCAGCTGCTAAATACTAAAGAGGAAGTTCTTTCCTTTTTGAACTTCCTTTCTGTCTGACCACAAGTGCTCTCTGTCCATTTTAGGAACTGTTAAGAGGGGGAGCAAATCCCCATATCAAAACTTTCCTGCTCTGGACAGTTCCTGACATGGACAGAGGTGTCAGCAGAGAGCACTGTGGTCAGGCAGCAAAAATAAAAGAACTTCCTCCGTAGTATACAGCAACTGATAAGTATCGGAAGGATTAAGATTTTTAAATAGAAGTAATTTACAAATCTGTTTAACTTTCTGGCACCAGTTGATTTAAATATATATATATATATATATATATATATATATATATATGCTTTCCAGCGGAGTACCCCTTTAATGAAAAAGTTGCTGGGAGTTTGATTGTATATTTTCTACTTTTAGTATTTCTTTAAGGGAGCTAAGACTAATGTGGTGATGTTTATCACAATTCATTCCCGTCATTTAACAATATTGCTAATTCTAAATGCAGCTGCTGCTGAAATGCAAACAATGTGAAAGTTTAGAGACAGAACAGAATTCTGAGTATTCTTGTAATTGGCAGCAGCCGCTTTATGTGCTAAGCCATCATTTCTGATTTGAAAGGTTTGTTACTTCATTATTGCTGTGGTGTGTTTCACCAGTTTAGCGTAATCTCCCAGAGATGGTCTGCTGATGTCTACACAAGGATTGATTTCATTTTGTTTATGGAAAACAATAATTTCGCAACCAACTGCTATTTCAGAATAATACTCCAAGTACGTAAATCTCGTTGCGAGCAGAAAAAAATCATTGATAGAGGCTATAAACCAATCTAGCAAGTAACACATTGCAGAATTTATAATACCCCTAAAGTAGGCAAAGGTGGCAGTAGATATCGGTTGTATTGGTCACTGGTTTGTTGTATATCTTACCCCGTTGTAGCTGTATTCGCTCACAACTGGTGGTAGATAAAAAAAACATTTGGATTTATACAGTATATGGGTCCTCGCAAGTCTGTGAGTTCTTGCAAGCAGTGCCCTTACTCTACTGGAATATTCAGTATTTAATATTAGAATGTCTGATATTTTTCTTTATTTTTACCCGCAAAATTGTAAAGTTTTGCGGAATTTGTTGCCGCTATTTAAAAAATAATATATTATTATTAATGCTTTATGTTCATATAGCATAACATTTGCTGGTACATTTTATTTTATGCATTTTCATCTGTAAAAATGTCGGCACAATTCCAAGTACGCTGTGTGAACATCCCCTATAAATTAATTCTAAATAGATGCTGTACCCTAATGGAAGCTATCGGTCGCCACTCTAATTAGTATAACCCAAGCAGGGAAAGTATTTTTACCACAGGCCCCAAATCATTTGTGCCTCTATGATAATTATTTTTTATCAATGATTACTCGGTTCCTTTAACCCTTAGAGGATACAGGGCATACATGTACAACCTGCACCTGCTACAGGACTTTGAAGCGAACTCAGGAGCTGAGCCCGCTGAGCGTCCTTAAAGGGTTAAGATGAAATGGCAATATGTTTTGTAGAAAATTAGGATGAAAGTGATTTCTACTCAAGAGAAAGTATTTTCATTTGAATTCCTATTGTCAAGTGTACACAAGTATCCCATATGGCGTTACTTCACCTATGGCCTCCCAAATCTGCCAAGTATTATAGTAAATACTTGAATAAATTACTATGGTAAAACTAGCTTACAACTCAAATAATTGAATGTCCTTCAGTCAGCAGTGCATTCCTGTCCTCCAGTCAGGGGACAATAGTATAATAAAACGATACAATAATAAACATGAATAGCTTGATGTATTAAAGAGGACTATACTGTCTTTCTATCTGGCACAAGTTCCCATTCTGAGTCTATTCAAAAGTGCCTGCCTTAATACAGCAAGACCAATTCCCCTTGTGTCAGCGGGAAAGTCATTCATCAGCACTCAATAAATGTGTCAGTTATATAGAAAAAAAACATTAAAAGATGGAATTTATAGCCGGGTGTCAGCAGATGATGGACATGAATGTTCTTACTGTATATAAAGTAGTCAAATAATAAAAAATAAAAAAAGTATAACTAGTGGGTGGGAAGTGTTAAAACAAAATTTGCTAACATGGTTGTGCAATTTATTTTTCATCATTTTAAATGCCTTTATTCTTTGTACGTTTTCTTCTTTGTGTAGTGAGTATACTAGAAAAAGAAAGAAAAGACAGAAAATACAAACTTGAAAAAAATAAATAAAAGCATTTGTTATTATTATTCAAGCTTAAAGACAGAATTTTTATATTACATTTTTGTCACTTAAGAGAATCGTTACTTCAATGTTGTGAAGTATGAGTTTGTTGTATAGTGCCACGCTAGACCGTATTAGAAGGCATGCCTGTGATCATAGCGCAATTGTTATAATTCATGCTATATATGTAAAATATCAATTAGAGGGATACTCCACTACTTTAAAACATATTAACTATCAGTAGAGACAGGGCCCCATTCTGGTGATTGTGTGGGATCCCAGAGGTCTGAGGCCGACACGTAACACTGCAGATCATCTAATCGCCAACTGCAGAGATGTCCTGCCTCGGTTGGTTGAGCGTCAGTGTGATGTAACAGGCCTGGGCACCGGAAAGAGGGCCGGGCTAGCCTGTTACATGCAACTGCCACTTAGCCTATCACCGGTTGAGGCAGGATGTTGCTGCACCTGGCAATTAGCTGAACCTTAGTGTGATGTGTTGGGCGCCAAAACCTTATTATAGTTTATTTATCCCCACATAGATTGTATTAAAAAATGTCATAGATATATGTGGGTCTCATAATTGATCTCCTATACAGTGCTTATACAAAATTGCCACTGCTCAGAGATTTGGGATCTCTACTTTCAACAAGCTTCTTATTTCTCTTAATGTCTCCTATGCATAAAGTGTTGCTGAAGATATAATTTATGTACTAAAGGACCAGGAGTGCAGTGATATAGTTGGTGAAGCCATCCTAGTTAGCTAGCTGAGAGGTAATAAAACTCACGTGATGACTTCTGAAATCTCTGCTGCCTTTAGACTGTTATGAGACATCACCCCCTCTGTCTCTGCAAAGCCAGAAGCATCATGTGAAATGTAGGCTGCAATAGGAGAGCTATAACAGATGGAAGGAAGGAAGGAATAAAGATGGCAGACACTCCTTAAATGGCACAGCTACTAAAATATGTATATACATGGTAAACACAGGGACCTCCACATTTTTGTTTAATAAAAAGCCTGTAGATGGCCATGTACTTTTAATAACTTTTTGCTGAATTCCCTGTACACATTAACTTTTGGCACAAGTAAACATTTATGTAATCCCTAAACCACAGACAGACTCATCTGCCATTAACCTATCCCTCCCAGGGAAAATGGGTTGGCAGCGAAAAATCCAACACCCCCAACCTTCTAAGAGACTAAAGGCCACCATACGCCTTAGAGATTCAGTCAAACCTGTTGAAGTTGGAAGGTTCATCCAATTTTAGTGTAAGGTGTATGAACACCTTATGCTACATAAAATAGGCCAAAAAACAATGCTGTAATGCTTGTGTGGATGTAAGCTTTGAGATGCTTTACATTTAATTTTGACAGCTGTATAATGAAATTCAATAACAGATACTGCATTTGTGCTTCAGACCACAATCTGTTGGCAAGAAACTTGGCTTGAGTCACAAACAAAACTATTAAGTGGTTTTCCATGTTCAAAGTAAGCAAATGACCCTCTGTCAAGTCCAGCCAAAACCTTTCTCAAGGCGTTTGCCCTTCTCAGACACTTGCCTTTCATTGTTGAAGCAATTTACAGTGTTCCACAGACCTGTCAAGTGCCATTACCATAATACTGTGACATTTGTCATTTTAATTTAGCATTGACACCAAGCCAAGTCATACCTTCTAGTTTAAGTTACAGAGACATACACACTGTTCTTAAAAAGTACGCCAAATGTGCTTCTTTTGTCCCATTGATGATCTGAGTTTTCCTAGAAAAACTGGACATTATGACATCATGAATAGGACTACCTTTTAAACCCCTTGTCTGTGCCATTAGTTATGCTTGTCAGATATTTTGTGCTTCTCTAGTCTGTAATTTTGAAGATTACACATATGGTGGCTGATGTTCACTATATATGATCTTCTACATATCCTCCTAAATTTTAGTTGGTTTCCAGTTAATAGTCATTTAGTTTTGTGCCTGAAAAATGAAATAGAAAATAGACTAGATATGGAAAATCCATACACAATCCCAAATTTGTCAAATAAACACATGAGTGGATGAGTCCGTTTCAATTGTGCCATTCTTTTTGGGTGCTAAAGAATAGGACAGAATGGGAATGTGTCCTTTTTTCATCAGGTTGAGCAGCTACTTTGGATGGGACCATGCTTTGAATGAGCATATGTTCTTCACATGAGGACTGCCTGTAGGGGGCATTGAACTATAGTATATTTTATGAATGTGTTATGATAAAGTCAGAATTATTACAATAATCTTTTTTTTTTTGTCCCACTGGACTAGAAAGGTCGGGTTGTTATATAACTCTCTCTGGGATGCTCTCAGCTGTCCTGCACTGCATCTTCTGATGAAGATAAAGTTGTTACAACCATTTTACTTCCTGTATAATGTTATATAAATAAATAAGCCTATATATATATATATATATATATATATATTTTTTTTTATTTTTTATTGTTGAATGGAAATACGTGGTAGGGTGACACCAATCCTTTCAGAAAATGTGTTAAAATATTGGGCAAAAACTTCTCTTCAGTGAAAACTGCAGAGTCCCTTTTGTTATGCTATGCGTTCACAAATATAAAATAAATATAGATACTTATCCTTGTGCTTTTAAAGATTTGCATTAGAGGTAATTCAGAGAAAAATTGTGGATCCTTGTAATCCCTCAGCCTGATTTTTGTCAACACTCTTAGCCAGTCAGATCCCTCTTTAATTCTCCTCCTCCTCCCCTCTCACAGACTGCAGTTCCACTCAATGTGAAAAACTGATACTACATCCCCTATGCTTCCCTGTATAACAGACTAGACAGTAGACCATTTTACGCTAGACAGAGTTTGACGTTATATTCAGAATGAACTTTAACCCATGAAACAGATCCATAGATTACTGTGAGCATCCACCAGGCTGGTATACCTCATCACACCTTTTTACCTATATAGGAAAGCATAGCTTTTGGTCATCTCAAAAATAATATATAAAAATACATCATGTTATACATTTTTTTTTTACATGAGTGGCCTATGGGCAACATATGCATCCAAATGTAAAACCAAAATGTGATAATGTATACTGCCATGTTTTGTACTTTTATTACCTTGTGCTTCTGATTAAAGGAAATCTGTCATCAGAATCACCCGCACTAAACCTGTTACACAGGCTTGTAGTGCGGGTGATCCTGATTAAAACGCTTCTTACCTGGTTAAAAATGATTCAGCGCTTCTTAAAGAGCACCTGTCATCAACAAAAACTTTTAATATGTTGTTCATAATCATTAATGAAGAGATATTGTAATATATCTGTTACGCCGAGCGCTCCGGGTCCCCGTTCCTCCCCGGAGCGCTCGCCTCATCCCCGTTGCTGCAGCGCCCCGGTCAGATCCACTGACCGGGTGCGCTGCGGTCCCGCCTCCTGCCGGGGTGCGATTCGCGATGCGGGTGGCGCCCGCTCGCGATGCGCACCCCGGTCCCCGTACCTGACTCGCTCTCCGTCGGTCCTGTCCCGGCGCGCGCGGCCCCGCTCCCTAGGGCGCGCGCGCGCCGGGTCTCTGCAATTTAAAGGGCCAGTGCACCAATGTTGGTGCCTGGCCCAATCTTCCAATTACCTATTAGTGTGATCACCTGTGCACTTCCCTATATTACCTCACTTCCCTTGCACTCCCTTGCCGGATCTTGTTGCCTTAGTGCCTAGTGAAAGCGTTCCCTTGTCTGTTCCTAGCCCGTGTTCCTGACCTCCTGCCGTTGCCCCTGACTACGATCCTTGCTGCCTGCCTCGACCTTCTGCTACGTCCGACCTTGCTTCTGCCTACTCCCTTGTACCTCGCCTATCTTCAGCATCTTCAGCAGCCAGAGAGGTGAGCCGTTGCTAGTGGATACGACCTGGTCACTACCGCCGCAGCAAGACCATCCCGCTTTGCGGCGGGCTCTGGTGAAAACCTGTAGTGGCTTAGAACCGGTCCACTAGCGCGGTCCTCGCTATCCCTCTCTGGCACAGAGGATCCACCTCCTGCCAGCCGGCATCGTGACAGTAGATCCGGCCATGGATCCCGCTGAAGTTCCTCTGCCAGTTGTCGCTGACCTCCCTACGCTGGTCGCCCAGCAAGCTCGTCAGATCGCCCAGCAGTCGCAACAGATAGCGCAACGAGATCAACAGCTGGCATACTTGACCTCCGAGGCACTGCGTATTCAGTCACAGATACAGCAGCTGCAGCCGCAGATACAGCAACAGCTACAGCTGCAACTACCTTCTCCGCCGCCGGCTCCTGCAACTCCTCCGCAGCAACCGGCCGTTCCTAACCCCTGCTTGTCCCTGCCGGACAAATTTGGCGGAAAGATCGCCCAACGAGATCAACAGCTGGCATACTTGATCTCCGAGACACAGCGTCTTCACTCACAGTTACAGCAGCTGCTGCCGCAGATACAGCAACTTCAGTCACAGCAGCTGCTGCCGCAGATACAGCAACTTCAGTCACAGCTACAGCTGCAACAACCATCTCCTCCGCCGGCTCCTGCAACTCCTCCGCAGCAACCGGCCGTTCCTAACCCCTGCTTGTCCCTGCCGGACAAGTTTGATGGGGACCGCAATGATTCTGCCACAGCCACAGTCCAGTCCTTCTTCGCTGAGGTCCGTGGTGTCTTCGAGGAGCCTGCCCGAGCTTCTTCTGCCGAGATTGCCCTGCTGAACCTGGAACAGGGTGTTTCTTCCATTGGCGAGTACGCCATTCAGTTCCGTGCTCTTGCTTACGAGTTGTCCTGGAATAGTGAGGTTCTCTGCGCGACCTTTAAAAAAGGCCTATCCAGCAACATTAAAGATGTTCTGGCCGCACGAGAGACTCCTGCTGACCTACATGAACTCATTCATCTTGCCACTCGCATTGACATGCGTTCTTCCGGATGGCGTCTGGAGCTCCGCCTGGATATGGACTTTGTTCGCACGAAGCGTTTTTTCTCCCCGGCTCCTCTCTCCTCTGGTCCTCTGCAATCCGTTCCTGTGCTTCCCGCCGCGGAGGCTATGCAAGTTGACCGGTCTCGCTTGACACCTCAAGAGAGGACACGACGCCGCATGGAGAATCTTTGCTTGTACTATGCCAGTACCGAACACTTCCTGAAGGATTGTCCTATCCGTCCTCCCCGCCTGGAAAGACGTACGCTGACTCCGCACAAAGGTGACACAGTTCTTGATGTCAACTCTGCTTCTCCACGCCTTACTGTGTCTGTGCGGATATCTGCCTCTACCTTCTCCTTCTCTACTATGGTCCCCTTGGATTCCGGATCTGCAGGAAAATTTTTTTTGGCCTCTCTTATCAACAGGTTCTACGTCCCTGTGACCAGTCTCATGCGTTTCCGCACAGAACCCCTCCTAATGTGCATCGGACCTCTTCACGGAAAAATTGACTTTTTTTTCCTCAGGTTCTTTGGCCCCAAGAAGAGGGGGAGACCCAAGGGGGGGGGTACTGTTACGCCGAGCGCTCCGGGTCCCCGTTCCTCCCCGGAGCGCTCGCCTCATCCCCGTTGCTGCAGCGCCCCGGTCAGATCCACTGACCGGGTGCGCTGCGGTCCCGCCTCCTGCCGGGGTGCGATTCGCGATGCGGGTGGCGCCCGCTCGCGATGCGCACCCCGGTCCCCGTACCTGACTCGCTCTCCGTCGGTCCTGTCCCGGCGCGCGCGGCCCCGCTCCCTAGGGCGCGCGCGCGCCGGGTCTCTGCAATTTAAAGGGCCAGTGCACCAATGTTGGTGCCTGGCCCAATCTTCCAATTACCTATTAGTGTGATCACCTGTGCACTTCCCTATATTACCTCACTTCCCTTGCACTCCCTTGCCGGATCTTGTTGCCTTAGTGCCTAGTGAAAGCGTTCCCTTGTCTGTTCCTAGCCCGTGTTCCTGACCTCCTGCCGTTGCCCCTGACTACGATCCTTGCTGCCTGCCTCGACCTTCTGCTACGTCCGACCTTGCTTCTGCCTACTCCCTTGTACCTCGCCTATCTTCAGCATCTTCAGCAGCCAGAGAGGTGAGCCGTTGCTAGTGGATACGACCTGGTCACTACCGCCGCAGCAAGACCATCCCGCTTTGCGGCGGGCTCTGGTGAAAACCTGTAGTGGCTTAGAACCGGTCCACTAGCGCGGTCCTCGCTATCCCTCTCTGGCACAGAGGATCCACCTCCTGCCAGCCGGCATCGTGACAATATCTTCATTAAAAAATATTAATATTTATACCAGTTTTTTTCATTTTATACTTTTGGCCACTAGGGGTCACTCTTCTATGCCTGGTCTGCAAGCAGCATCCTATGCTTTTCATAGTAAGTGTACAGCTTTTAGGACTAATGCTGAAGGACTCTCAGTTCAGGACTCGCTCCCAGCCTGTGAGCTACAAGCCTGCACATGCCTCTCATATAACAGCCAGTCACCTACCCCTCCCCCTGCTCTGTGTTCTCCCTGCCCCTCACCACATGTTATCTTATACATTGTATTATCTCACTGCACTCCCTGCTCTCTGCCCCCCCCCCCCCCCCCTGACATTCATCTTAATCACTGCCTCAGTAATTGCTCCCTCAGTCCCTGGTTCTCAGCATTGACTTTTTAGTGCAGAGAGACACAGGAGAGAGAGAGAGACAGGCTGCCGTCCCTACCCTGTACATAGTCTGAATGCACACTGCAGAGCAGTGTTTCCCAACCAGGGTGCCTCCAGCTGTTGCAAAACTACAACTCCCAGCATGTCTGGACAGCTGTTGGCTGTCTAGGCATGCTGGGAGTGGTAGTTTTGCAACAGCTGGAGGTACCCTGGTTGGGAAACACTGCTGCAGAGGGAGAGCAGCATACAGGAAGACTGGCAGAAGCAGAGTCCCAGCCAAGCTTCATGTGACATCATGCCTGCCGGGACCCGCCTCCTTCCACCCCTCAGAAAGACAGTGCTCCTGAGTTAATGAAGAGGGATAAAAAAAGGTATTTCCACAGCGTTTTAAACCTCAATAAACACAGGGATAGGCATAGTTAGAGAAAGGGACAGATGGGAAGGGGGATCAGGGAAAGTTTAGATGATGACAGGTACTCTTTAAGATATCTTTATTTTTAGTTTTCTGTTATTCCCTGGCTTGGGACTCAGTGGGAGGTGTTATCATCTGGGACTCGGCCACACGTCATTCTAGCTGGGCGGAGCGGCTGCCTGGCTCATGAATATTCATGAACTTATCCTCCTGGTCTAATTCTTCTTTCTCGGTCTAAGTTCATGAATATTCATGAGCCGGGCGGCAGCTCCGCCCAGCTAGAATGACGTGTGGCCGAGTCCCAGATGATAACACCTCCCACTGAGTCCCAAGCCAGGGAATAACAGAAAACTAAAAATATAGATATCTGAAGAACCGCTGAACCATTTTTAACCAGGTAAGAAGCATTTTAATCAGGATCACCCGCACTACAAGCCTGTGTAACAGGTTTAGTGCGGGTGATTCTGATGACAGATTCCTTTAAGGACAAAATATACATATTCTGGTTCTTATGAAATGTAGGTGTAGTCACAGAAGAGACAGGAAGCCCGATACTTGCAGTTTCTTTATTCCACAATAAAGTGCACTGTTTCGGCTGCATAGCCTTTATCAAGCATAACATTAGCAGTACAAGTCTTTGCTGGTTTTCCTTGCCATGTTATTCATGTTCTTAGGTTCCTCTTAAAGATTTTTCATCTATACATATTTTTCCTTTCGTTCCAGTGGATCTTTTGGACTTGAACACCACTCACAGCACTTTCAAACAGCATGAACTGAACCAAAATCAGCAACTATTGTCTGTTCCTGAAATTATCAGCATCCTCACCACTATCTATGATGGACTTGAAGAGAAAAACAAGGACCTGGTTAACGTTCCTCTCTGTGTGGACATGTGCCTAAACTGGCTTCTTAATGTCTATGACACGTAAGTTACTTCTTGTTTTGTACTTTACAGTTCATTGTTGGTTGTATTTCTGAGTACAACTTAGAAACCAAATGAACAACTTCTATATAGTTATGATAACAGAATTTATGTCCCTGATAGACTGGTATAATAAAATATTTATTCCCTGGATTAACATAAAACATATAGTGACAGGAGTATACAAATAATTCAGTAATGCAATCTAGTCTGTAACATGAAACTTGTAATAAAAAGCTATCAATGAGGGAGACATACTGTACATGGGAAAAACACTAACAGGCGGTAAGATACGTCTGGAGTAAGGCTAGGCCTGAAGTATACCAGATATTACTTCTCCAGATATGCCAGTTAACTTCTTATCCTGTTAGTCAGAGGTCCCCAATCTTTTGTAGGTCCAGAGCTACTTTTAAAGGGCTACTTCGGGGATCTAAACCCATAGCCCATCCTTCCCTCTCACCAACCTCTTTATTTGTCTAAATAATATTCATTAGCTATGTAGGGCAGTTTCCCACTTTCAGCTGTCTCTTACAAGCAGGGGGTGAAAGAAAGACTTCATTATCACATCCTTCTTGTCTCTGTGCAAACCCCTCACTAAGAGTAGCCTCAACCCTGCTGGAAGAGGAAGACAAAGACCACATGGTTTCTGTCTTGTCTAGGAATCATAACCCCCCCTCCCCTCCCTGTGTGACATCTTGCCAGCAGAGAAACAACACAGAGCTCTGAGCAAAGCATGATTTATTTCTAAGGGGAGGGATAGTTTGAAAGAAAAGATTTACGGTGTGAGCATGCAGGCAGATAGTAATAGCATTTGGCCAGTAGCCATTACTTAGAGCCACACTGACTGCTGGGAGTTGTTGTCTAGGCTGCAAGCAAGGGAAAAGAATATTCAAAAGACAACAGGGGCCAAAGAAGCTGGCAAAATCACAAGGGTAACTACAGGGGACATAGAACAGGTATTGTGGTGGCTTTGGGGTATTATTTTTTTTTACTTCCCCGGAGCACCCCTTTAAGTATGACAGATGATGTTGAGCCACAAAGTGAAGAATCCTATTATTCATTCATTTGCAGTCCCCTGATATGTAGTTTGAAACTTGCTTCTAGGTGCAGCTTTTTCTCCTGCGTATGTGTCCTCCTTGTTGTACTTGCTGGATGCGTGGTCTATGTATTCAGAAGTCTTTAGCTACACACATACCTTGCCACCTCAGCATAGCCACGTGGAATCCTGAAGTGCTTGGACTGCTGTGAAACTTCAGCTACAGATACTAGTAGTAAGAAGTATGAGGTCCCCCACAAGAGGAATTATTTGAAACTCATTTTTTATTGTAAATACATTAAAAGGCTTCCACCCACATTGAAACACAGGTATTGGATCTGATGCGTTTCAACTTTAGTGTCAGTCATACATTCCAAAGATTCCATAGATGGAGTCTATGACTAAGGCACTAAAGACGAAACGTGTCAGTACCAAAACCTGTTTTCCTATGTGGATATAAGTCTTTTAATGCATTTACAATAAATTAGAAGGTTCAAAGAATTCCTCTCATGCTGGACCCCCTACTTGTTGCCACTATAATCTGTATGTATTATGAACTGTTAGATGCCTTTTGTTAAAAACTATTAGGCTAAGTTCAGGTGTGAGTTACAGGTGTGGGTTGAAATCTTCTAAGTTGTTTTGCCTAACACTTATCTCCTGGTTGTTTTGCCTGACACTTATCTCCCGGTTGTTTTGCCTAACACTTATCTCCCGGTTGTTTCGCCTGACACTTACCTCCCGGTTGTTTTGCCTGACACTTACCTCCCGATTGTTTTGCCTGACACTTATCTCCTGGTTGTTTTGCCTGACACTTATCTCCCGGTTGTTTTGCCTGACACTTATCTCCCGGTTGTTTTGCCTGACACTTATCTCCCAGTTGTTTTGCCTGACACTTATCTCCCAGTTGTTTTGCCTGACACTTATCTCCCGGTTGTTTTGCCTGACACTTATCTCCCGGTTGTTTTGCCTGACACTTATCTCCCGGTTGTTTTGCCTGACACTTATCTCCCGGTTGTTTTGCCTGACACTTATCTCCCGGTTGTTTTGCCTGACACTTATCTCCCGGTTGTTTTGCCTGACACTTATGTCCCGGTTGTTCTGCCTGATGCTTTAACTCCCGGTTGCTGACATATTCCAATATGGGGCACTCTAATCAAATATTTCCAAAGTTCCCATTTTGCAGGTTAATTTGCTTTTTTCTGAGGTTTCTTTGAATTTTGCTTGTTTGCTTCATTGTTTTGATGACTTGCGTACAGCAGAGCTTTCTTCGATCCCGACACTAACTCTGTTTATAACTTTCATGTTAACATGTAGACAAGTTCAAATAATTAAAGAGCGTTTGAGAAGCATCTGCTGCCTTCATGCTGTTAGCTGGGAATTTAATTACCGGCTCCTCAAAGTGAACATGTTGACAGGCTGCGGCCGAGCCCACCAGCACCAGACGATTCTCAGAAAAGAAGCATTTCTTGTTAAGATCCTGACAGCAGCAGTTTTGTGAGTGCTGTCAAGATAGCAGCCACATTTTGGACTGTTCAATCTTGTTGGAGCTTAAAATGAGTAAGCAAGTTATGACAGGCCATCAGATTCAGGGATGAACAATGTATTTGGGCAAGTAATAAAAAAAATGTTCATCATGAATGACTTCAGCACCAATTTACAGCGAAATTTATTTCATCAGATACTTGAGAGTCCAGAAACTGATAATCCAGCACTGAAAGCTGAAATTTCAGAAGCTGAGAACTGTGCATTCTTCTTAACATATTCCATAGCATTATAGCATATTTTCTGTTAAAGTGTGCCAGTCATTAGCAAAAGCTTTTTATATAATGTAGATAATAACATTGTATGTATATTTGTAATATACATTGATTAAAAAGTGTGTATATTTTTGGGTGAAAAAATGCTGTCCTGTCCCTGCATCTATTGGCTGGCTATCTCTGCTGGGATAAAATACAGGAAGTGTGGGCAGGACAAGCAGGAGTCTGTGCAGGCTTTCGGCTTGTCAATCATCCTGCTGTGTGAGCCAGGAGCATATCACAGAGCCTCACTTCACAGAGCCCTGCTTGTCCTCGCTGCACAGAGCCCTGCTTGTCCTTAGTGTGCAGAGCCCTGCTTGTCCTCACTGCACAGAGCCCTGCTTGTCCTTAGTGTGCAGAGCCCTGCTTGTCCTCACTGCACAGAGCCCTGCTTGTCCTTAGTGTGCAGAGCCCTGCTTGTCCTCAGTGTACAGAGCCCTGCTGGTTCTCAGTGTACAGAGCCCTGCTTGTCCTCATTGTACAGAGCCCTGCTTGTCCTCAGTGTACAGAGCCCTGCTTGTCCTCAGTGTACAGAGCCCTGCTTGTCCTCAGTGTACAGTGCCCTGCTTGTCCTCAGTGTACAGAGCCCTGCTTGTCCTCAGTGTACAGTGCCCTGCTTGTCCTCAGTGTACAGAGTCCTGCTTGTCCTCAGTGTACAGATCCCTGCTTATCCTCAGTGCACAGAGCCCTGCTTGTCCTCAGTGCACAGAGCCCTTCTTGTCCTCAGTGTACAGAGCCCTGCTTGTCCTCAGTGTACAGAGCCCTGCTTGTCCTCAGTGTACAGAGCCCTGCTTGTCCTCACTGCACAGAGCCCTGCTTGTCCTTAGTGTGCAGAGCCCTGCTTGTCCACAGTGTACAGAGCCCTGCTGGTTCTCAGTGTACAGAGCCCTGCTTGTGCTCATTGTACAGAGCCCTGCTTGTCCTCAGTGCACAGAGCCCTTCTTATCCTCGCTGCACAGAGCCCTGCTTGTCCTCAGTGTACAGAGCCCTGCTTGTCCTCAGTGTACAGAGCCCTGCTTGTCCTCACTGCACAGAGTCCTGCTTGTCCTCAGTGTACAGAGCCCTGCTTGTCCTCAGTACACAGAGCCCTGCTTGTCCTCAGTGTTCAGAGCCCTGCTTGTCCTCAGTGTACAGAGCCCTGCTTTTCCTCGCTGCACAGAGCCCTGCTTGTCCTCAGTGTACAGAGCCCTGCTTGTCCTCAGTTTACAGAGCCCTGCTTGTCCTCAGTGTACAGAGCCCTGCTTGTCCTCAGTGTACAGAGCCCTGCTTGTCCTCAGTACACAGAGCCCTGCTTGTCCTCAGTGTTCAGAGCCCTGCTTGTCCTCAGTGTACAGAGCCCTGCTTTTCCTCGCTGCACAGAGCTCTGCTTGTCCTCAGTGTACAGAGCCCTGCTTGTCCTCAGTGTACAGAGCCCTGCTTGTCCTCAGTGTACAGAGCCCTGCTTGTCCTCAGTGTACAGTGCCCTGCTTGTCCTCAGTGTACAGAGCCCTGCTTGTCCTCAGTGTACAGTGCCCTGCTTGTCCTCAGTGTACAGAGCCCTGCTTGTCCTCAGTGCACAGAGCCTACACTACACATATTCTAAGGGTTCATATTCTAAGGCTTCAAACTAAGGAATTACCACTTCGTTTGAGTCCCTTTCATGCCAATGGAATTCTGCTGCACTGTCCACACTACGTAATTTCTGTGTTGTGGAAGACATTGCTGTCTGTGGTAATTGCGATTCAGTCAGCGCTGGCTGCACTCGGAATCCACAGTGTGAACCTCAGCTAAGGATTCACACTTCTATTCTAAGAATTCACATGTTCACACTTTGCTATTTTATTTTACACACACTTTGTCATCCATAATCGGTGGATTAAAGTGAAAAATGCACAAGTAGAATAAAATATGTCGCAAAATTTTACAAAGTGTGCACATAGTCCCATTCTGGATTCACGTTGTGTAAAATAGAAGCAGAAATATACACGTGTTTTTTAAGGCAGAAATGCCTCTGAAATATGCTTGTTTTGCACATGTATTTTAGAGTTTTTCCTTCATTTGCTCATGAATTTGAGGCTTATTTTTTAGCTTTTTTATGTGTTTAAGGAACATTTTTAGTGCTCACATTGATTTTACTCCAAACAAAAAATTATCTCTCGTTGGTGTCGAATGCCGGTAGTCCATCAGTTTCTAATCTTTGTTGGCGTTGTGGGGTTGCAGAGGGCTCGATGGTGCACATCTGGTGGAGTTGTTCTAAACTTGCCACTTTTTGGTCCACGGTTCTGCGGGGGATTCATGATGTGGCTGGAGTAAAGGTCCCGCATACTCCTGTGGCTGCCCTGCTCTACATGTTCTCCATGGCTCAATCAAGGTATAAGAGGTCTTTCGCACTGCACCTCCTGCAGGCCGCCAAAACCGTTATCCCTAGAAACTGGAAGAGTTCGGAACCCAACTCTCTAGAGGCGTGGTTCGCGGAAGTGACTCATATCCAATATATGAAACAGCTCTTTGCGGTCCTCCTTGATGATGTGTCTAGGTACGGTCCTACCTGGCTCCCTTGGACTGTTTCTGCTCTACTCAATGGTTTTGAACTCTCCATTGTTGCGCAGAAGACACATGAGTCTCTTGTACTGCCCTTTGGCCTTTGTTGGCCTTCTCTCCCCGCACTGCGCTCGGCCTGGCCCTCCTCCCAGCGTTTCATGTCTGTTGTCTTTCTTTGTTTTTTCCTCTTCTTTCCCTCCTCTTTGTTATCCTCTATTTGTTTGTACTTTGTCTGCTGTTTCCTTTTTTTCTTGTTGTTCCGCAATCTCTCTTTGGGACCTTTACCATTTTTGTTTTTTCTTTTATTCTGCAGCAGTGTTGTTTCCATAGACTAGTGTTCTTAGTGCCCACGAGTGTTTTTCTTTGATATCTAGATGGTGGTCATATCTTACCCTGCTGCTCCAGGTTCTTATGATCGCTATTTGTGGTGTTTTATGTTTGGATCCCACAATGTGACTGATGGTCCTATATTGTTTGTTTTGTTTTCTTTGGATGTTTGCTTGTAGACCTGCTTTGTTTCTGGCCCACAAGCCCATAGAGTAATTCACAGTATTATGTCACTGCTACTTTGTTTGTTATATTTCCTTTCAATAAACTTCTTTGAATGATAAAAAAAAAAAAGTTACATATGATGGAACAAAAACTAAAGTTAGAGTTGTCTCATTTAATCATATAAAAGTTAACCAGATGTTTCTCCAGGAAAAGTATTCCATGCTGGTTGTCTGGGAAGAGTCGGCTGCTGCTGTGAGTACAGCGGCTTTTGCATAATCCCCTTTTCATTCGCTGCCCTGTGCAATGGTTCACAGCAGGAGCATTAGTAAATCAGAAGTAAAGGCCACATATATTTTATAAGCAAGGAATAAACCTTTGTTTAACCCCTTAAGGACCAAGGACGTATGAGTACGTCCTTGGTCCCGCTCCCGTGATATAACGCGGGGTCCCACGGTGACCCCGCATCATATCATCGCGGGCCCGGCGTCATAGTGAAGCTCAAAGCTGAGCCACGCGGCTAAAAGTGAAAGTAAAAAGTGCCGGTTAGCTCAGTGGGCTGTTCGGGATAGCCGCGGCAAAATCCCGGCATCCCGAACAGCTTACAGGACAGCCGGAGGATCCCTACCTGCCTCCTCGCTGTCCGATCGCCGAATGACTGCTCAGTGCCTGAGATCCAGGCATGAGCAGTCAAGCGGCAGAATCATCGATTACTGGTTTCCTATGAGAAACCAGTGATCAATGTAAAAGTACAGTGTGTGCAGTGTTATAGCTCCCTATGGGAGCTATAACACTGCAAAAAAAAGTGGAAAAAAAAGTGAATAAAGATCATTTAACTCCTCCCCTATTAAAAGTTTGAATCACCCCCCTTTTACCATAAAAAAAACACAGTGTAAATAAAAATAAACATATATGGTATCGCCGCATGCGGAAATGTCCGAATTATTAAAATATATCTTTAATTAAACCGCACGGTCAATGGCGTACGCGCTAAAAAATTCCAAAGTCCAAAATAGTGCATTTTTGGTCACTTTTTATATCATGAAAAAATGAATAAAAAGCAATCAATAAGTCCGATCAATTCAAAAATGGTACCGCTAAAAACTTCAGATCACGGCGCAAAAAAAGAGCCCTCATACCACCCCATACGCGGAAAAATAAAAAAGTTATAGGGGTCAGAAGATGACAATTTTAAACGTATAAATTTTCCTGCATGTAGTTATGATTTTTTCCAGAAGTACGACCAAATCAAACCTATATAAGTAGGGGATCATTTTAATCGTATGAACCTACAGAATAAAGATAAGGTGTCATTTTTACCGAAAAATGTACTACGTAGAACGGAAGCCTCCAAAAGTTACCAAACGGCAATTTTTTTTCAGTTTTGTCTCACATTGACTTTTTTTTCCGTTTCACCGTATATTTTTGGGCAAAATGACTGACGTCATTACAAAGTAGAATTGGTGACGCAAAAAATAAGCAATCATATGGATTTTTAGGTGCAAAATTGAAAGAGTTATGATTTTTTAAAGGCAAGGAGCAAAAAACGAAAGTGCAAAAACGGAAAACCCCCGATCCTTAAGGGGTTAAAACATTGGTCAATGTATCCAAAGCATGGAGTGAGATGCAGGAGCCACCCAGTGAGTATGATTAGATTCTGCTGTGTTGCATTTGTTTACTGCAACATATTGGTGGGGTTAGAAAATCCAACACATTTGTATTTGCTGTATCAAATTTTATCAACACTCCATATTTTTCCTATGCAGACTTTAGACCCGACATTTAAAGGGCACTGTCACTAAAAAAAACTTTTGACATGTTGAAAAGACATGTCAAAAGTTTTGATCAGTTGGAGTCTTACTGTCCAGACCCTAGCTGATCACTAGAATGAGCCTGGAGAAGAGTGTGCTAAGAGAGACAAACTTACAATCTAAGTCTATGGGATTGTGTCAGTCAGCGCACACTTCTCTTTCTGTCCATTCTAGTGATCGGTCTTGTCTAAACACTCTGACCCTGAACAATCAAAACTTTTGTCTTGTCTCTGGGGAAAGTTTTTTAAAGCAACAGGTACAATCTAAAGTGAAATTTGTTTTCTACTTTTTATTTTACTAATGAAAAGCAGGTACTAACATATTTTTTTTATTATTCTCTGTACATAATTGTACAGTGAAAAGGATGATTGGAAAATGAATATGCATGATTACAGCCTGGGGTGCGGGGACTAATTGAGGATGCCACACGCTCCCATTAGATTTTTTAAACTGTTTTTCTACAGGCATAGGCACAGGACAGGAAGCACTATTGTATGACGTAGAACATTTTGCTGGTAGTTTAATAGGGTTAGACCTGATAAATTTTCTTTAAAAAAATCTCTCTCCAGCAAAGAGCACATGCTAAGCCCCTCCCCCACTTCTTGTGTTCAGTCTTGCTGATGCTGTTACCAGAAATGGATTTCCTCTAACAGCAGGCAGGGGACATATTACAGGGAAGAAAAACACCAAGTGGCCAAGACTTTCGATCTGTTTCTGGACAGAGTATTTTTTGGTAAATTAAGTTATTAAAAGAAATGATAGGAACCATATAGGCAATAAAATAAATGTTTTTTGAAACCTATTGAGTATAATACCATCCTGCAGTACAAGTCAAATACCGAAGGAATATGATGCAGGTCTTTACTTTATAGCCTTTCAAGTACCAAAAATGTTTATCCACATTGGGTTTTACTGCTCAGTATGGTAACAAATCAAGTTTTATGTTATTCTTTCAACCAGCACCTCTTTCATCCTCTAGCCAGTTTAGAATATTTCATCCCCTTTAGTTTGTATAGAGTATTAAAACATTTTTCCCCTTTTATTGTTTTCTTCTATAAGCACATAGCAGGCACAGTCTTCTCAGCCGGCCACTGGCATCACCAAGGACCTAAACAGGGCTCCTCATGCTTTTTATAAGATCCAGTGGCTGATGTTTCTGCTTGTATGAATTTAAGGGGATCTTGAGCACAGCATGACCGAACAAGAGAAAGCCTAAGAGCAGCAGAATTAATGAACAGTATTATCCAAAAGATTCACCGAGTTAGCCGCTCTTTGCCTTTCACAGTGGAAGATGTTGTCACGCTGTTCGTGATGGTGTGGTTTCTGCCGCATAAATCACTATATTAAAGAAGTGCTGGGGATAATGTAGCCCTGAAATATCAATGGATTAAAGACATACTGTGATAACACAGTTCAAATATTCACTTTCTTTGCTCTCATATCAGAACTGATTGAAATTAACATACTTTACATTATGAGGCATGTAATAGGAAACTTTAATAAAGTACTTTAAAGTAGAAGTTCATCGTACTTTGCTCATTCCAAGCTGTTTGCAGAAAAGAAGAAAAAACTAATGTGTCTTGTTCTTTCTGCTGGGAAATGGCACAGTGTGTGCTGGAACCTGCTGTTTTGTAGTGTGTTTTACTGTGATCCTTCCAGTTCCTGGGTAAAGGAGGATTCTACCTAAATGTATTGTCGGTTTCAGATGATGGCATGGAAAAGAAGCATGAGCTTGGACCCCCACTTGCACTGGCCCCCAAGATTAAGCTCCACAACCCCTTTCATGTTGCTTAGAAACGACTTTCAGTCTTTTAGACAATAACAGCAGGTAGAATTCTCCATAGCAACTTAGACTGGTTAGCAGTTTCATATTAGTTTGGCAGATTTCCACCAGATGTTCACATGAAAACCAGATGAAAGAAACACTCAAGTCAAAACTAGTACATTGTGGCATGCCTACTGCAATGAAGGTGAGTGGCACCCAAGAACCCCAAAGAGCTAATCGAAATGCAGTGTCCCCTTTAAAATTGCCCTAAAAGTTTTGCGCTGAGTGTCTTCTCAAGGTTGTGTTCTGGGCCCTAAAAATCTGCACCAGAAATCCACAATAAAATTTTTGCCTGGAATCTGTCACAATGACAGATCTGTTTAATTTACTAAATCTACCTAATTTTCTCCAAAATGCCAGTCAGTGGTCCATAATATCTACACAGCTATGTTAACGTGAATGTGTTGGTTTCCTTATTGGACCTGAAGAGAAAGTGTTACCAATAGTTTGGAGCTGAATAATTGACTTCTAGAGTTTTCTTGGTATGCTCCGTGACCTATGCAGAGGTCATTGTGCAGCTGTCACGCCCCCTCCCATAGACTTGCATTGAGGGGCGGGGTGTGACACGGGACGGAGTCGTGATGTCACGATCTTCTGTCCCGGTGGTCGAGATGGACTCAGCCTGACGACCTCCAGCGGTTCCGGAAGCCACTACAGGTGGGTGCTGCATGGTAGATCCAGAGGGTCCCCAGTAGCGGGACCCCGGCGATCTGACATCTTATCCCCTATCCTTTGGATAGGGGATAAGATGTCTAGGGGCGCAGTACCCCTTTAAGGTATTATAACCACAACTTTGGAAAAAACACCATTACAGAAGAACTGCACGAAGTTCCCAAGTTCAGTCAAAGTTTATTTTTATTCCAAACATGTACAACGTGTTTTGAAGAAAAAAAAATTTTTCTTCATAAGGCCCAACCTAACGAAGAGGATAATTGTTCCTTGAAATGCATTGTCCATATTTGCAAAAAAGAAAACTCTTGACTAAACCTTGGATTTTTGAGCTGTGCTTCTGTAATGGTGGTTCTTCCACTGTTTCGGTTATAATGCCTTGTCTATGTTCAGGCGGCATTGTAATCCTGCCGGTGATGATAAAGTAAAAAAATTTAAATTAAAAATAAACATATATATGTGTGTGTAAAATATAGATTTAATCAATAGGTATGGTAATATTCTGATGACACTTTACTTATAAATAAGAACCACATGCTTTGATTTTAATGTGTAAGTTGGCTAGATATTATCTATGCATAAAGATGACTGTGTAGATACATTGCTTTACTTATCTTGTACTGTCCCAAAGTTACAGTGTACATTATATTCTAGAGCTTCATTTACAATTCTGCAGAATATCCACAGGAACCCTTTTGAGTTTATCGCTGTGTAAGCAGTCCCATGCATGGATTTAATCACTTCCACTTGAATGTTAAAAGCCATTACAAACTGAGTGATCTATTTAATATTAAAATTTATTTAAAGTGTATCTGTCACATGGTTTAACAGTATGAAATCTCTGGCATAGTGAAATAGCTGTTAGTAAAAGGATACATGTCATATCTTTATATCTGTTTTGCATGCTTTCATTGTGCAGAAAAAGCTACTTTTATGGGGGCCCACAGTGTCAAAGAGATGTGGCCTGGTGTTTGCTGTGCCCTTGGACCACAACCCTACAGCACTGTGATGCCCCAGTACAGCATGAGAAAATACCAAGTCGGCACTACAACTCCCAGACTCTCCAGCTACTATGGGTTCCTTGTAGATATGATGCTCAGAAATAGCCCAAATACATAACATAATGTTATGGCTGTAGCTTGATAATAGATGGTTCTCACCCGAACAAGGCAACAGACTTTATCTTCTAGAACACAGAAAATAAGCAGTAGTGCTTGTCGATATTTGCAGACAAGTTCTTAAATTCAGTCACTAGGAAGAGTGGGATACAGAGTCGGCACGCTCTTCTGAAACGGTTGCTTTTTTGAATGGACACATAGGGATCGGCTATTTCACTGTGTCAGCGGTTTCATACTATTAAACCATGTGACAGATGACATTTAAAATGTTTTCTTTTAAATAGTTTAGCCATTGCTGTAACCTTGCTATTACATGTAATAGGGAAAGAAATACTAGTAACGTTCTTTTAAACAACCTTAAATTGTAGTTATGTTTGCATAAACTGGTTGGTAAAACATGTGAATAAAGGGAAATTGACAGGCTGTTCCCCCGCATTAAACCAAATATACTGCGTTATAGTGTGGGTGAACAGCATTAAAAACAATAACCACTTACTTTAATCCTTAGTGTAGTTGTAGACTTATGCCCGTTTATCCATCTTTGGCAATTGCGCTCCTGTACTTAATGGAGGCAGGGGCCAGATCGCCGAGCTCCCCTGCCTCATCAATATTTACTGCCCAGCCCGCCTCAGCAATGAATATGCAAATTTCGCCATGTATGCTGACAGGTAAGCACTCTGCTCAGAGAGGCAGCGCTGTTCGCTCACGTTGTAGTGACGTGAGAAAATTAAATCTACCTGATCCCTCTCTTTTCATAGCATACAGTCTCACAGATACAAATAGAGAGAAGAAAAAATAAATGGACTTCCTCACTGGTGTAGAACTGCATTGCTTTGTATGTTTTGTATGAAACATATAGGAGATATTGACAGATATTGTATTGTTCTCAGGGGTCGGACTGGAAAGATCCGAGTGCAGTCTCTGAAGATTGGACTAATATCCTTGTCTAAGGGTTTATTAGAAGACAAATACAAATGTAAGTATACCACTTAAACCCCTATATTGTTACAATAGGTTTTTAATGAATATTTCTATTTTTAAATACATTATAGTATTATCTATTGCATCACTGTGAAAAATAGATAGATAAATAAATATACTTATCATCTGAGCAGGATTTGCTGAGATACAATTAGTTGTTTGTGTTCCAGTACATTTTTTAGAATCCTGTTTCCATTTACAGCAATGAGACAAGCCAAATGTTTAGAGGCCTATTATGAGTTCTGCATTTCTGCCATTATGTGCCAGAGATGTAGCAATTTAGACTCGTAGTCATGCCGACATTATGTAACGGTGGTTGGAATGCTTAAATAGCCCTTTTTTGGCATAATAAAATATAATTGTCGCTTACCGTACCATAGTTTTAATTTTTTTATATAATGGATTTTTATATCAAATGCTTCTAAAACATAACATTGTCAACAAACAAATATTTATATAGTAAACACTTTATTGTCAACAAACAAATATTTATATAGCAAACACTTTTACCTTTTTGATGTTTGCACCTTTTACTTTGTGATGCATAAAACACCTCAACTCCCAATGCAGCATGGGTTTTAAAATGGGTCTGTGGTGTAAAGCAACTACTACTGGGCCCTGTTTAAGTTATTCTACCATATTGTGGGATTTTATATTGTATTTTTTATTGTATATCTAATAAAAGTTGTAGTTTATTTTTGGTAAGTTTAAAGGGTACCTCTCATCAAATAAACTTTTGATATATTTTAGATTAATGAATGTTGAATACCTTTCCAATAGCATGTTAATGAAAAATATGCTTCTTTCTATTGTATTTTTCCCGATCAGTCCTGTCAGCAAGCATTTCTGACTCATGCTGGAGTCCTAAACACTCAGAGCTGCCAGCCTGCTTTGTTCACAGCCAAACAGGCTGTGAACAAAGCAGGCTGGCAGCTCTGAGTGTTCTCCTTTGTGAACAAAGCAGACTGGCAGCTCGTAGTGTTTAGGACTCCAGCATGAGTCTGAAATGCTTGCTGCCAGGACTGGTAGGGAGACCCCTAGTGGTCATTTCTTCAAAGTGGAAAATTACATAGAAAGAAGCATATTTTTTAATAACATGCAATTGTAAAGTTATTCTGCATACATTAATCTATAATATATCAAAAGTTTTTTTTGATGAGAGGTACCCTTTAAGTTGTTACAAAAACTCATCCTTAAATGATTGTTTTGAGTGAGTTTATAAGTTTATAAGTGAGTTTATAAGCTATTTTTGGCCAAATAGGTGTAGTAGACCAAGGGATTAGCGGACAAATAAGCAAACGCTCATTCACTGGCTGATAATATAATTTTGGGGACTCACAAAAATCTTTGTTAATCGGTGGCACATTGTCCTGTGTAATTGGGCATGTGTGGCCGATGTATGATGGAAGCAAAGTTTCTCACAATTTATCCAGGAATCATTCATGCTTTCCAGACCACACAATAGTGGAGACGTGCAAGTGGCTTCCTAAATCGGTGCTGATCTACGAGATCAGCGCTCATTTAACGCTTGTGGCGGCCCATGTAATAGGGCCCTTTGATTGAGTAAGCTCATTTTCATGTTTCACAGATCCTGCATGTAAATGGAAAGATTTGGAGCACATATTTATCATTGTCATCATCAGTAATCTCAAACAATGGCTATGGTAATACTGTATATTGCTTGTGTATATCACCACTAGGAACATTTTCAAGCAATTATTTCATCTGTTACAATGAATGGAAAAAAATTCTGTTTGCCATAGTTAATTGTTGTAACATGCAGTAGGCAGAACAATATACCTTGACATTTGTCTTCTCAGAATGTATCATTTAGAATTATCATTAGGGTATGTTCTCAAAATTCAGTTTTTTTCAATGAAGTTTTGGAAGCCAAAGCTGGAAATGGATTATAAATGGACGACATATATAAAGGGAATATTGAAACTTCTCTATTTAAAGGGGTATTCCAGGGGAAAATGTTTTTTGATATATCAACTGGCTCCAGAAAGTTAAACAGATTTATAAATGACTTCTATTCAAAAAATCTTAATCCTTCCAGTAGTTAGCAGCTGCTGAAGTTAAGTTGTTCTTTTCTTTCTGACAACAGTGCTCTCTGCTGACACATCTGCTTGTCTCAGGAAATGTCCGAAGCATTAGAGGTTTTCTATGGGGATTTGCTCCTACTCTGGACAGTTCCTGAGACAAGCAGAGATGTCAGCAGAGAGCTCTATTGTAAGACAGAAAAGAACAACTCAACTTCAGCAGCTGATAACTACTGGAAGGATTAAGAAAAATCTGTTTAACTTTCTGGAGCCAGTTGATATAAAAAAAAGTATTTTCCTGGAATACCTGAAGATGGAAACGCACATTTAAATGTTTTAGCATGTAATGCGTGGGTCGTCAGTATCTCTGCAGTTTATACCTTGTGGTCTGATGTACAGACTTTTTTCTCTCTGTATCCATAATAGCGTTATTCCATTGTATACTATATTGTATACACATCAGCATAGCATTGTTTAGCAGCTTCACTATTGTTGCTGGAGGAGCCGTACAGAATGAGGAAAAATATGCTAATGTTCTGCCTTCCTTTGATTCCTTGGCACACGCTGACATTTTCTTCGCCATGCATAAACAAGCTGGCCTAGATAGTTAGCAATACTCTGACACTGTTCTCTTCACTACATGCACAAAATGTGTCTAAATGCTTTGAAGTTTGTGATTTTCCTTTAATGTGATGTTCAATAAATTGCTATGAACATACACAGAAGAGCAGTCAGATGTATCAGAGTATGTCATTTGATACACCAACACACAAATCCTACAGAAAGCTACTGAGCAAATCTACTGCCACTATGAGATTATTCTGTTTTTATGCAGAATACTATATGAAAACATTAATTTACATTAATCCTTAATGCTCAAAAGACAGACGGATATGTGGATTTGTATAATTTTATACTGTCTTTAAAGAGATTGCAAAGCCCCTTTTATGATTCAAAAGTATAAACAAATATATATAATTAATTTTTATTCAATTAGTTATGTAAGCTGCAGTCACCCATATAGGCTCCAAAGTGTTTGTACATTATTAGGGTACAGTTTTAGAATCTAGTTTGCAGTGAGTTTCCCACTGCAAGTTTGAGTCATGACAGGTTTTCCACAGCGGGTTATGTTAACATCAATGGGTCCTGTTGCGGATTTTCTGCTATGGTCAAAGTTGCAGCAAGAAACTTGTGTCTAAATCAACCAGTGTGAATGTACCTCATACAGTCTTCTGATCTAATGTCAGTAGATCTAAAGTTCTGTACTGGTTAAATTCAAATCCCCTTTTTCCATTCAATCAGCCAGAGCCAAGCTAAAAAATTCTATCACTAAGGCTAGGTGTACACTGCTGTTAGGGTTTCCATCAAATGTATCTGCAGGCATTCCACCAAAAACAGGATGCCGACATATACTGTAACCGAGGGCACCTGATGCCATTCTTTTTAATAGCCCAGACTCCATTTGGGAAGTATCCCCTACTTTCAGCAGACTGGATAACGCAACAGATCACACTTTTGAGTCCACTTAAAATGATGCATAAGGCTTGAATGGTGACTCTTTTAAATATATTATAATGAAGGAGGTCCCAGCACTCACCGATGCAAGCAATTTGATATTTTATTGTATATCCAAGTCACAGGACGCGTTTCGGCACTTAGCCTTCCTCTGCTGTGGAAGCCTTTTCCTCGTGCACCACCACCTTTTCAGATAGTGCTGACCATTGCTATATCTTTTAAATATATGGCATCCATTGCCCTCCATTCCAGTATTTGTTGGCACCCTGCCACATAGACAGTACCATTACATTTGTCTGACAGAAGCCCTAAATGCAGTGTAAGCCTAGCCTAAGAGAAGCCAGTGAGCTAACTACGCTATTTAAACTTTATGGGACAGCTGAAGATAAGTGGTGTACTTGGCCATCTTTTGGCAGTCCTATAAAGTATGAATTGTGCAGAAGTTTGTATACTCGACTGCCGCTCCATTGAAACAGTGGGACTCTTGATCAGTGGGAGTTCCCATAGTCAGACACTTATCACCTATCCTGTGGATAGATGGCAAGTGGTTATCTTGGGAAAAGCTCTTTTAAGGAGTGTTCCAGCTCAGTAAAATTGAACCCCTATCGAAAGGATCGCAGCAGTTCGACCCCACGCGATCTTCTACCTGGCTCTCCTGATGCATAGAGCTGTGTTGACCACCGCACAAAGCAGTGGTCAGCACACCCGCTTCATGCATCTCTATAGGAGAGCCAGAGATACACGAGTACAGCGCTGTGGCTCTCCCATAGAGATGCATGGAGGGCATGTGCACTAGAAGAGCCAGAACGTCATGCAAAAGATAGCGGGGGGGTCATAATACTTTAGTGAAGTGCAGTGAAGAAGAGATTTGGGAGTTCTGTAACTAAGAACTAGAACTATATATAAAAAAAAATTTGATAAAAAAATTATATATTATGGAATAAATTGTTGCAGAATAGAATACCTCTTCCTAAAGCGAAGCCATATGAACATTTTCTTAAATCATCTAAAGAAAGATGTTCACAGGAAAAGGTTATCTACTTTGAGAAGCTATTTCTTGTCCATTAGCACCTGCTGCCACGCAGGCTCCTTCGAGAGATCAATAATGAAAAGCAACAGCAGCTACACACGCGTGATTCCTGTGATCCTGTTTTTGGAGCGGTCTCTCTACGCTTTATACAGGGAAATAGTAGGTCAGATGTGCAGTCTTCCATTCACCCTTCAGCTATAGGGCGCAAGTCAGCAGCGGGGAAATGAAACGGAAGAAAAAAATGTTTTCATCTTTAGATTTCAGAAAGTGTAGCATGCAAATGCTTTTTATGGACTCTTCAAACAACCTCCTGTAGCATTATTCATCACCATTGTACAGTGTTTCCCAACCAGGGTGCCTCCAGCTGTTGCAAAACTACAACTTCCAGCATGCCCGGACAGCCGAAGGCTGTCCGGGCATGCTGGGAGTTGTAGTTTTGCAACAGCTGGAGAAACCCTGGTTGGAAAAAACTGCCATAGTAAATAGTATTGTGCTTACTAAGGCTGGGTTTACGCCACGTTTTTGCAATACAGTGCCATATACATTTTCACTTTAAAAACCGTACGGAACCATATTGAAAACCATATGCATTGACTCTCCATTGAAAACCGTATGCCAAACGATGCATCAGGTTGTGTCCGTTTTGCATCCTGTGCGGTTTTGTCAGTTTTTTTTCTGTACCCAAAACCATAGCCTACCCCACGGTTTTTGGTCCGGGTGATAAACCGTATGGAAACATAAGTTTTTTAACAAGGGAGTCAATGCGAACCGTACAGAACCGTAAGTGCGTACGGTTCCATCCGGTTTTCACCTTACGTTTTTTGACTTTGCACAGTTTTTTTCTTGCCATTTCAATCAAACAAATGAAACTTTATTCATAATGGAATGAAAAGTTAAACACGTGTACGCTTTTTTCTTGCAAAACGGATGCAACCGGACATCATATTTCAAACCGTATACGGTTTTCAACCATATATGGATTAAAATTTGTACACACGTTTTGATACAGTTTAGTCAGGTTTTGAGGAATCCGTTTTTTTAATCAAAAACCTGATACGGGAACTATATTGCAAAAACGTGATGTGAACCTAGCCTTACAGTCTGTAATCCAGGGCTGGTCTGTTTGGTCTTTTTATTATTATTATTGTTGTATTAATTAATTTATATATATTTATCTATTTTGTTTGATTAGAATTGTTAAAACCTTGTCGCAAACAGAGTTGCATGAAACAACTGAAACCGTTTCTTCTGTAGATCTTTTTAAGGAGGTTTCCGGAGCAGCTGACACATGCGACCAGAAGCAACTGGGCTTACTGCTTCATGATGCCATCCAGATCCCTCGCCAGCTTGGGGAAGTGGCGGCTTTTGGTGGAAGTAACATCGAGCCAAGTGTCCGCAGTTGCTTTCAGCATGTAAGTTCATAATACTATGACATTGTAAAACAATTAAATAAGTTCATGTAGTAACAAACCACCACTGATAGTTTGTGGCAAAAAAGAAAAAATGGTTAACATTGTTAATAAATTTGATGCACACTGTATTCTGTTTACTTTTGGCACATTCTTTTTTCTAAGCAAAAAACAACTATGTACACAAGTAACAAATAACTAAGTTATATAAAATGATGATTATTAATTAAATCACCTACTGCCACCTCTGTCCATGACAGGAACTGTCCGGAGTAGGAGAGGTTTGCTATGGGGATTTTCTCCTGCTCTGGATAGTTCCTTACACGGGCAGAGGTGTCAGCAGAGAGCACTGTGGTCAGACTAGAAAGATCTACACAACGTCCTCTATAGTATATAGCAGCTGATAAGTACTGGAAGGATTAAGATTTTTAAATAGAAGTAATTTATAAATCTGTCACCAGTTAATCTCATTTTTCTTTCCCTCGGGACACGGTGATTGGAACTGTCCGGCTCCGGTTTTCAGCAGCTGAGACCTCATGGATAATGGCAGACATGCCATCATGCTGATGTCTGCCATTAACCCTTCAGATGCCGTGATCAATACTAGTGTTGAGCGGCATAGGCCATATTCGAATTCGCGAATATTCGCGAATATATGGACGAATATTCGTCATATATTCGCGAATATTCGCATATTCGTTATATTCTCGTTTTATTTTCGCATATGCGAAAAGTCGCGTATGCGAAAATTAACATATGTGAAAATTAGCATATACAAAATTAGCATACGCGAAAATTCGCACATGCGAAAATTTGCATATGCTAATTTTCGCATATGCGAATTTCCGCACGCCAGTCTCACACAGTAGTATTACAGCCTTCTTTACACCACACAAGCTGGAAGCAGAGAGGGATGATCACTGTGATGTGTACTGTGAAGAAAAAAAAAACAAAAAACGAATATTCGTAATTACGAATATATAGCGCTATATTCGCGAAATTCGCGAATTCGCGAATATGCGATATTCACGAATAATATTCGAATTGCGAATATTCGCGAGCAACACTAATCAATACTGACCAAGGCATCTAAAGTATTATAGTTGTGTTCAGACACACATCCGACCAACCCGATCCAATCATGGTGGTCCGATGTGTTAAGATGGCCAGCAGAGCTCCTCCCACCTCCTCCTGCTGGCTCATGCAGTCTTCTTCTCTGGTCTGCCTCCTAACAGACTAAAGCAGTAAATTGCAGATAGCACTGATCAGTATATGCAATCAAAAGACTGCAATAAATAGTCCTCTGTGGGAACAAAAAATAGTGTAAAAATTGTTTTAATAAAAGTATAATAAGCACTTCCCCCAATAAGAAAAAGTAAATTCCCCTCTTTTCCATTTTACCAAACAAAATGTAAAAAAAATAGAAAAAAAATAAATCAACATATTTGGTATCGACGCATGCGTAAATGTTCAGATTACTGAAATAAAATGCTAAAACAACATTTAAATAAAATGTAAAAAAAAGTCAAAAATTGTTGCTTTTAGTTACATCACATTTCAGAAAAAATAAATAAAAAGGGATCACTAAGTCATATACACACTATAGATCATTGTGTAAAAATTGAGCCCCCTAACTGCCCCGCATACGGAAAAATCCGAAAGTTATAGGGGGTCAGAATAGAGTGTTTTTTTGTTTTTTTTTAAAGTAGCACAAGATATAGCTTATGAACTGAAACCTCCAAAAGTTGCAAAATTGCGGTTTACTTTTCAATTTACCCAAACAAATAATATTTTTTTGGTTTGCGACATACATTTTATGATAAAATAAAAGGTGTCATCACAAAGTGCAACTGGTCGTGCAAAAAACAAGCCCTCACATGGGTCTGTGAATGAAAAAATAGTTATGGCTCTTAGAAGTCGAGGAGGAAAAAATTAAAATGCTAAAATGAAATTGTCTGTGTCCTTAAAGGGGTTATCCAGGAAAAAGCTTTTTTTTATATATCAACTGGCTCCAGAAAGTTAAACAGATTTGTAAATTACGTCTTAGTAAAATTATTTATGAGCTGCTGAAGTCGAGTTGTTCTTTTCTGTGCTCTCTGATGACACCTGTCTTGGGAACTATCCAGAGTAGAAGCAAATCCCCAAAGCAAACCTCTCCTACTCTGTGCAGTTCCCGAGACAGACAGTGGTGTCAGCAGAGAGCACTGTTGTCAGACAGAAAAGAACAACTCAACTTCAGCAGCTGATAATTACTAGAAGGATTAAGATTTTTTTAATAGAAGTACAAATCTGTTTAACTTTCTGGAGCCAGTTGAGACAATTTTTCCTGCAATACCCCTTTAAGGCCAAAGTGGGCTGTGTCCTTAAAAGGGTATTCAACCGAAAAACATCTTATCCCCTATCCAAAGGGTAGGGAATAAGATGTCTGATCGTGGGGTTCCCGCTGCTGGGGACCCCCCACGATCTCCGGCGCGGCACCCCAGTCATCCGTGCATGGAGTGAAATCCACTCCGTGCCGGGTGACTGGCGACAACAGCCACCACACCCCCTCCATTCATGTCTATGGGAGGAGGTGTGATGGCTGCGTACTAGCCGTCACGCCCCCTTCCATGGACATGAATGGAGGAGGCATGGCGTGACAACACGAATGCGGAGGCTTCAAGTTTTCATGTTCTGGCCGCTGCCGGCAGTGGCATGACCCTCACGAACAGACATTTTATCCCCTATCCTTTGGATAGGGGATAAGATGTTTTTTGGAGGAGTACCCCTTTAAGGGGTTTTGGTTTACAAATACTGATGCAAAATATTGAACCAAATACTGCTATGTGAAACCAGCCTCAGGCAGGAAATAGAGCTACACTTTAAAAAGTGGATACAATAAAATACTGAAGACATACTGAATGCATCTGCATTTTATTCTCTTTCCATTGACTTTAAAGGAAAGCTGTCAGTAAACTCCCCCATCACTAACCTGAGGTACTGGCTGGTAGTGCGGGCGACGCTGATCAATATGCTGCCTACCATGCCCGGATCCGCCCAGCCGTTCGCCCGTTATCTTCAATCTTCATTCGGACGGGATAACAAGGCTCCTTCTGGCACTTTGACGTCAGCACCACTCGTCCGCAGCGTTGCCCAGCTTATGAATATTCATCCCCTCCCTTCTCAGTGGAGTCCAGTAGAGAGCGGGGAGGAACAGTCAGAGGGAGGGGATAAATATTCATAAGCCGAGCGGTGCTGTGGACAAGCGGTGCTGACGTCAGAGTGCCAGAAGGAGCCTTGTAACACCACCAGTGCCAGTTAGCAACTCATTTACATATCCAGAAGAATGAAGATAACGGGCGAACGGCGGGGCAGATCCGGGCATGGTAGGCAGCATATTGATCAGCGTCCCCCGCACTAGCACCCAGTACTACCAACCGTCCCCCACACTACCACCCAGTACCTCTACCACCCAGTACCGGGTGGAGTTTATTGACAGTTTTCCTTTAATGTAGACGATTTTTTCCAAATGAAATACGCCTTATAAATATTTTCATAGGTAAAATTAATAGAAAAGATAGTGATTGCATGTGCATGCTGGAAAATAGTTGTAGGCCCTATGACAGCGCTGTTTGTCTTACATAGTCTGCACATCTGCACACGTACATAGGTATTGAATGTCAATGTTATGACAGGCGGTGATCAGAAAACACAATTTAACCACAAGTTGTAAAATGGGAACGAGTCTGGAAGCACATTATAGTCTAATGTGATCTATTTCCCGCTGTACTGTATTCACTATAAAATATGCATGCAAGCCTTTCAGTCCCATTGTTCATTTTCCTTGTCGGTTGCGTACACAGAATAAAAAACAAATTTTAATTGTAGAAAACTAATGCAGAAAATGAGCCATGAGCGTGAAATAATGGTTGTCCAGAGTGACAGTCCTATAATAACAGCAGTAACTCTGAATTATACCTCTAATATCTATTGTGTTTTGTATATTATTAATCTGCTTTTATAAAAGAGCACGCAAATGTCTTCCTAAATTGTTAGACAACATCTCTGCTTCACATAAACAAAATATAACCTTCTGTTGCCTTCTTATGGGAAGTGTTTTTCTTATTAGCAAGTTAGTTATTAGTTATGGACAGCTGGGAGTAAGCCAATCTGGCTATTTTTTTTAGGCTCTCATGAATGCCTTACTGGTAGATGAATAGGCATACGCAGAACGCATGTTCAACCACTGCTCTCTGACTTTCAGACACTGCTACATAATGTTTCGAAGTCCCACATAGTGTGAATGAAGCAGTAGTTGTGCATGCGCACTGCAGTTCCCTTCACTTGTGGGCCACTAACCTCTTTTCTCATGATCAGTTGGGGTCTCTGTTGTTAGACCTTCACCAAGTAGGTAGTTATTCTCTCTCTGACCACAGTGGGGTAGATATATACATTTTTGTATGGCTGGACCCTTTTTTTTTTACACTATATTTTTTTGGTTGTCATAAGGTGTACTAGCACCTTATAGTATTTATCATATGGTCGCATTGCTTTGTTAAATGGTGTTTCTGTAGACTTTTCTGTTGAACTGGTGACTGTTGAAGCTTTAGAAGATCATTTTGCTTCCATGTTTTTTGCAATTTTCTAGTGATTAGAGACTGTTTTCACTTTTTTTTAGCAACTTTTTAGTGGATAGTGAAATTTTTTAGACTTTTTAAAGGATGTTCAGTCAGTAGAGACTTTTACATGACAGGATTATGTAGGCAACTTTGTACTGTGACAGTTGTTTGCTTACACCACAAAAAAAAAAATCATACCACAGATGTATTCCTATATGTTTTTTAAATGATAAACTAAAAATACAAATATTAAAATATTACCATCTATATACATTTATAATAACATAAAACTTTTTTTTTTTGAAAGCATGCCGATGACTTGGCATGTTTTAAAATTGGGTTTGTAGTTAAAAAAATAAATAAACATGAAATCATTTCAAGGGAACTATTTAATCATTAAAAAGTACCTGTCACCAAATAAACTTTTCTAAACTAACTCAAGCTATGTTCCCTAACTACTCCTAACACTCCACCACCCCTTAAAAAATTCTGAGCTTTAAAAAGCTGTGTATCATACCTTTATTCTTGCTCACATAATGCAATTTTCCAGCAGGAGAAAGTGGGCATTTCCCAGCAGGCATGACATCACTGAAGCCTGCTGGGGGACCACTTCTGCCCTCACATGGTTGCAGTGCTCTGATGAATAGAAGACCTCAGGCTCTGTGCATGTTTCAGTCTGTGTTGCTATCAGTGGGGCTCTCCTGCAGGTTTTAGTCTGTGCAGCTTTCTGTAAGAATCTGTGGAGCTTTCACTTTCTGTGCAGCTGTCAATCAAGCTCTGTGCAGAGAAGCACTTCCTGAGTTTGGTCTCCTGCCAGGCCAGGAGAAGAACAAACTCACTGTATTAATTGTTGCAGGGAACAGAACAGAGCCACCTAATGGCCATTTTTTCTATTACATTTTAAACATATTTATGTTGATAATTTTAAAAGCAAGTGACCAGTAGAGTGTCTACTAATTACACAAGGAACACTATATTGAACATTTTATTTGGTGACAGATACTCTTTAAATTAACCAAAAACAAGCAATCAATTATAAACATTATAAATATCACACATAAATAAATTATTTAAAATAAACCTTTCCACAAACATGAGGCTTCCGTTTCTCTAAAATGATGTGCATTGAAAAATTAAGCTAGTTATTGTTAAAATGAGGGATGTTGGCATACATGCTTGCTATGCATTATTGACCACCCTTTTTTTTACACCATGTCAGTATTGACGTGAGGTTGAGACTTTTAATATCCTCTTGCTCAAAAACTTTTCAGAAAAGTCTAAGAAATAAATTTGCATCCACTGCATCTGCCAAAAGGAAATTGGCTTCTATAGTACACAGCCCTGAAACAAGGGGTGACAAAAAGTCACACAGAAATGCGCATTGCTCAAAAATGTTTACAACCAAAATGCCATTGTAAAGACAATGATACATTTTTCTCAATGTTTGCAGAAAGTCTGCTCTCCCATAAATAAAAAGGTCCATCAAAGTCATTCCCATTATGAAGTCACAAAAAGCAACATTTACACTGCGTGTATATATATATATATATATATATATATATATATATATATATTTAAAAGCATCTCCCCTATTTTGGCTATTTGCAGAAACTCCAGAAAAGCAAGTGGATGTATATGATAGATGTGTAGATATATAGATAGTCAAACTACTAAAAAAAATATATGTAAAAGCTTTAAGGCACATACATAATATTCTGCCAGATATAAAATCTCTTATAGTTATTCTCATCAGGGGTACCCTGATGTAAAATTTTTTTTCCAATCAACTGGTGCCAGAAAGTTAAACAAATGACTAAATTACTACTATTTAAAAATCTTAATCCTTCCAGTACTTATCAGCTGCTGTATGCTCCACAGGAAGCTGTGTGGTTTTCTGTATGACCACAGTGTTCTCTGCTGACACCTCTGTCCATGTTAGGAGCTGGCCAGAGAAGTAGCAAATCCCCATAGCAAACCTCTTCTGCTCTGGACAGTTCCTGACATGGACAGAGGTGTCAGCAGAGAGCACTGTGATCAGAACTACACAACTTTCTCTGTCGTATACAGCAGCCGATAAGTACTGGAAGGATTAAGATTTTTAAATAGAAGTAATTTACAAATCTGTTTGACTTTCTGGCACCAGATGATAAAAAAATGTTTTCCACTGTACTAACCCGTTAACTTCTGAGGTATGATGCGCGCTCAGCAGGTGAGCAGTCATCATACCCGGTGGGTACGGTTGCTATAAGTAACCAGGACCCACGGCTAATGCCGGACATCGCCGATCGGACTGATGTCCGGCATTAACCATTTAATCACCACGTCTAAAAATGAAAGTAAACATTACCGGTTAGCTCAGTGGTCCTTTTCGGGACCACCGCGGTGAAATCGCGGCACCCCGAACAGCTTGCAGGATGCGAGGAGGATCCCTACCTGCCTCGTTGTCCAATCGCCGAATGACTGCTCCATGCCTAAGATCCGGGCAGGAGCAGTCAAGCGGCAGAAACACTGATCAATGCTATACTATGTCATATCACTGATCAGTGTAAGAGATCAGTGTAATGCATGTTATAGTCCCCTATGAGGTCTATAACATTGCAAAAAAAGCAATGTGTAAAAAAAAAAAGTTAATAAATGTGATTTAACCCCTTCCCTAATAAAATTGTGAATCATCCCCCTTTTCCCATTTAAAAAATAAACTGTGTAAATAAAACATGTGGTATCGCCACGTGCGTAAATGTCCGAACTATAAAAATACATTGTTAATTAAACCGCACGGTCAATGGCGTACACATAACAAAAATTCAAAAGTCCAGAATAGTGTATTTTTGGTCACTATTTATACCATAAAAAAAGTTACTTAGTGTCCAATTGTTGCAGTCTTATTTGGACCAAGTGATGGTGGAATTGCTCATCTTTATGGTTTTAGTTATGTGAAGCAAGTGTATGAAGGAAATTTAGCCTGTATGAGCTTTTCACATGAAATGCACAGGCGACCGACACCTTCATCACGTTTGGCAGAAGATCGAGTTCTTCTGATGTTTTATTCATTCTCTTGTATTTAATTTTGCTACACTAGAGCGTAATTTGTTTGTTTTATAGCTACAGCTCTTTAGCATTCTGAGCTGGCATTCACAGTATTCTGCCCACAGATAAGCATTTGTGTAAATAAATAACACACTTCTATGTTTAAAAGATGCCAAAGTAACGCATGTTCTGTATAAACCTGCAACTTTATTGGCCAGTATTATTAGGAATAAGAGATCTATGTCCTAAATGATCAAATGTATCTCTGATTCAATATCATGCATAGGATCAACTTTAAACAGTGTGTAACTAACATTTTTAGTACATTATTTTACCTTTTCTGTCATATTTAGTTATCCTCAGTCAAAGGCTGTATTATGGTCCAGAGCTGCATTCACAATTCTGCAGATTTTTTATAAAATAGTGGGGCAGTAATTTATATATTTATTCATTTGTTAATTTATTTATTATTCATTTATTTACTTACTGTACAGTGTCTGATGTAAAGACATTCCCCCAGAATATAAGGAATATTTCCCAAAATGTTTAGACAATAAATCATGTTTCCGATACAAGCACCAATCCAACAATTACAGTGACCCCTCGACCTACGATGGCCCCGACATACGATAATTTCAACATGCGATGGCCTCTCTGAGGCCATCGCATGTTGAAGGCAGCATCAACATACAATGCTTTTTTATGTCGGGGCCATCGCATAAATGGCTATCCGGGAGCACAGACTGCTTCAGCTGCCACCGGATAGCCGTTTACGTTGCCCCGTGAGCTCGGGTGATGGTCACTCACCTGTCCTCGGGGCTCCGGCGCGTCCTCTGCATCGTCTGCGCTCTCCATCGACATCATCACGTTGCTGCGCACACCATCCCGTCATCCAATAGGAGCGGCGTGCGTAGTGACGTGATGGCGGCGACGGAGAGCGCGGATGCCGGGGAAGCAGAGGCCTTGCCGGAGCGTCGGGACACCTCGGGGACGCAGCGACACCGATGGACGGCGACATCCCGGGCAGCGGTGACGAGCGGTGACGGTCCGGAGCAGCGGGGACACGTGAATACAACTTCGTCTAACAGTGGTCTACAACCTGCGGACCTCCAGATGGTGCAAAACTACAACAACCAGCATGTCCGGACAGCCAACGGCTGTCCGGGCATGCTGGGTGTTATAGTTTTGCAACATCTGGAGGTCCGCAGGTTGTAGACCACTGTCCTATACTTTACATTGCACAGATCCCTCAACATGCGATGGTTTCAACAAACGATGGTCCGTTTGGAACGGATTACCATTGTATGTTGAGGGACCATTTGTATATTGACAGCACAGATGCAAGAACGATCACTGAATTGGTCATGCACCCTTTTAGTTACATCATTGTCAGCAGTAAAGGAGGCAGTAGGATGGCACTGCTAGGATGACCACTAGTAGAAACAAGCAGGATAGAGAGTCACTGTAGCCGAGTAGCGAGGTATTGTCTGCGTATAGCGTGGTCCGGCGGTGCTAGGTGGAAACGTAGACTAATTAGAGCAATGGGTAGAGATACATCCTGCTCACTACAAAGACTCCTTCAACCGACAACTTCACACTCCAATCATTGACATCTCGGACGCGGCTGCAGCGACTGCGTGGGGCGCTCAGAGGTGGCTGCCGGCGGTTTTGCGCGACTGCGCTACTTCCTGCCTCCAGGCTGGAAGAAGCACAGTTGCGCGAAACCGCCAGCAGTTGCCTCTGAGCGCCCCAGGCAGTCGCTGCAACCGCGTCCGAGATGTCCACGATTGGAGTGTAAAGCCGGTCGGTTGAACAGTAAGTGGTGAGTGCAGGAGTCTTTGTAGTGCACAGCATGTATCTCTACTCATTGTCAGCAGTATGTCCCCTGTTAACATAAGAACATGTGCAGCCAACTAACAATGACTTTTTTTTTTTATCCCTGTGTTCTTACAACAATTAAGTTTGAGTTTGTTTAACACAAGGCAATAATTCAGCAAGTAAAGTTGGAATATTAAAGCAAGCAGAAGTTTAAATGCAGCTCTGGACAATAATACAAGTTGTAACTCATTACATATATACTACCTTATGCAAGTTAATTCTATATAAAGTGTAACATGATGTACAGTGGTGAACCAAGGCTTTACATTAGCTACAATAAGACTATTGATTAATATACTGTATTGGACTTTATACTCACATCATGTTTTCATATTTATGGGGTATTCTGAAACATTATTTGATGATATAACATCTTAGTGTAAAGGTCATAATAGTAAATTTTGGGGCTTTAGATATTACTCTCCTCACCATCAAAGTAACAGTGCAGCCCTAGACCCCACATACACCATTGTTCCTACCTACTTCGCTCGCCCTAGAAAGCTGCCCCCAACTGGATGACTGTCCATACCGTAACTAAGTGCACAGGACCTAGCCTAAGGATACAACACGGACAGAATCAGAACCAGAACAATCTGGGGTCAGAACCAGAGAGGACAAATATCAGGACACAAGTCAGTAAAAATAGCAATACCTGTTGTAGCTAATGTAGCAAGCATAGGGAAGGTCCTACATTTGCCACTAGTCCTCTGGCTGACAGTGTGGCATTTGATAATTTCACCTGATCATCTCATCGGCTTGCTAGTGCTGGAGTTTACCCAGTTGAACTCATTAGACTCATAAGTGGGTTGAGGTCAGTTCACATTATGTGCAGTTTTAAAGTATTTTCTTATTTAGAGTGCATATTTTAGTGACTTGTTTTGACATATTATAATAATTAAGCTATTTTTTAATAAAGATTTTAAGTCTTTAACCCCTTAAGGACGCAGGACGTAAATGTACGTCCTGGTGAGGTGGTACTTAACGCACCAGGACGTACATTTACGTCCTAAGCATAACCGCGGGCATCGGAGCGATGCCCGTGTCATGCGCGGCTGATCCCGGCTGCTAATCGCAGCCAGGGACCCGCCGGCAATGGCCGACGCCCGCGATCTCGCGGGCGTCCGCCATTAACCCCTCAGGTGCCGGGATCAATACAGATCCCGGCATCTGCGGCGGTTCGCGATTTAAATGAACGATCGGATCGCCCGCAGCGCTGCTGCGGGGATCCGATCATTCATAACGCCGCACGGAGGTCCCCTCTCCTTCCTCCGTGCGGCTCCCGGCATCTCCTGCTCTGGTCTGTGATCGAGCAGACCAGAGCAGGAGATGACCGATAATACTGATCTGTTCTATGTCCTATACATAGAACAGATCAGTATTAGCAATCATGGTATTGCTATGAATAGTCCCCTATGGGGACTATTCAAGTGTAAAAAAAATGTAAAAAAATGTAAAAGTAAAAGTAAAAAAAAAAGTGAAAAATCCCCTCCCCCAATAAAAAAGTAAAACGTCCGTTTTTTCCTATTTTACCCCCAAAAAGCGTAAAAAACATTTTTTATAGACATATTTGGTATCGCCGCGTGCGTAAATGTCCGAACTATTAAAATAAAATGTTAATGATCCCGTACGGTGAACGGCGTGAACGAAAAAAAATAAAAAAAGTCCAAAATTCCTACTTTTTAAATACATTTTATTAAAAAAAAAATTATAAAAAATGTATTAAAAGTTTTTTATATGCAAATGTGGTATAAAAAAAAGTACAGATCATGGCGCAAAAAATGAGCCCCCATACCGCCACTTATACGGAAAAATAAAAAAGTTAGAGGTCATCAAAATAAAGGGATTATAAACGTACTAATTTGGTTAAAAAGTTTGTGATTTTTTTTTAAGCGCAACAATAATATAAAAGTATATAATAATGGGTATCATTTTAATCGTATTGACCCTCAGAATAAAGAACACACGTCACTTTTACCATAAATTGTACGGCGTGAAAACAAAACCTTCCAAAATTAGCAAAATTGCGTTTTTCGTTTTAATTTCCCCACAAAAATAGTGTTTTTTGGTTGCGCCATACATTTTATGATATAATGAGTTATGTCATTACAAAGGACAACTGGTCGCGCAAAAAACAAGCCCTCATACTAGTCTGTGGATGAAAATATAAAAGAGTTATGATTTTTAGAAGGCGAGGAGGAAAAAATGAAAACGTAAAAATTAAATTGTCTGAGTCCTTAAGGCCAAAATGGGCTGAGTCCTTAAGAGGTTAAGCAGTGTTCTGACACTAAATTGTATACTGTATTTTTCACATTTATCCTTTATTTTTGGCTATCCTTGCTTTGATTTTACAAAATTACTAATTTTTTTATGATGATTTGCACAAAATAGCACCTTTTTTTACACACTTTTTGGGAAAATCACTAAAAAAAACAAACAATGCTGCAAGAAATGCAATGCGTGAACATATTCTCAGGGGAGGTGTATATCTACTATATATTCTGATCCCACAGAGATAGCAGCAGTATACCGATCTAGGCATGGAGGGGTCTGTGAGCTGACAAGAGTAATCTAACTGGTGAAAAAGTAATCCTGTAGTTCACCAGAAGTCAGCTGACCCAGAATTTGATTTTCTTTTGACACATTAAAGGGGTATTCCAGGAAAAAACTTGTGGTGTCCCGGTACCGTATTGCATACGGTACCTTGTATGGTGGTCCCCAAAGTCAGAGTTACTACGTTCAGGTAGGGCCCCCAGGTGGGAGAGCCCCTAGTCGCCTCCTCCTTCTCTAATTTTATAATGTTTATTTGTACATATTTAATAATGTAAATATCTAATATAATGCATATTAGTCTACTTACCTTGGTAGCGTCGCAGGACCTTCGGTCATGTGACTATGTTAATTCCTCAATGGTATGTTGGAGGACCTTTGGAGATCCTTGGGTCACATGTTTACCCATAACCCTTTGTAAAGATGATTGACAGATGTATTGGACCAATGAGCTTTAGTCCAGCCCCTGCCCATATAAGGGAGCTGTAGCCAATGATCGCTCTCTTGGGTTGCTACTCTTGTGGATGCCGAACTAGCAGGACGGATCTGCGCAACTTTCAAAGACAAGCTAGGCCTAAACTAAACCGTGAGTTAAAATCTCAATTCCCGCTTAAGCTAGCGTGATTACTGGACCGAATCTAAACCCCTAAATCCAGTGGATCACTGCAACAATTACCTTCCTAAGCTCAATAGACTCACGAGGTCCCAACCACTGTCAATCTCAAAGAGACTTTGCCTGTATAGAGACTGTTCCGGTTATGAAGCTTGCATAAAATCTGTTTTCAGCACACTCTCCGGTTGTGGACATTCAATTATTCCATACCTCCCAATCGCTCTTGGGAAGGGTGGCGGTAGGACAAGCATTGCAGAGGAGCTCTCACCCTGCCGTCACAAATAGAAAGGGTTAATCAGACACCCTTTAGTCACCGCACAGCTACACCCCATATACCCTACATTTTTTTTTATATTAACTGGCTCCAGAAAGTTAAACAGATTTGTAAATTACTTCTATTAAAAAATCTTAATCCTTTCAATAATTATCAGCTGCTGAAGTTGAGTTGTTGTTTTCTGTCTGGCAACAGTGCTCTCTGCTGACATCTCTGCTTGTCTCAGGAACTGCACAGAGTAGAAGAAGTTTGCTATGGGGATTTGCTTCTAAACTGGGCGGTTCCCGAGACAGGTGTCATCAGAGAGCACTTAGACAGAAAAGAACAACTGAACTTCGGCAGCTCATAAGTACTGAAAGAATTAAGATTTTTTAATAGAAGTAATTTACAAATCTGTTTAACTTTATGGAGCCACTTGATATATTAAAAAAAAGTATTTTTCCTGGATAACCCCTTTAACCCCTTAACGACGCAGGACATAAATGTACGTCCTGGGGATGTGGTACTTAACGCACCAGGACGTACATTTACGTCCTGAGCATAATCGCGGGCATCGGAGCGATGCCGGCATCATGCGCGGCAGGTCCCAGCTGTGGATCGCAGCCAGGTACCTGCCGGTAATGGCGGACACCCACGATCCCGCGGATGTCCGCCATTAACCCCTCAGATGCCGTGATCAATGCAGATCACGACATCTGCAGCATCGCGGTCACTTAACAGGATGATCGGATCGCCCGCAGCACTGCCGCGGTGATCCGATCATCCTGCATGGCAGACGGAGGTCCCCTCCCCTGGCTCCGCTGCCTTCCGGGAGTCTTCTGCTCTGATCTGCCTTCCCGCAGACCAGAGCAGAAGATGACCGATAATGCTGATCAGTGCTGTATCCTATACATAGCACTGAACAGCATTAGCAATCGAATGGTTGCTATAAATAGTCCCCTATGGGGACTATAAGAGTGTAAAAATAAAAGTAAAAAAATAAAGTAAAAAAAATTTGAAAAACCCCCTCCCCCAATAAAAACCTAAATTGTCCCATTTTCCCTATTTTACTCCCAAAAAGTGTAAAAAAATTATTTTATATACATATTTGGTATCGCCGCGTGCATAAATATCCGAACTATTAAAATAAAATGTAAATGATCCCGTACGGTGAACGGCGTGAACGTAAAAAAAAAAAAAAAAAAAGGCCAAAATAGCTGCTTTTTTTTTATAACATTTTATTCCCAAAAAAATTTATCAAAAATTTTATAAAAGTTTTGTATAAGCAAATATGGTATTAATAAAAAGTACAGATCACGGCGCAAAAAGTAAGCCCTCATACCACTGCTTATACGAAAAAATGAAAAAGTTATAGGTCTTCAAATTAGGGGGATTTTAAACGTACTAATTTGGTTAAAAAGTTTGCAATTTCTTTAAAGCGCAACAGTAATAGAAAAGTGTATAATCATGGGTATCATTTTAATCATATTGACCCAGAGAATAAAAAACACATGTAATTTTTACCATAAATTGTACGGCGTGAAAACAAAACCTTACAAAATTTGCCAAATTGTGGTTTTATTTTTAATTTCCCCACACAAATTGTATTTTTTTTGCGCCATACATTTTATGGTAAAGTGAGTGATGGCATTACAACGGACAACTGGTCGCACAAAAAACAAGCCCTCATACTAGTCTGTGGATGAAAATATAAAAGAGTTATCATTTTTTGAAGGTGAGGAGGAAAAAACGAAAATGTAAAAATAAAATTGTCTTGGTCCTTAAGGTCCAAATGGGCTGAGTCCTTAAGGGGTTAAGCACAGGGACTTTCTGTAAGTTAAATTGCTGGTCAAATGACCAAGTAACAGTAATGATACACATAGATGCAGCTGTGCTGGAATAACACAAATACCGCTGTATGACTAGTGATATTGATTGTGCCTAAATAGGGCCAAAAAATCAGAGTGCTTCTTTCTTTTGGGACCCAATTCCCCCCGATCTCCATGCAGCACCCGCATTCTATGCGAGGCTGCTGCTCCAGTCTCAGAAACCTCTGTGTTTCCGGGACTGGAGACGTGATGTCCCGCCATGCCCCCTCGTGACATCACACAATGGGGCCCCCACGTTCAGACATCTTATCCCCTATCCTTTGGCCACAATACCCCTTTAATGTCTAGTTGCATCTCATGTACTCATTGCAGAGAAACTATTTTAACAAAGAGGAAAGAATTCTACAGAGAACAGATTTTTTTTCCAAATGCTAATGACATTCTATTGAGTAATCAGGCATTACAAGTATTTAGCATTTCTAGATGAACCAAATAATAGCAGCAAATTTGCTTTATTTTTGCTCTGCCATAGATGGAAGAATGCTGTAATTTACCATGATTTCCTCATTCATCTGCAGGCACAAAACAAGCCAGAGATCAATGTGAAACAGTTCATTGAGTGGATGCGATTGGAACCTCAGTCCATGGTGTGGCTGCCTGTTTTGCACAGAGTGGCAGCTGCTGAAACGGCGAAGCATCAAGCCAAGTGTAATATCTGCAAAGAATGTCCAATTGTTGGGTTCAGGTAGGTTCATCCAAGACTTGTGTGCCAAAAAAGTCTAACATTACTGGAAAATGATTTGGCTTAAAGAACTCTTGAGTTGTCCCATTTTTATATTACTTAAATAACACTTTGGTCCAAACTAGTGTAGTTCAGAAATGGATGGAAAATCACTTAGAAATTCCCTCTTTGGTGTTCTTTGAATCCCTATGTCATGCACTGTCCTCTCTTATGTTTAGGCAAAATATAATATATCAGGTTTTTTGGACCGTTTCTTTTAACAGAAAATGTATTGTTTGATTTATTTATTTCTTATTTATTTTTTTTATGTTTATTTCTATTTTTGTTTCTATGGACATTTATCATAACTTTTAGAGACCTTTTAATTCCTCCATGTGTCCAGTAATATAACTATGAAACTTTAGAGGAAAGAATAATGCCCTGGTATAACATTTCCGGCATCATATTGTGTTCTGTATATTAATTAAATAGACTGATGTTCAGAAATCTTTTTTTTATCCACTAGTCAGAGAATTCTTTCATCCACATAGGGCCAAGACATTATTTTGCCTAGCATTTTAATTAACTAGTGTCATGCTGAGCATATCCAGTAGGAGACAATATTTTCTAGTCTTTGGAAGTAAATATTTACTTCAATGGATTTTAGCTAAAATCTGTTTTCGTGTTTGAAATTTATTTTATTTTTTTTATGAAAGTTTTGTTCTGCAAAGTTTATTACTTATTGCCTTCAATTGACAGCTGTGCTCAAGCTGCTGCACTTACGTCATGGATTTGTTTTTACAGAATTTAATGACCAATGACACAGATACATTGTAATTCATTATGAAGTGAATCTTTATTAGAGATGAGTAAACCAAACCTGTAGAACCCAAGTTTAGTCAGAACTTTGCTAAAAGTTCGGTTCAGCTTAAAGTTGGTTTGGCAAAACCTTCTCAAATTAGCATCAGCCACATGAAAGAAAGGAGAAGGAGAAAAGGATCTCATGACATCAGTGGATCCCATTATGCCACTTCTGTTAGCCAGCAGGCATGAGCCAGTACAAGGTTGGCTATAAAAGCCTATGCACATAGCTTAAGCAGCCATTATAGAAATAGCAGGTGTTAGGTGAAGATCTCTGTAAGGAACACTTATCAGTGAACAATACAGATAGAAGCACCACAAGTATATAATAACTGTAGTAAAGCAGCACTGCAAAGAGCATTCTGCTTCTGTTTTGTTGCTGCAAAAATCTGTTTTAGTTGAAAGTTTAAGGAGTAGTGTAGTGAAAGGATAGGGGATAAGTTATAGATTGCGGGGGGTCCGACTGCTGGAACCCCCCGCGATCTTCGGAACGGGGCTCCGGCAGTCTGCTGGAAGGGGGCGTGCTGAATGCTGACTCCCGCATGGAATGGAGGCCGTCGCGCCCCTCCATACATGGAGGGGCGTGTCGGCCACGGCTTCCTGCGAGGGTTGGAACGGCCACTTCCGACAGACTACCAGGGCCCCATTCAGGAGATCCCGGGGGTCCCAGCGGTCGGACCTCCCCCAATTTATAACTTACAAGTTTGAGAGGTTTTTGGTTTTACACTAAATGTGTAAAAAGCAGCATAGAGAGTTTTGTGTAACTTTTGTGCAGAGAATGTAGAAGGGAGGTGTTTAGCTGCTGTCAGAAGGGCCTGTAGGATGTTGTCAGTCGTTATGTTGTCAAGTATGGTCGCCCAGTATGATATGCCTGAGTTGATGCTCAAGTAGCGGAATTTGCGAGACAACATATGATAGTAATTATTATTGTTTTTTATTAGTAATAAATCAAAACAGGCACATAGATAAAAGCAAAATAACTGGCCTTTACTCAAACAGTTGGGGGTCTCAGGAGTTTTGAGGGCATCACTATATATCATTTCCCTAAATGATATCCTCTATAAAGTTAAAGAGATTTCACTACCATTAACACTTATTCCCTATCTATAGGATAGGGAATGAGTGTGCGATCGCAGATGTTTTGACTGTTGGGACCCCCTGCAATCTTACAGTTTGAACAGAGCTGCAATGAGCATTTCTTACCAATGCTCCCCTCATTCTCTGTGATAGTGCTGAAGATAGCCAAATATTGTACTTGGCTGTTTGGTCCCCCCAAAGACAATGGAAGGAGCAGCATTTCACATACTTGAACTTCTCTCTATTTAGACAGGCGCTTTGGGAGTCCTATTCACATAATCGCTGTGAGTCCTAGACATTAGACCCCCTGAAGATCATACACTTACTCCTGTGGATAGGGAATAAGTGTTTGTGATAAACTCCTTTAAGATTTAATACAACACTCTGTTATCAAGTCTATTTATACCAGTACTTGTCTGTAGGATTTGGAATTTTCAACTATCAATTTTAGACTGCAACATTTATAGGATGTTCACATCATAGTTTGGCTATCCATCATATATCGTAATATATATTATATCTATATATATATATATATATATATATATATATATATATATATATATAAAAAGAGAAGGTCTGACTCACAGACTCATCAACGCCCAGCCTTTTTCGATTTTTTGAAATTCAACCCTTAAGGGGGTGAAAAAGGAGTTGAAAGTTTGTATGGAAGTCTTTAAATTTTGAAGCTAGAAGCTGTATGTGTGTATGTTCCAGCATCACGTCCAAACAGCTAAAGATATTAACATGAATCTTGGCACACATGTTACTTATATGTCAACAACAAACATAGGATAGGTAATTTAACCCTTACTCACCTCCATTTGCCAGGGTCAGGGTTTTTGTTTAAAGTCCCATGTAAATCAATGGGAAATGTATGTTCCCACATAACTTCCGTACGGCTGGAGATATTTCAATACCTGTGTTACGCCGAGCGCTCCGTGTCCCCGCTCCTCCCCGGAGCGCTCGCAGCATCCTCTCATTCGCAGCACACCGGTCAGACCTGCTGACCGGGTGCGCTGCAATATCACTCTCAGCCGGGATGCGATTCGCGATGCGGGAGGCGCCCGCTCGCGATGCGCATCCCGGCTCCCGTACCTGACCCGTTCCCCGTCTGTCTTGTCCTGGCCCTAACTCCTTGTCCCTAAGGAGTGGGGCCGCGCGCGCGCCGGGTCTCTGCAATTTAAAGGGCCACTGCGCCACTCATTGGCGCAGCAGGCTTAATCAGTATGTTCACCTGTGCACTCCCTACTTATACCTCACTTCCCCTGCACTCCCTCGCCGGATCTTGTTGCCATTGTGCCAGTGAAAGCGTTTCCTTGTGTGTTCCTAGCCTGTGTTCCAGACCTCCTGCCGTTGCCCCTGACTACGATCCTTGCTGCCTGCCCTGACCTTCTGCTACGTCCGACCTTACTCTTGTCTACTCCCTTGTACCGCGCTTATCTTCAGCAGTCAGAGAGGTTGAGCCGTTGCTGGTGGATACGACCTGGTTGCTACCGCCGCTGCAAGACCATCCCGCTTTGCGGCGGGCTCTGGTGAATACCAGTAGCAACTTAGAACCGGTCCACCAACACGGTCCACGCCAATCCCTCTCTGGCACAGAGGATCCACCTCCAGCCAGCCGAATCGTGACAGTAGATCCGGCCATGGATCCCGCTGAAGTCCCACTGCCAGTTGTCGCCGACCTCATCACGGTGGTCGCCCAGCAGTCGCAACAGATAGCGCAACAAGGCCACCAGCTGTCTCAACTGACCGTGATGCTACAGCAGCTATTACCACAGCTCCAGCAACAATCTCCTCCGCCAGCTCCTGCACCTCCTCCGCAGCGAGTGGCCGCTTCCGGCCTACGATTATCCTTGCCGGATAAATTTGATGGGGACTCTAAGTTTTGCCGTGGCTTTCTTTCGCAATGTTCCCTGCACTTGGAGATGATGTCGGACCAGTTTCCTACTGAAAGGTCTAAGGTGGCTTTCGTAGTCAGCCTTCTGTCTGGGAAAGCTCTGTCATGGGCCACACCGCTCTGGGACCGCAATGACCCTGTCACTGCCTCTGTACACTCCTTCTTCACAGAGATTCGAAGTGTCTTTGAGGAACCTGCCCGAGCCTCTTCTGCTGAGACTGCCCTGCTGAACCTGGTCCAGGGTAATTCTTCTGTTGGCGAGTACGCCATCCAATTCCGTACTCTTGCCTCCGAATTATCCTGGAATAATGAGGCCCTCTGCGCGACCTTTAAAAAATGCCTATCCAGCAATATTAAAGATGTGCTGGCCGCACGAGAAATTCCTGCTAACCTGCATGAACTTATTCATCTTGCCACCCGCATTGACATGCGTTTTTCCGAAAGGCGTCAGGAGCTCCGCCAGCATATGGACTTTGTTCGCACAAGGCGGTTTCTCTCCCCGGCTCCTCTCTCCTCTGGTCCTCTGCAATCCGTTCCTGTGCCTCCCACCGTGGAGGCTATGCAAGTTGACCGGTCTCACTTGACACCTCAAGAGAGGACACGACGCCGCATGGAGAATCTTTGCCTGTACTGTGCCGGTACCGAACACTTCTTGTCCTATCCGTCCTCCCCGCCTGGAAAGACGTACGCTGACTCCGCACAAAGGTGAGACAGTTCTTGAGGTGAACTCTGCTTCTCCACGCCTTACTGTGCCTGTGCGGATATCTTCTTCTACCTTCTCTGCTATGGCCTTCTTGGATTCCGGATCTGCAGGAAATTTTATTTTGGCCTCTCTCATCAACAGGTTCAACATCCCGGTGACCAGTCTCGCCAGACCCCTCTACATCAATTCTGTTAACAATGAAAGATTGGACTGTACCGTGCGTTACCGCACGGAACCTCTCCTAATGTGCATCGGACCTCATCACGAAAAAATTGAATTTTTGGTCCTCTCCAACTGCACTTCTGAAATTCTTCTTGGATTACCGTGGCTTCAACGCCATTCCCCAACCCTTGATTGGTCCACAGGAGAAATCAAGAACTGGGGTACTTCTTGTCACAAGGACTGTCTTAAACAGGTTCCCAGTACTCCCTGTCGTGACCCTGTGGTTCCCCCTGTATCCGGTCTTCCTAAGGCTTATATGGACTATGCTGATGTTTTTTGCAAAAAGCAAGCAGAGACTTTACCTCCTCACAGTCCTTATGACTGTCCTATTGACCTCCTCCCGGGTACTACTCCACCCCAGGACAGAATCTATCCTCTGTCTGCTCCAGAGACTCTAGCCATGTCGGAGTACATCCAGGAGAATTTAAAAAAGGGGTTTATCCGCAAGTCCTCCTCTCCTGCCGGAGCTGGATTTTTTTTTGTGTCCAAAAAAGATGGCTCCCTACGCCCTTGCATTGATTACCGCGGACTTAATAAAATCACGGTAAAAAACCGCTACCCCTTACCTCTTATCTCGGAACTCTTTGATCGCCTACAAGGCGCCCACATCTTTACCAAACTGGACTTAAGAGGTGCTTATAATCTCATCCGCATCAGGGAGGGGGACGAATGGAAGACTGCATTTAACACCAGAGATGGACACTTTGAGTATCTGGTCATGCCCTTTGGCCTGTGCAACACAGTTGTTTGGGTGGTCGTTGATCGATTTTCCAAGATGGCACATTTTATTCCTCTTCCTGGTCTTCCTTCAGCGCCTCAGTTGGCAAAGCAATTTTTTGTACACATTTTTCGCCTTCACAGTTTGCCCACGCATATCGTCTCGGATAGAGGCGTCCAATTCGTGTCTAAATTCTGGAGGGCCCTCTGTAAACAGCTCAAGATCAAATTAAACTTCTCTTCTTCTTATCATCCCCAATCCAATGGGCAAGTAGAAAGAATTAATCAGGTCCTGGGTGACTATTTACGGCATTTTGTTTCCTCCCGCCAGGATGACTGGGCAGATCTTCTACCATGGGCCGAATTCTCATACAACTTCAGAGTCTCCGAATCTTCTGCTAAATCCCCATTTTTCGTGGTGTACGGCCGTCACCCTCTTCCCCCCCTCCCTACTCCCTTGCCCTCTGGTTTGCCCGCTGTGGATGAAGTGACTCGTGATCTTTCCACCATATGGAAAGAGACCCAAAATTCTCTTTTACAGGCTTCATCCCGGATGAAAATATTTGCCGATAAGAAAAGAAGAACTCCCCCCATTTTTGCTCCCGGAGACAAGGTATGGCTCTCCGCTAAATATGTCCGCTTTCGTGTCCCCAGTTACAAACTGGGACCACGCTATCTTGGCCCTTTCAAAGTCTTGTGCCAGATTAACCCTGTCTCTTACAAACTCCTTCTTCCTCCTTCTCTTCCTATTCCCAATGCCTTCCATGTCTCTCTCCTTAAACCACTCATCATTAACCGCTTCTCTCCCAAACTTGTTTCTCCCACTCCTGTTTCCGGTTCTTCTGACGTCTTCTCCGTGAAGGAGATTCTGGCCTCCAAGACTGTCAGAGGGAGAAATTTTTTTTGGGTGGATTGGGAAGGCTGTGGCCCAGAGGAGAGATCCTGGGAACCTGAGGACAACATCCTAGACAAAAGTCTTATCCTCAGGTTCTCAGGCTCCAAGAAGAGGGGTCCCCGCTCCTCCCCAGAGCGCTCGCAGCATCCTCTCATTCGCAGCGCCCCGGTCAGACCTGCTGACCGGGTGCGCTGCAATATCACTCTCAGCCGGGATGCGATTCGCGATGCGGGAGGCGCCCGCTCGCGATGCGCATCCCGGCTCCCCTACCTGACCCGTTCCCCGTCTGTCTTGTCCCGGCACGCGCGGCCCTGCTCCTTAGGGCGCCCGCGCGCCGGGTCTCTGCAATTTAAAGGGCCACTGCGCCACTGATTGGCGCAGCAGGCTTAATCAGTATGTTCACCTGTGCACTCCCTACTTATACCTCACTTCCCCTGCACTCCCTCGCCGGATCTTGTTGCCATTGTGCCAGTGAAAGCGTTTCCTTGTGTGTTCCTAGCCTGTGTTCCAGACCTCCTGCCGTTGCCCCTGACTACGATCCTTGCTGCCTGCCCTGACCTTCTGCTACGTCCGACCTTGCTCTTGTCTACTCCCTTGTACCGCGCTTATCTTCAGCAGTCAGAGAGGTTGAGCCGTTGCTGGTGGATACGACCTGGTTGCTACCGCCGCTGCAAGACCATCCCGCTTTGCGGCGGGCTCTGGTGAATACCAGTAGCAACTTAGAACCGGTCCACCAACACGGTCCACGCCAATTCCTCTCTGGCACAGAGGATCCACCTCCAGCCAGCCGAATCGTGACAACCTGGTACAAATATTTTGGGTCGGGATAGGAGGTCAAGATAGGAGGTCGAGATAGGAGGACGGGATAGGAGGTCGGGAAAGGTGGTGGGGATAGGAGGTCGGAATAGGAGGTCGGGATAGGAGGTCGAGTTAGGAGGTCGAGATAGGAGGTCGAAAAAGGAGAACAGGAAAGGAGGTCGGGATAGGAGGACAGGATAGGAGGTCGAGATAGGAGGTCGAGATAGGTCGAGATATAAGGACAGGATAGGAGGATGGGATAGGAGTTTGGGATTGGAGGTCGAGATAGGAGGACGGGATAGCAAGACAGGATAGGAGGTCGAGATAGGAGGACGGGATGTGAGGACGGGATGTGAGGACGGGATAGGAGGACGGGATATCAGGATGGAATAGGAGGTCGGGAAAGCTGGTCGGGATAGGAGGTCGAGATAGGAGGTCGAAATAGGAGAACAGAAAAGGAGGTCTGGAAAGGAGGACGGGATTGGAGGTCGAGATATGAGGAAGGGATATGAGGACAGGATAGGAAGACGGGATAGGAGGATGGGATAGAAGGTTGGGATAGGAGGTCGAGATAGGAGGACGGGATAGCAGGACGGGATAGCAGGACGGGATAGGAGGTCGGGATAGGAGGTCGAGATAGGAGGTCGAGATAGGAGGACGGGATATGAGGTCGAGATATGAGGACGGGATAGGAGGACAGGATAGGAGGTCTGGATAGGAGGTCAAGATAGGAGGACGAGATAGGAGGTTGGGATAGGAGGTCGGTATATAGGGTTGGGATATGACAACAATATATGAAGCCGCGGGCAAAAGCTAGTGTATGTGTATATATATATATATATATATATATATATATATATATATATATATGTTTATATATATATTATATAACATATATTGAAAAATATATTCCATATATTAAAATGCATGAAAAAAACACATTGAAACCATTTAGGTTTCCAAGCCCATACCCAATCTTTATTTAGAAAAACATTTTCAAACATGCATACTTGTAACAGCATTTTTCCCTCTTTACCTCTGTAGACATTTATTTTTTTTGAGGAATAGAATAAGGTACCATATCAAGTTTGTCTTTCCTCCTAATAAAGTGTGTTGCTGATGTACACTTTTTTAAACATTTTGTGGGAAATTTTATACTGAAACAGACTCATAGGTCATCTCAGATTGACCAAACAATACTGTCCTTGGTGGTATAGAATTCCAGACTAATCACCTTGAACAAGTCACTAATTAGGCAAGAAAAATTCCATATGACCTTTATTCACTATTAAAAGAAAATATACAAAAAGTCCACATAATATAAAAAAGCCCTAACAATTCCTGGGATAAATTCAAGATACTAGTAATATACAGATAAAAATGAGAAATAAGGGATAAGTGCCAAACCTATATATTGTATCCCCCCTGTCTGTCCCTCCCTTTTGGAGTGACCCACCTCACTAATAGGGTGGCCCAAACCTCAAGGAAGGTTCTTACTCTAAGGTGTGTTAAAAAAAATAACAAAGGGAACAGGGGGAAAGAAGACAATAATTATTGTGAGGGAGTAAAGTACCTGTCTGATTCAACATAACCACAATAGAGTAATATCAAAGTTATTTTCTTATTGTCATAACCGGATTATTGTAACAAAAGATTCCATTCATTCCACCATGTTTCTTCTGCAAGATAAGAACAGGTTCATCAAGGTATAAAGTCAGTGGGATTAATATCAAAAGAAATCCTAACCAGCGTATGTGGGAAATGTATGTAGATGTAAAAACTTATGTTTTTATACTTGATGTTTTTTATTTTCTCAACAAGGTTCTTTACAAGAGATAGGCATACAAAAACATTTTTTTTTGTCAAAACATATAGAAACATTAAAAACATATAGATGCATATAGCAGTTAACATACTTAAAAATGTAGACCTGCATACATTTGTCTATGTTTTTCTTGAATATACATTGAAAAAGGTGATGTGAACTGCCTTCTGGTGGGAACAGTGTAACTCATTAGTCCGTCTGCTTTTGGCATAAGAAGATTTGGCCACACACTGTAATGACAGAGGGGATTGGGGGTCATCTTTCTAAGATATTTCATATCCAGTCACATGGTCTTTTAGGTTCTGCAGTTGCTAAATATTTTCATTTTGACCTCAGTCACACTGTGAAATGGGGCTCCGTTTCTTCTGAAGTGTCTCACTGTGTACATATCTGATTAGGCCAAGACAATAGACGCATAAACATCCCACTGAGACACTATCAATAGTTTAAAAGGACACCAATAATAATCTCAATAAAGTTGTAATTGCACGTCTCAGCCCACTGTCTGCTCAATAACAGAACTGAGGATTTTATGTTCTCCAGGATTCTTCACAGATTTCCACTGAATCCAGATTTATTTTATTTTCTTCTTGTTTTGTTGTAAATACCTCTAAGGGAAGCTTATTACAGCTTGCTCTAGCACTTTTCATAAAACCTTATGCAGAGGTGCATGCAAGTAGCAAATAGAATTTTTACAGAGTTACATAGAAATTTCATATTATTTTATTTGTGTATCTCCTCCCAGGTCTTAGATTGTGGTATTAAAGCCATTGGTTTCATCATCAAGGCAATAAAGGCTGATGATCAAATTACATTTCAAATGTGTTCTTTCCCCGTAAAAAGGGAATGTTTTACATCTTTCTACATTTTCCTGTAACATTTGATAAATCTGCAGATATTTTGACGTGAGACGTTAACAGTGTTCAGCATTCCGCTCCTTCGGCTTGTTGGCACTGATTCCTTAAGCTCTTAGTGTTCATGTGACAAAGTTAATAAGGCAGCGCTCATCATTCGCTACTAAATTTACTTGGCAATTAAAGGATAAGGTGTCCGGGACTGATTAAGTGGAAGTGAGCGTCAGAAACAAAGATAGCGGCTTGTAATAATTAATGGCTCCAAACTGTGACATTGTAGTTAACCTGTCTAGTGGGGAAAAATATCAATATTCTCACTGGGATTTAAAAGTTTTTCTATAAATTCATTAACTTTTAATTGACAAGTGACTTTCACGGGATTTGTATTATATTAAGTAGTTGAGTATCCTATTGCTATATTAAGAAAAAAAAACTTTTTAATGACTAAGATTTGATCTTATATTATACATAAGTATAAGATGAATACACTCTATGTAACATTGAGAAAAAGTCATACAATTTATTATGAATAGATTTGCACACTATGATCTTTGTACCTAGTGCATCAACATTTACATGGATAGTCCAGCAAAAAGAACACAAAGCCGGCACTGCTACCCCCTCCACTTGTGTGTACCTGACACTGCTTCGTAGCACAACGCAATCTCCCAAGGCTGGGTAACACAGTTCCTTTATAAGTGCTGGCAGGCACTAAAATCTGAGTGGTTCCAAGTCCCCAAAGACAGTGGCAATCTTGAAAATGCAACAACAAGAAAAAACAGGGACGTCACTCACCAGGATTCTGTGCAAATTCTTTAATTTCAACGGTGCAGTAACAAGGTGATCGGACAATGTCTGTAGGACTCAGCTCATCAGTGAAAGACTGGGTTACAGCTGTTGCGCGTGCGTATCATGCTTCTTCAGACCCTAAGGGTTGCGCGTGCGTATCACCCTAAGGGTCTGAAGAAGCGTGATACACACGCGCAACAGCTGTAACCCAGTCTTTCACTGATGAGCTGAGTCCTACAGACATTGTCCGAGCACCTTGTTACTGCACCGTTGAAATTAAAGAATTTGCACAGAATCCTGGTGAGTGACGTCCCTACTTTTTCTTGTTGCTGCATTTCTATGGATAGACTTACTGTAGGGTCTGTCTTGTGCAGTGATGAATGACTTGGTTAGAGAAATACTTAGCCGAGCGCTTCTCTGGCCTCCTTCTACCTAGACCCAACCGATAAAATTTTTTTTTTCATGTGTCAGGGAGATATGTCAAAAGTTATGAACTGACAGGGACACTTTAAAGTAGCACACCAACTTTTATTTTGATTTTTTATTATATAGTACAGAGGCTCTTGTGTATGCCCTGTGTATACCTATTTTACCTTATGTGGCATAAAGTCTTAACTGCATCAAAGGTTGGTATTAACACTATGTGCACGTCTGATGCCGTCCCCTGGAAAGAGGTCAAATCAGTAAAGAAGAACAACATGAATGACCAGGGTGGCACAAACAGGACACAGGACAGCGAGGACTTCATTTGCACAATACAAGTTTTGACTATATCTCTTGAACCGCCAAACGCAATACATTATTTATTCGAGATCAACCACACTACCCACCTGTGTATTGAGGTCAGTTTGGTTGATCCATCTGTCAATTCCCCTTTAAGGTACAGCCAGTGCATGGGAGTGGCCCCTATGGACCAGGAACTGCAGCCCATAGAGAAGAAACAGGGTGAGATGGCAAAGGAGGAAGCCCAAACCAGATAGTGTAGAGGGCGGGCGGCTATTATGGCTGGCAGCAGTGAGTCCCGAGACAAGGTGGATGCTGGCATTTGCTGGCTTTACAATATCAGCTGATTCTTTTCACCCTTCTCTTATACTCCAGTATGTACTCCCCAGTCTCTAGTCTCCATTAAAATACTTTTTTTTGTCATGTTTAAAATAGCAAACAAAACAAAACTCACTGGTGGATCATGTTTACTTGAAGTGCCTATCCTTTGGGAAACAACAAGTTATATATTTTATGTTTTTCTGTCATTTCAGGTATCGGAGTCTGAAACATTTCAACTATGATGTTTGTCAGAGCTGTTTCTTTTCCGGAAGAACTGCAAAAGGTCACAAAATACATCATCCAATGGTGGAGTACTGCATACCGGTAAATACTGTAACATTTATAAGGGTGCCATGGGAATCATAAGGCTCTGTCACATCACTAGAGCTTCATGAAAACCACTGTAGGTTTAAAAAAAAAAAAAAAAAGAAGTCTTATTGATGTAATGACCTGTATGTCTGCTGATCCCTACCATCATGAGCACCAGAACTCATCATCAGCCGGCTCATTTAGTAGACCCATCTACGTCTTATCGTCTACCCAAAAGAGAACAACTTTAGATTCATTAACAAATACAAAGTGAGTGTTAAAGGGGTACTCCGGTGAAAACCTTTTTTCTTTTAAATCAACTGGTGGCAGAAAGTTGAACATATTTGTAAATTACTTCTATTAAAAAATCTTAATCCTTCCAGTACTTATTAGCTTCTGAATGCTACAGAGGAAATTCCTTTCTTTTTGGAACACTGATGACATCACGAGCACAGTGCTCTCTGCTGACATCTCTGTCCATTTTAGCAACCGTGCATAGCAGATGTGTGCTAAGGGCAGCATGGTGGCTCAGTGGTTAGCACTGCTGCCTTGCAGGGCTGGGGCCTTGGGTTCAAATCCCACTAAGGGCAACAATAAATAAAGCATTATTATTATAATAACGTCAACAGAGAGAACTGTGTTCGTGATGTCATCAGAGAGCATTCCAAAAAGAAAAGAATTTCCCCCTGAAGTATTCAGCAGCTAATAAGTAATGGAAGGATTAAGATTTTTTAATAGAAGTAATTTACAAATATGTTTAACTTTCTGCCACCAGTTGATTTAAAAGAAAAAAGGTTTTCACCGGAGTACCCCTTTAATGTCTATGGAGGAATGAACAGGGCCATGCAGTCTAACACTTGACGCCTTTAGTTTCTCTACCGGCAGAAAGATATTATCACTCTCTGTATATTTGTTGGCAGAAAGATATTATCGCTCATTTTATTTTTGTTGATGAAGATTCAATTTTTTTTTTCCGGAAAGAACATTTCTCTTGCCTTTAGACTGTGGGACAGATTTACTAATCCTGTCTTAGAGCAAACCTAGACAGGGAGCAGTTGCTTAAAGGGGTACTCTGGAAAACATTTTTCTTTAAATCAACTGGTGCCAGAAAGTTAAACAGATTTGTAAATTACTTACGGTATATAAAAAAAATCTTAATCCTTCCAGTACTTATCAGCTGCTGTATACTACAGAGGAAGTTCTTTTCTTTTTGAATTTCCTTTCTGTCTGACCACAGTGCACTCTGTTGACACCTCTGTCTATGTCAGGAACTGTCCAGAGCAGGATCCTAAATGGACAGAGGTGTCAGCAGAGAGCACTGCGGTCAGACAAAGGAAATTCAAAAAGAAAAGAATTTCCTCTGTAGTATACAGCAGCTGATAAGTACTGGAAGGATTAAGATTTTTTTTTATATAAGTAATGCACGGCAGACGGAGGTCGCCTCACCTGCCTCCGCTGTCTTCCGGGAGTCTTCTGCTCTGATCTGCCTTACCGCAGACCAGAGCAGAAGATCACCGATAACCCTTATCAGTGCTATGTCCGATACATAGCACTAAACAGGATTAGCAATCGAGTGATTGCTTTAAATAGTCCCCTATGGGGACTATTAAAGTGTAAAAATAAAAGTAAAAAAATAAAGTAAAAAAAATTTGAAAAACCTCCTCCCCCAATAAAAACGTAAATTGTCCCATTTTCCCTATTTTACCCCCAAAAAGTGTAAAAAAAATATTTTATATACATATTTGGTATCGCCGCGTGCGTAAATATCCAAACTATTAAAATAAAATGTCAATGATCCCGTACGTTGAACGGCGTGAACGTAAAAAAAAAAAAAAAGTCCAAAATAGCTGCTTTTTTATAACATTTTATTCCCAAAAAAATTAATAAAAAATGTCATAAAAGTTTTGTATAAGCAAATATGTTATTAATAAAAAGTACAGATCTCGGCGCAAAAAATGAGCCCTCATACCGCCGCTTATACGGAAAAATGAAAAAGTTATAGGTCTTCAAAATAGGGGGATTTTAAACATACTAATTTAGTTAAAAAGTTTGCGATTTTTTTTAAGTGCAACAGTAATGGAAAAGTATATTATCATGGGTATCATTTTAATCGTATTGACCCAGAGAATAAAAAACACGTCATTTTTACCATAAATTGTACGGCGTGAAAACAAAACCTTCCAAAATTTGCAAAATTGCGGTTTTATTTTTAATTTCCCCACACAAATAGTATTTTTTTGGTTGCGCCATACATTTTATGATAAAGTGAGTGATGGCATTACAACGGACAACTGGTCGCGCAAAAAACTGTCCTTAAGGGGTTAATATTGTGCTATGTTCGCATAATGTTTTAACCCTTTTAGCTCTATGTGCCTTTGACTTTAATGGGCTAAAGGAAGTCTAATTGTGACTCTGGGACATTTTCTGATTATATATATGCCTTCTGTATATATCTTCTGCACTTGGTAGACCATGCTCTGTGTCCTGTACAGTGTCCCTTTTTGACAGCTTTCTGACACAGAGCTGAAGTAGCCTGACAGATGGACTTCAATGCGACGTGAATGCACCCTTATACTTGCAACTAGGGTTCCAGTCACATGGTTACATATAATGTACCATGCTGGCTTACAGGCTATTGGACACACAAATACAATTTGATCAGGTGGTTTAATGATTGGGCCTAGCCAGGTGTCACATGCTGCGCTCTGGCCACTCAGAAGCTGCATGCGCCCGGCCAATCAGCAATGATGAGTGTGGTATTTAAATCCCTGCAGTGTGTCCCAGCCCTGCTCGTGATTGCAGTTTCTTCTCATTCACCAGATTTCAGTCTGTTATTGTCTTATATGTTTCTCTGACCACTTACCTGTTTACTCACCATTCTTTCACCAACTAATTCTATGCTTTGTAGTTCTCTTACTTTTACCCTTTTCTTTTTAACACTGACATTGCCTTTCCTAGTGTTCCTGTCTGAAGTTGCCTTGTTGGTATGTGGATTCCCTGTCTGTCTTTTTACTGAACTAATGTTGGATTAAACCTATTGTGTCCTGACCTACTTCCCTGATTTCTGAACAGTGTTTGTTTATTTGTATTGGACATTGCTGTGCCCTGCACTTTTTACTAGAGTAGGGACTGGCACCATGATTAGGGCCATCCTATTAAGTGGACACCCCAAATGGCAGAGTAAGAGGTCTGGGTGAGCTCAGGACTGCACTTTTCCCTGCCTGACGTGACAGGTGGGCTTCCCAGAACTTTCTATGGGTGCCATATAATGTATTTTCCCAGCATCACATGGCCAGATAGCATCCTGGAAAATGTGAGAATAAAGTTATTTGTTGATGCAAGCTCATTGCAAATATATCAACTGGCTCCAGAAAGTTAAACAGTTTTGTAAATTACTTATTTTAAAAAATCTTAATTCTTCCAATAATTATCAGTTGCTGAAGTTGAGTTGTTCTTTTCTGTCTGGCAATAGTTCTCTCTGCTGATATTTCGGCTTGTCTCGAGGAACTGCACAGAGTAGAAGATGTTTGCTATGGGTATTTGCTTCTACTCTGGACAGCTCCCAAGACAGGTGTCATCAGAGAGCACTTACACAGAAAAGAACAACTCAACTTCAGCAGCTCATAAGTACTGAAAGGATTAAGATTTTTTAATAGAAGTAATTTACAAATCTGTTTAACTTCCTGAAGCCAGTTGATTTATATATATATATATATATATATATATATATATAGATAGATAGATAGATAGATATAAAAAGTTTTTTTCCTGGATAACCCCTTTAAATTTGGGGTCAAATGTACTCAAAATCATAGAAACAGTAATTGATAGAAAACAAGGATAGTTGGGTTATTGGCTTACTTGACACTACTATTTCATATACGCTTTCATTTTTATGCCACATATTGAACCAGAATTCTTAGGCATAGAAACATAGACTCGGCCCATCTAGTCTGCCCAAAAAACCATTCCCAGAAAAAAATAATTTCTCTTAATGTGGGTAAATCCCCTTTAAAAGAACAGAGGTTTTGATGATTTTATCTGGCTTCTACTTTTGCCGACAGTGTTAAGGTCTCCTCTTAGTGTACGTGAGTTGTTAGGTTTTGCATTAATTATTCTCATTCTTCAAAACTTTTCATACAGATTCATAATGTATCAGCAAAGATTCACACAGAGGTCTTTTGTATTTCTTGACTGTTCTCGCCATCACATGACTATTCTTTTCTTCACTTCACTTAAATCAGAACTTTTCATTCCCCAGTGTGATCTGAATTGATTTGCACACCACTTAACAGATGTGTATGTCATTCTTGAACAAGCTGGCATCAGTGTCTGTCTCTGGCAGTATGAAAAATATCCTACTGTCTCGAATTCCCTTTTCTGCATTGTCTTTCTATGCAGTTAACTCACTGAAAGATACTTGAGACTTTGATTTATCGTTGCATCATCCAGGTAAAAATAATTCTCAGTCTCTTGATCATCAAGTGCTGATTTCTCGATAAATGTGCATAAGAAATCTATACTCAGTATTTCATCAGACTTATTATGTAAGAATCATATTGTACATCCAAGACCAAGTTTAACTTGTGGTAACTTACATTTTAAGTTTTAGTCAATAGATATGGATTAATAAGCTCCAATTGGTTTCAAAGTGTTATTGTATTAAAGACCTTGAATGTTCACTGTTATTTCAAACAATTTCCTTCCATGTGATAGCCTTTGTGAATCCTAACATATTTAAATCACTTAAATGGGCACTGTCATTAGGGGAAAAAAAACTGGTGTCATAGTTCAAACCCCGACCAACCACTAGAACAAGTTGGGAGAAGCACTTGACCAAAACTGTATCATAATATAAGTCTATGGGAGCGTCTCACAAAGCGAGGAGAGAATTGCGGGGTTGCACACTTTCTTTCCCACTCATTCTGGTAATCGTCAAGATCTGACATGTCCCTAGGACATGTAAAAAGTTTTTCGTAATAATAGGGACACTTTAATTTACTGAAAAATGGCCCCTTACTCCAGAAAAACGGCTCTTGATTCTTGTCCACTAGGCAAATTGAGACTTCCCTCTCATGTCTGATCACCCATAAAACCCAGGTCAGCTGTCCCATGTGTCAATACTAGCGCAGCTTTGCTGTATGTTCAGAGTGCAGCCTTCTGTATTTTATCTTCTCCTCCCTTTTGTATGCAGGCTTGGCATCATCACCAGCAGCAGCAGTAGTGCTGCTGTTTCCTTCCTTTCTTCTTCCATAGCACCTTACATAGCACCGTGCCTCAGTAACCCCTTCTCCCTTCGCATGCCATCCATAGTCGTGTACCTCATTTCCCAGCACAGAGCCAGCATGAGCACTTTCACCACCTATTTTATGGCATAGCAGAATGAAGTATTTGCTATTTTCTGCCATCATTGGTTGTAGTAGTAAGGGAAAGGAAGCCCTATGTGTGTATTACTGGCAAACAGCTAAGCTCTACTTTTGCCCCCTGAATTGGAGAGAATAAGAAGTACTGTACCTGTGCACCAAGAAAAGGACTCTCTTGTTCAATAACAATAGTGAAAGTCACCTTGTAACCAGAATAATGAAAATAATAAAAAACATATACTCACCTACCTTGCTCCCTCTGGGGTCCCTCTATGAAGTCTACCGATCCCCTGCTGAACACTCCCTCTGCTACTTCTGAGACGGACTAGACGGACTAGACGGACTCGTCGGACGGCCCGCTCATCCAATTACTGACCTCATATGGGGGGGGGGGGGGGGAAGCCTACTATGAGAAGGGCGAAAGAAGGGGACACAGAACATGAGGCCCACTATGTAGATTATATTATAGAACATGAGGCCCACCATGTAATTTAGACCACATGTTAACTCCTTAACAACACAGGACGTATATTTACGTCCTGCGCCGGCTTCCGCGATATAACATGTGGTCATGCGGTGACCTCGCGTCATATCGGGTCGGTCCTGGCAGCTATAAAAAATTTATGAAAAGCGATCAAAGAGTCTGATCAAAACAAAAATGATACCAATAAAAACTTCAGATCACGGTGCAAAAAATGAGCCCTCATACATCCCTGTATGCAGAAAAATAAAAAAGTTATAGGGGTCAGAAGATGACATTTTTAAACATATAAATTTTCCTGCATGTAGTTATGATTTTTTCCAGAAGTACGACAAAATCAAACCTATATAAGTAGGGTATCATTTTAACCGTATGGACCTACTGAATAAAGATAAGGTATCTTTTTTACAAAAAAAAAATGCACTGCGTAGAAATGGAAGCCCTTGAAAATTACAAAATTTAGTTTTTTGGTTTTGCCGTAGATTTTTGCGTAAAATGACAGATGTAATTAAAAAGTAGAATTGGTAGCACAACGAGTTATATGTACCCAAAATTTCATTAATTTAATTTCCGTCTACAAAAAACAAGTCCTCATAAAGCTACATTTATAGATTAAAAATAATGACCCAATGATTAGGTATACAAGGTAGAATAAAAATATCTACCATCAGAAAATAAAAACATATTAGAAAATAAAAATGTGTGTCCCCATCTGGTTTTATTTAACAACAAAATATAGTTGATACATTCCCTGTAAGGGCTTAAGCTCCATAATCATATTCATATCTCTTATGTCATGTTTAAGCCATTACATTTAGAATATCTTGTGCACCAAACACCAGATCCACTGAATGCTGCTTATATTATGGTCTGCTTAACTTCTTGGCAGCTGATTTTTCCCATAATTCCCAGAAGTGCACAGCACTATTATTCCTTTTAAGATGCCTTATTTTTTTATAGTATTAAAGAGAATATACCGTATACATTTGCGGAATGATTGCTGTAAGGCTAGGCAGGCTATAAACGACTTATTTCATCATTTAGCATCTTGGAAGAAGCACTTAGCACTCTTAAGTGGAAATGATTTTCTTTGTCTGTAAGTGGATGAGATTTTGTCTGCGTAACACTTCTTAGGGCTAAGATGGAACTTTTCAACCTTACCGAAATACACTTATTTTGTTGTTATGCTTCAATCCTCTGAGGCCACGCGTGATGCTTGTCTCTCAGCGGATCGATCTGTAGTAGCTGTAATTACTGTTGATGTGTTATTTGTACAATGACACTGACTAAAATTGTGTTCCCCCAGAAGACTTGCATATCGTGACAGGCAACATGTCAAGAATTGTTAGTGTAATCTGTAGTCAGGAATAGTTCATACATTTATAAATGATTCTTGTAAAACCACTTTTGAGATGCTTACAGTTCATAAATATTGTTGCCCTCATTTACAGAACACCAGCTTATTGCAGAAGAAATACTTCTTACACTACACAATATGCATTTATCTCTATGAAGGGAATTGTTTTCTTCCTTTTGAAAACGTTTATCATAACTTTTGCGTGTTAATATTCCACCAATAATAACAAAATAGCAGGTAGTTCAGGTGCTGATGGACATAGTTCACAGACGCTGGACCCGTTAAGTTGATACTTTATGGTACTATGGGTTGATATGCCAGACCGCCACCACCTTTTGGTAGAATACCGGATAGGGGTCCAGTCCAGCACCATAGCATGTAGTATAAGTTAAACCTTTAACTGAACTGGTCCTGCTTCCTTAACCCATTCCAGATCTATGATGATGTTTAGTTACGTCATGGGTGGGAATATTTTTACGCTGTACGTTTCCATTATTTAGCATTACCGATCCTTGCCTCAGAGACAGTGAGAAATGGATGCTAAAAGCTGATATCCACATACGACATATACCTCGTATCGATCCCCGACAACCGTTCCTGTTAAAATCTGTTTAAAAATACTGTGTTTTTTTTTTCTTTGTGTGGCCTGCTACTACTTGATGCCATACCCTAAAGAAATCAGGAGGCCGGGATTGACTTATTTTGGTTCTGTCACTGAAAGTTTCCTGTGCTGAGCCTTGAATCATTTGTTGGAAAATGTAGAACTAAGGGTCCTAGATTTTTCAGAGGTGCCTCTTAAAGGGTCTTGGAGCTAAATGAGTTTTGAAAATAGTACTTAAGCCCTTTCTCGATAGCAATGTCTTGTACTCTTTCTCTTTGAATTTTTATATCAACCTATTCATGACATCATGCATAATCTGGGAATTTGTACACCTAAAAATTTAGACTGGAATACAAACAACAAAAACATTCATACAGCAGTCATGTGTTGGTAAATATGTTGTGATATAGTAATGCACCTAAAAAAATATTTTTGAAAAATGGATTCTTGACATATTACACATTAGTTATACTATGAGAGAAAACATAGGTTTGGGAAAATGAGGAGAAAAGTTGATTTCTAGCAAGAAACCAAACCCAATGTTGTCAGTATAACTTGTTGGACAGGATCTTTACGAAAAAACTCTTCATGGTTAGATATCCTTGAAAATCTTCTGTAAAAAAAAAAAATCTCAACAGTTACCGTATATTAAAGGAGTTATCCGGCCAAAGATATCTTATCCCCTATCCAAAGGATAGGGGATAAGATGTTTGATCACGGGGTGCCTGCCGCTGGGACCCCCCCCCCCCCTCGATCTCTGTGCAGCACCCGCAGCACTATGCGGGACTGCGTCTCCAGTCTCGGAAAGGTCTTTGTTTCCGGGACTGGGGACGTGACGTAATGCCACACTCCCTCAGGACGTCATGCCACGCCCCCCCATTCATGTCTATGTCGGCCGCCACGCCCCCTTCCATAGACATGAATGGAGGGGGCATGAAGTCACAAGGGACGTAGCGTTACTTCACGTCTCCAGTCATGGAAACAAAGAGCTTTCCGAGACTGGAGACACAGCCCCGCATACAGTGCGAGTGCTGCTCTTTGGCCGGATAACCCCTTTAAGTGCCTTGGGAATCACAAATATATTCAGCTGTACACATTCTACATTATCGGTACCATATTCATTTTTTTTTACCCCCTTACCACTCTTTTGGCTCCGTTATATGCTGATGTATTATACGGTACTAAATCCAGATCCAACACAAGTGCTCCACCTAAAACAATGTTCCATAGATAACCAGCTAGAAATCTTGGATGTCTTCACTATGTTTTCCGGCCCACAAACTTCTATCTGTCTTATAACTGCAGTGCCATCAATATATTTTTTGTAATTAAATGCCAGTGTCCTTATATAATGTTTTACTTTCATATACTGTTCACCTTATTAAAGGGCAAATTTTAACCTCTGTATCAAATAGTTACCTACCTTTTTGCCTTCAGTAGTGGTTCTATCCAGTGATTTCAAAAGGGGGTATCCCAACAAATTTTGATCCAACTTTTGACTGTGATTTTTACTGAATTTTCACATCTTGGTCATTAGTGCAATTTATACCTCTACCTCTTTTGTATTTTATCCCAGTAAATTAAAAATACTTTTTGTATATGCTATCCTAGTAAATTGCAAATATTTTAAAACATAAAACGTTTTTGAGACTCCATAATTGACAGAAAAAAAGTGATTGATAATGTGGTTTAATTTAAGATAAATGTCTGCTTGTTTTTGTAGGGGTCCGCCGTTTCAGGAAAGTTTTATGTTTTCGAATTGTGTTCCATTTCTTTTTGTTTTTGTTCTTGTTTGTAATAGTGGAAATAGACGCTGTGTACCTTTCCTTCAATTAGTTCACTGAATTATGTTGTATTCTCTTTTAACAAGCACTTTTTCAGTACAAAGGCTTTTTGGCAAGCTTAGATTTACTAATGAAGCACAACAACATCATTTGGCTGTGGTAGATGTGTCTTATCCGCTGATTACTGAACAAGTAAACATGGCAGTTAATACACCTCAAATCCAACTTTAAATTCTTATATCCTGGTTGTTGTTGTTGTTGAATTTTAAACTTGTTCAAAGCGGTTAATGTGGGCTTCACCTTTCTTTTTAACTGAAGTGTAGAATATCTGTATATATCCACAGACATGTCTATTGTTATCTGAATTTTATTAAGGACTCCAATTTCTCGCAAAGCAAATTCAGTACACAGATGTGACATACTAGCAAAACTCTTAACAGTCTGCAGTATATATATACACACATATACATGCAAGTCCGGCCCCTCTCCAGCTTTATTAGACAGGTTGCAGGATAAATAAAAACATAACACAGGAACAAAGTAAACCCTAGACTCGTCCACACTTCACTGTTGGGGCCACTCACAGCTCAGGCTGTGTGTTCCTCACCAGGACTCCTGCCTCCCCCTACAGCCACCTTGCTGTCTTCTGGGGAGAGCCCAGACCACACTGTCTGACTTCCTTTTAAACAGACTTCCCCTCCCTGCTACCTTATTAATTAGGCCACAGGTGGAGGGTTCTCCAGGGTTAGCTACACCCTTTCCTTGCCACACTGTCACTATATATATATATATATATATATAAAGAAAAATAGCCAGCACAACTACCTAATGCATGGGTGCATGCTCCTGTGGCAAATACAGAGTATACAAAAAAGAAGGCTGCAGCAGCCCTCTTGGTCAAAAAATTGAGGCTCTTAGCACACTTTTTAATCAAAACGTGTCCCCCATCCACCATGCGGAGGTGGCCTCATTTCGGATGGGACCCTAACACTCATTTCACTCACCACTGGGCATATGGCCTCTGACTGGGTGACATGCTGGATCCAATATCAATTTACAAAACCTACTGTGAACAGGGAGGGGTGCATGGCTACAGAGGGTGCCACTCCCCTGAAATTGTGCGGCAAAACAAAAAGAAAAATAGCCAGCACAACTACCTAATACACTAGTGCACGCTGCTGTGGCAAATACAGAGTATACAAAAAAGAAGGTTGCAGCAGCCCTCTTGGTCAAGCCCTCTTTATTGTTTTGGGGGAAAAGGTGTTATTTAAGTAATTATTTAAAAAAAAATTATTATTGAAAAAATGTTATAAAAAAATACATATATTTTTCTTTTTTTTTCTTGGTCACTAGACCTGTACTCACATTTAAGCTCAGAAATTTTTTATTTATACAGTTATCGCTTGTCTGGGCACTAGTAACTGTTACGCCGAGCGCTCCGGGTCCCCGCTCCTCCCCGGAGCGCTCGCTTCACCTCCTCCGCTGCAGCGCCCCGGTCACGTCCTCTGACCCGGGGCGCTGCGATCCTGCTGCTAGCCGGGATGCGATTCGCGATGCGGGTAGCGCCCGCTCGCGATGCGCACCCCGGCTCTCCTACCTGACTCGCTCCCCGTCTGTTCTGTCCCGGCGCGCGCGGCCCCGCTCCCTAGGGCGCGCGCGCGCCGGGTCTCTGCGATTTAAAGGGCCACTGCGCCGCTGATTGGCGCAGTGGTTCCAATTAGAGTTATCACCTGTGCACTCCCTATATTACCTCACTTCCCTTGCACTCCCTTGCCGGATCTTGTTGCCTTAGTGCCAGTGAAAGCGTTCCTTGTGTGTCCCTTGCCAGTGTTTCCAGACCTTCTGCCGTTGCCCCTGACTACGATCCTTGCTGCCTGCCCCGACCTTCTGCTACGTCCGACCTTGCTTCTGCCTACTCCCTTGTACCGCGCCTATCTTCAGCAGCCAGAGAGGTGAGCCGTTGCTAGTGGATACGACCTGGTCACTACCGCCGCAGCAAGACCATCCCGCTTTGCGGCGGGCTCTGGTGAAAACCAGTAGTGGCTTAGAACCGGTCCACTAGCACGGTCCACGCCAATCCCTCTCTGGCACAGAGGGTCCACTACCTGCCAGCCGGCATCGTGACAGTAGATCCGGCCATGGATCCCGCTGAAGTTCCTCTGCCAGTTGTCGCTGACCTCACCACGGTGGTCGCCCAGCAGTCACAACAGATTGCGCAACAAGGCCAACAGCTGTCTCAACTGACCGTTATGCTACAACAGTTGCTACCACAGCTTCAGCAGTCATCTCCTCCGCCAGCTCCTGCACCTCCTCCGCAGCGAGTGGCCGCTCCTGGGATACGCTTATCCTTGCCGGATAAGTTTGATGGGGACTCTAAGTTTTGCCGTGGCTTCCTTTCCCAATGTTCCCTGCATCTGGAGATGATGTCGGACCTGTTTCCCACTGAAAGGTCTAAGGTGGCTTTCGTAGTCAGTCTTCTGTCCGGAAAAGCCCTGTCATGGGCCACACCGCTCTGGGACCGCAATGACCCCGTCACTGCCTCAGTACACTCCTTCTTCTCGGAAATCCGAAGTGTCTTTGAGGAACCTGCCCGAGCCTCTTCTGCTGAGACTGCCCTGTTGAACCTGGTCCAGGGTAATTCTTCCGTTGGCGAGTATGCCGTACAATTCCGTACACTTGCTTCAGAATTGTCCTGGAATAATGAGGCCCTCTGCGCGACCTTCAAAAAAGGCCTATCCAGCAACATTAAAGATGTTCTGGCCGCACGAGAAATTCCTGCTAATCTACATGAACTTATTCACCTAGCCACTCGCATTGACATGCGTTTTTCTGAAAGGCGTCAGGAACTCCGCCAAGATATGGACTCTGTTCGCACGAGGCGTTTCGTCTCCTCGGCTCCTCTCTCCTCTGGTCCCCTGCAATCTGTTCCTGTGCCTCCCGCCGTGGAGGCTATGCAGGTCGACCGGTCTCGCCTGACACCTCAAGAGAGGACACGACGCCGTATGGAGAACCTCTGCCTGTACTGTGCTAGTACCGAACACTTCCTGAGGGATTGTCCTATCCGTCCTCCCCGCCTGGAAAGACGTACGCTGACTCCGCACAAAGGTGAGACAGTCCTTGATGTCTACTCCGCTTCTCCACGTCTTACTGTGCCTGTGCGGATGTCTGCTTCTGCCTTCTCCTTCTCTACAGTGGCCTTCTTGGACTCTGGTTCTGCAGGAAATTTTATTTTGGCCTCTCTCGTCAACAGGTTCATCATCCCAGTGACCAGTCTCGCCAGACCCCTCTACATCAATTGTGTAAATAATGAAAGATTGGACTGTACCATACGTTTCCGCACGGAGCCCCTTCTTATGAGCATCGGATCTCATCATGAGAGGATTGAACTTTTGGTCCTCCCCAATTGCACCTCGGAGATTCTCCTTGGACTTCCCTGGCTTCAACTTCATTCCCCAACCCTGGATTGGTCCACTGGGGAGATCAAGAGTTGGGGGTCCTCTTGTTCCAAGAACTGTCTAAAACTGGTTCCTCCAGTAACCGGTCTCCCCAAGGCCTATATGGACTTCGCGGATGTTTTCTGCAAAAAACAAGCTGAGACTCTACCTCCTCACAGGCCTTATGATTGCCCTATCGACCTCCTCCCGGGTACTACTCCACCCCGGGGCAGAATTTATCCTCTCTCTGCCCCAGAGACTCTTGCCATGTCCGAATACGTCCAGGAGAATCTAAAAAGGGGCTTTATCCGTAAATCCTCCTCTCCTGCCGGAGCCGGATTTTTCTTTGTCTCCAAAAAAGATGGCTCCCTACGTCCTTGCATTGACTACCGCGGTCTTAATAAAATCACGGTTAAGAACCGCTACCCCTTACCCCTCATCTCTGAACTCTTTGATCGCCTCCAAGGTGCCCACATCTTCACTAAATTGGACTTAAGAGGCGCCTATAACCTCATCCGCATCAGAGAGGGGGACGAGTGGAAAACGGCATTTAACACCAGAGATGGACACTTTGAGTATCTGGTCATGCCCTTTGGACTGTGCAATGCCCCTGCCGTCTTCCAAGACTTTGTCAATGAGATTTTTCGTGATCTATTATACTCCTGTGTTGTGGTGTATCTGGACGATATCCTGATTTTTTCTGCCAATCTAGAGGAACACCGCCGGCATGTCCGTATGGTTCTTCAGAGACTTCGTGACAACCAACTCTATGCCAAAATTGAGAAATGTCTGTTTGAATGCCAATCTCTTCCTTTTCTAGGATATTTGGTCTCTGACCAGGGACTACAGATGGATCCAGACAAACTCTCTGCCGTCTTAAATTGGCCACGCCCCTCCGGACTCCGTGCTATCCAACGCTTTTTGGGGTTCGCCAATTATTACAGGCAATTTATTCCACATTTTTCTACCATTGTGGCTCCTATCGTGGCTTTAACCAAGAAAAATGCTGATCCCAAGTCCTGGCCTCCTCAAGCAGAAGACTCCTTTAAACAACTCAAGTCTGCCTTTTCTTCGGCTCCCGTGCTCTCCAGACCTGACCCTTCCAAACCCTTCCTATTGGAGGTTGATGCCTCCTCAGTAGGAGCTGGAGCTGTTCTTCTACAAAAAAATCCTTCCGGGCATGCTGTCACTTGTGGTTTTTTCTCTAGGACCTTCTCTCCAGCGGAGAGGAACTACTCCATCGGGGATCGAGAACTTCTAGCCATTAAATTAGCACTTGAGGAATGGAGGCATCTGCTGGAGGGATCAAGATTTCCTGTTATTATCTACACCGACCACAAGAACCTCTCCTACCTCCAGTCGGCCCAACGGCTGAATCCTCGCCAGGCCCGGTGGTCTCTGTTCTTTGCCCGATTTAATTTTGAGATTCACTTTCGTCCTGCCGATAAGAACATTAGAGCCGATGCTCTCTCTCGTTCCTCGGATGCCTCAGAAGTTGATCTCCCTCCGCAACACATCATTCCACCTGACTGCCTGATCTCCACTTCTCCTGCCTCCATCAGACAGACTCCTCCAGGAAAGACCTTTGTTTCTCCACGCCAACGCCTCGGAATCCTCAAATGGGGTCACTCCTCCCATCTCGCAGGTCATGCGGGCATCAAGAAATCTGTGCAACTCATCTCCCGCTTCTATTGGTGGCCAACTCTGGAGACGGATGTTGGGGACTTTGTGCGAGCCTGCACTATCTGTGCCCGGGATAAGACTCCTCGCCAGAAGCCCGCTGGTTTTCTTCATCCTCTGCCTGTCCCCGAACAGCCTTGGTCTCTGATTGGTATGGATTTTATTACTGATTTACCCCCTTCCCGTGGCAACACCGTTATTTGGGTGGTCGTTGATCGATTCTCCAAAATGGCACATTTCATTCCTCTTCCTGGTCTTCCTTCTGCGCCTCAGTTGGCTAAACAATTTTTTGTACACATTTTTCGTCTTCACGGGTTGCCTACGCAGATTGTCTCGGATAGAGGGGTCCAATTCGTGTCTAAATTCTGGAGAGCTCTCTGTAAACAACTCAAGATTAAATTAAATTTTTCCTCTGCATATCATCCCCAGTCCAATGGACAAGTAGAAAGAATTAACCAGATCCTGGGTGATTATTTGCGACATTTTGTTTCCTCCCGCCAGGATGACTGGGCAGATCTCCTTCCATGGGCCGAATTCTCGTATAACTTCAGGGTCTCTGAATCTTCCTCCAAATCCCCATTTTTCGTGGTGTACGGCCGTCACCCTCTTCCCCCCCTCCCTACCCCCTTGCCCTCTGGTCTGCCCGCTGTGGATGAAATTTCTCGTGACCTTTCCATTATATGGAGAGAGACCCAAAATTCTCTCTTACAGGCTTCTTCACGCATGAAGAGGTTCGCGGATAAGAAAAGAAGAGCTCCCCCCGTTTTTTCCCCTGGAGACAAGGTATGGCTCTCCGCTAAATATGTCCGCTTCCGTGTCCCTAGCTACAAGTTGGGACCACGCTATCTTGGTCCTTTCAAAATTCTGTGTCAAATTAATCCTGTCTCTTATAAACTTCTTCTTCCTCCTTCTCTTCGTATCCCTAATGCCTTTCACGTCTCTCTTCTCAAACCACTCATCCTCAACCGTTTTTCTCCCAAATCTGTTCCTCCCACTCCTGTTTCCGGCTCCTCGGACGTCTTCTCGGTCAAGGAGATTTTGGCTGCCAAAAAGGTCAGAGGAAAAAATTTTTTTTTAGTAGACTGGGAGGGTTGTGGTCCTGAAGAGAGATCCTGGGAACCTGAGGACAACATCCTTGACAAAAGTCTGCTCCTCAGGTTCTCAGGCTCCAAGAAGAGGGGGAGACCCAAGGGGGGGGGTACTGTTACGCCGAGCGCTCCGGGTCCCCGCTCCTCCCCGGAGCGCTCGCTTCACCTCCTCCGCTGCAGCGCCCCGGTCACGTCCTCTGACCCGGGGCGCTGCGATCCTGCTGCTAGCCGGGATGCGATTCGCGATGCGGGTAGCGCCCGCTCGCGATGCGCACCCCGGCTCTCCTACCTGACTCGCTCCCCGTCTGTTCTGTCCCGGCGCGCGCGGCCCCGCTCCCTAGGGCGCGCGCGCGCCGGGTCTCTGCGATTTAAAGGGCCACTGCGCCGCTGATTGGCGCAGTGGTTCCAATTAGAGTTATCACCTGTGCACTCCCTATATTACCTCACTTCCCTTGCACTCCCTTGCCGGATCTTGTTGCCTTAGTGCCAGTGAAAGCGTTCCTTGTGTGTCCCTTGCCAGTGTTTCCAGACCTTCTGCCGTTGCCCCTGACTACGATCCTTGCTGCCTGCCCCGACCTTCTGCTACGTCCGACCTTGCTTCTGCCTACTCCCTTGTACCGCGCCTATCTTCAGCAGCCAGAGAGGTGAGCCGTTGCTAGTGGATACGACCTGGTCACTACCGCCGCAGCAAGACCATCCCGCTTTGCGGCGGGCTCTGGTGAAAACCAGTAGTGGCTTAGAACCGGTCCACTAGCACGGTCCACGCCAATCCCTCTCTGGCACAGAGGGTCCACTACCTGCCAGCCGGCATCGTGACAGTAACCATGGATTATTTTGTGAGATGTTTCCCCAAGAACTTTTTTGCACAAAAATTGGCAATTTTGGTGCACAAATTGCCGATTTTGGCACCAAACTCTGTAATTTTGGCGCAAAAAAATCCAATATGGCTGCAAGAAGAAAAAATAGGGGCAAACACAAATTTTCACATATTTTCAAACCAACACAAGAGACCTTGTGAGGAGAAAAAAAAGGTGTGAATAATATTGCTGATGTGCAGAGGTGAGCTCCATTCTACAGCATAGCAGGCTCAGCACAGAGAAGGAGATGTTACTCTGAGGATGTCAGCTGAACATCACCTTGCACCCAGGGCTTGGGAACACTTCTTCCCTAAGCTGATGTACATTGTTTAGGCTGTTGTATGGGCTGCTGCATTGCGGGGGTTTATTTAACAGCAGCATGTGAATTCCCCCTTTGCGTTTGGTCATGCATTGCAGTCAGATGTGGATCTGCACATTTTCTGCAATTATATGTCATAAACTCACTGATAATAGATTTGCCTGAAATAATAGATCTTATTTAGGGGAATACATCCTATTTGCTATGCTAGGTGTTAATTACATTTCCTTTTTGTTACAGACATGCTGTTTTTGCTTCATTGAGATTGGGCTGGTGCCAGAGTTTGTCATTCTTTTTTTTGTCCAGAAGTCAAACTTCTGTGTTAATTATTATGCAGATTTTGTGGAATGCTGTCAATCCTCTAGGCTGGAGGACAACTCCTGCCAGACCTTCATTATTTAAATTACTCGTTCTTCCAAATCCATCTAGTGCAATAGGTTCCAGATGATACAATGGAAAATGGCAAAAAGCCAATAGACTGAAAAGTTAAATCTGCTTTTTATAGATGCCTTATTCTATTTTTTTCTCTCCAGACAACATCAGGGGAAGATGTCCGAGACTTCACTAAGGTTCTTAAAAACAAATTCCGTTCCAAGAAATACTTTGACAAACATCCCAGATTAGGCTACCTACCAGTGCAAACTGTGCTTGAAGGAGATAACATGGAGACGTAAGTCAGTTGCTAACACCTGTACACTTAGCTTATGTGTTTGAGGCAATTTACTGTAACGGTTGGTTTCCGTTTACTTTTTGTTTGCAATAGCATCCCAAAAATGGCACAAATGTCCATGGGGATTCATGAAACACCAAATCAACATGGCTTTTTTTTCTTTGGTGTTTTTTTCACTCATCTTTGGTGTTTTTTTTTTTTTTTTTTTGCAGTTTGGGGCTCAGTGGCAGTTTTTCAGATTTGCAGCATGTTTAGACCATGGTATTTTTTATTTTATTTTTTTACAAAATCTTAGCGTTTCTCTCTCAATGAAGTCTATGGGAGAAAAATAAATCCATAAAAACCCATGTGGGTTTAGCATTGGCAATTTTGTTCCCAATAGAAATCCACTCACGAGGAAATAATCACATGACTTGTCATGATAAAAACACAGGGAAAAAGCAAACTCTAAAACCCACTATTTTTGAAAAAAAATCACAAAAACTGCATCTTGGGAGTGAAAAATAACAGGGCAATTTATTGTGGAATTTTTTAATGTTTAAATAGAAAACTGGCAAAAAAAAAAAAAAAAAAAAAGCATTTACATGTTTTTCCATTAAGCTTTTAAAATGTTTAGGGTGAGAGCATAATGTATGTAAATAGTTATAACCTGACCATACCTGATCAAAGATATGAATGTAAGATGTCCCTTCACAGTTCACAACACCAGGCAGTTTCTGGCACCTTCAGTGGTGATTCAACGTATTAAGAGAGAATTATTTTTCTGATATCTTATGTCCAGACATTTTCCTGCCAGCTCTCCAAAATTCATTCCTAATCATGCAATTTGCAGCAGTTTGCTTTTTTATACTCAAGTAATTTTATTAATTCCAGTTGAGATTGAGATTCTGTCTCATGCATTTATATGAGTGTGAAACAAGTCAAAATAAACATTTTTTTTGTGCTACCAAAAATGTATGAAAATATGATTATTAAGAATAGAGAATTAATGTAAAAGTGAACAATTTCAACCAAAGCAATTGATTAATGGGGTAAAATTTTACAACAAGTGATTGTTTAAGCTGACCAATGACATCTTTATATTTTTTGGGTGCCAGTCAGATAAATGATCTTTTGTGAGTTGAATTTCCGTGAAGTAATATTCTCAGAATATATACATTTAGCTAAAATCTTCTGGATGGAAATTACAGGTTTTCCAACCCCTGGCACTTCCAACCCCCAATTATTACCTTATATAGAGATAGAGAGTTATTTCAGATGAAAGTTTGTACCATGTTAGCCTCAGAAATATAGGAGACGAGTGGAGTAGCGATGACACCTTTATTGGCTAAATGTTAGCCAATAAAGGTATCATCACTACTCCACTCGTCTCCCATAGGAATTATAGGAACATATAATGGTAATTGTTAAGTCTGGTATGAAAACAGCTGGATGTCAAATATCATATATAAATTGTTACATTGCTGAGAAAAAAAATTGAATATCTTGGGTTAAATAGTTTGGATCGTTAAAATGTTATAATGGGAACAAATCTACTGAAGTTTTATTGTGTATTGGAGCATCTAGGGCCCTCTCCATTTCTGTATATAGATTTTCACTTTAGAGAAACAAATACCAAATCTCTGTATAATGGATCAGAACAGAAATCTAACAGGTCATTTGACTTCAATTGGATATTTTAAATTTCTATTAAATTATGATGGCTTGACCAGCTTAGCACGATATGTTGTTCTATTACTTTACAAAAAAAAAGCGATCTAAAGGGCCTACTATAAGTCAGTAGGTGGTTGGAGGGGTAATAGACCATGTCATCGATTATAATAGATCCTTTTATAACACGCTGTGGTATTCTGCTCGACAAATAAATTCTAGGATAGATTGTTACAGGTGTCAAATGTTAATTTTGCCATCATAAAAATTCTGAATACGTTTTCTATAAAAAAATAACAGAACAGAATAATGTACCGTAGTTAAAAGCGTGAACAGAGCTGTTTGTAGTAAAGCCCAACATTTGTACAAAAATTATTTTGATTGTCTCTGACACTTGGTTATCCAGGATTAGAAAAACAGAGCTGATTTCTTCAGTTTTATTGAAGTGAACGGAGCCAAGTTGTAATACCACACCCAACCTGAGGACAGGGGTAGTGCTGTTTTTGGAAGAAATTAGCTGTGCTTTTCTATTCCTGGATAACACCTTGTAGGTGTTAAATATTAAAACTATGGCTTGTTATGGATTCATAAATTTCTTGTAATTGTCATATCTGTAAGCAGTTTACGTTGCAGGAATACATTCTCTCTGACCCCAGCCTGTTCCATGTTACTAACAAATGATTCTGTACAGCAAGGTTCAGCAATGTCTGCGGGGTGGTTATTAATAAGAAATACCAGGCCTCTCGGATGACCACAGCCTTTATTTCATTTGTTTTTACATACACCTAAATTTCCCTCGCAGTCATTTCTTGGACACGCTTCTGGTTTTCTCTGTATTGTTCTACACTGCTATTATCTTTTGGCACAACAAGGCTTTTGACCTAGCTTTAAGCTCCATTGAACCCTATTGCAATTCCTGGCACATTTATTTAAGAATAAGATTTATTATAGCAGTTATCCTGAATGAGATTACCTTGGATTGCTGTTAACAAATGTGCTGCATTTCTGCTGCAGGATGTCTGGAGCGCATTAGCAGTCTGCCAGGAAACCTGCACTGGAGCTTCTGTTTTTCTAATGTCTTTATCACTCTCTTGGGCATAAAAGAACATTTGGGCTTTTTGGTTTTTCGGCTGTCGCTGTTATGGCATTAAAGTTTTTCTCTCTTCATTTCCTCCTTATTCTTTTACAGCCCTATTACCCTCATCAGCATGTGGCCTGACCAGTTTGAGTGAGTATAATGTCTATGTTAAGCTTCCTGAGTCCTGCTACGATATTTCATTTAGCGTAATGTTCCACACTCAGCAGTTTGTCATAAAGTGTTTTCATATTAAATTATTTCATTACTTATTTCTTTATTTGTTCTAGTCCTTTGCAGTCCCCTGAACTTTTTGATGATGACACACATTCCAGGATAGAGCAATATGCCAGCAGGTGAGCATATATATTTCTTATAATAATACAGTATATTTCTAACATGCAAATATAGCTGGGTCTCTTACACACACTTTGTTATGAATGCTTTCCTAAGCTGCTTACAATAGAATCATGGCATATTAATATGGCCATTTACTGCGTGGCTTTTCATATTGAAACTTCAATTTCTGTGTCAAAAGTCTTGTATATTCATTTTAGAAAAGCCCTCTCCTTTAGCATTCTATAGGAGATGGTAAACCATGTGAAAACAAAGTGACATTAAAATCAATGGAGCTGCAGAACAGGCCCTTGAGGGTGACATTTACCCCTTTTGATAGATGGAAAGAAGAGTAATATGCCACTTTTATCATAATTAGAGATGGGCAAATTTTTTACAAAATTTTGATTCGGCCGATACGCAGAATTTTCTGAAAAATTCAGTTCAATCCAAATATATTTGCAGCGAATCGCTATTAAAAACATCTATTTCTGGGTTACAGAGAGCCTCAGTAGAGGCGTAGAACACTTTGCCTTGCCGTAACAAGCCTAGGGAGTGTGCTGGGGTAGTGAAATTATACTGTTATTCAGTATGACATGCAGATTACAGGCATCGCTATTAGAATCACTGCCACAGAGCAGCACAATGACCATCCATGAGTCTGGATGTGGCGGCAGGGTCGGGAGACCATATGGCATCACAATTGAAGAGATTAAAGAGATTTTTGAGATGTCAGTTGAAGAGTTGAAAGAGATTAACAAGTTTAATGTGCCACCAGCAGCATGAGATCATATGGCAGCACAATGACACAGCCTGGAGTTGGCAGCAGCCTATGTAGGCATCAGAGCGGCACAGTAACAGAGTAGTGTGTCATTTGTCCTCCCTCTCAGTGGTACAGGCCTTACCCGGGAGGGCTACTGGGTAGATCCTGCCAGTATCATATGCTTGTCTAAAATATTAAGCCATGTACGTGTAAGTAAATGCACGACTGTGAAACTGCGTGTGAAACTGTGAATGTGTCATTTAATCAGTTTTTAGCGCTCCAACCTGTTTCCTTGGATTCTTGTGGTAATTCCAGAGCTGATATATGACGACAAGCAGCTTAAGGAGGGTTTGCTTTGTGGTGTACCAGTGGCTGAAGTGCACGCAGTTTCCTGGCCATTTTTAGGATGTCTTGCAGATATGTGAAGACTTAAGGAACTGCTTGACAACCAGATTGAACACGTGTGCCATGTTATGGTTTATTTTTATCGCTTCAACCTGTTTCCTTGGAGCCTGGATGTGGCAGCAGCCTGACGAGTAGTGTTGAGCGGCATAGGCCATATTCGAATTCGCGATATTTCGCGAATATATGGACGAATATTCGTCATATATTCGCTAAATTCGCATATTCGTAACATTCGCGTTTTATTTTCGCATATGCGAAAATTAGCATATACAAAAATTAGCATAAGCAAAAATTCGCACATGCGAAAATTCGCACGCCATTCTCACACAGTAGTATTAGAGCCTTCTTACACGACACAAGCTGGAAGCAGAGAGGGATGATCACTGTGATGTGTATTGTGAAAAAATAAAAATAAAAACAAATATTCGTAATTACGAATATATAGTGCTATATTCGTGAATATTCGCATTGCGAATATTCGCGAGCAGCACTACTGATGAGACCATTGGGCCTCACAATTGAAGAGATTTTTTAAATGTCAATTGAAGATTTTGAAGAGATTAACAAGGAGATCACATGGTGGCACAATGACACAGCCTGGAGGTGGCGGCAGTCTATGTAGGCCGCAAAGCGGCACAATGACAGAGCCTGGAGGTGGTAGCAGCATGATGAGACCATAGGGCGGCACAATGACAGAGCCTGGAGATGGCAGCAGCATGACGAGACCATAGGGCGGCACAATGACAGAGCCTGGAGGTGGCAGCAGCATGAGGAGAACTGGCACGTTTGTCTCCAGACTTCCCATTTCTGCCACGCTGCTAACTCCCAACCATGGTACCACCTTGCTGGCTCAGCTGCTGCCTCACGGGCAACCTGCACCCTTCTTCTCCTGATTATGATGAAGCCCCTCCTGCACCTGGCTCCCAAGTGCGATCGGCTTCATCATCATCGAGTTGTGTCTGCACATCACTGATGTCATCCTCAAGTTCTTCAACAGTGTCTGTTTCAGGAGCCTGAACGCTCGCAACACCACCTCCCATACCACTCTCCTCATCACTACTTGCCCGCCTAGCGGAGGAAGTGGCGGATGTCTCCTCCACATCTTGGCTTGGCAGTAGCTGCTGCCTGTCCTCTAGTTGATCGTCCTCGCTGTATAATGGAGCTGAGCTCACAGCATACAATACTTCTCTGCGTGAGGGAACAGCATAGGACAGAGGCAGTAGGAGGACAGGGACTGCTCCCGGGCCAAGCCATCTAAAGGGTTGAATCTAAGGAACCCACCGACTCTTGACTGGGGGTGTCGGATGTCACTTGGGATGAAGTGAATGACTGAGCTAACCAATCAATGATGGCTGCTGGGTGGAGACACAACCGCTAGCTGATACCAGGAGCTCAGACCTCTCGCTGTGACTCCTGCTGCCACGCGCCCCCAGTCTGCTGCAACCTCTGCCTGCACATGATAAATTTAGTCCTCTGCCACAAACTTGCAGAACACTCAATGTGTGTGTGTGTACATCCGTGCTTTTACACTAACAGGCCACTATACGCTTTAAACAGAAAACACTTACAACTGCAGAGTGGGTATATAGTTCACTTTTATTTAGAGTAATACGCCCCAGTACAGTGGCACCAGAAATAAGCGTAACAATCTAGTGCGTAAGTTTTTTAGTGCTATTACACTTACTGCCTCCTATTAGCTTTAACCAGAAAAAAAAATTAGAACTGCGGAGTGCATATATTTTTCACTTTTATTTGCAGTAATACACCCCAGTATGGTTACAATAGAAAAAAGTGTACCCTCTCTCTCTGAACTGTACCCTGCCTGCACTATGGTAGCTTTCAGTCTTTGAATGGGGATTGCTCCCAGTTCTGAACTAAATTGGCAGACTCTGAAACAACTTTTGAACTTTGCCTGTCTGCACTATGATTGCTTGCAGTCTTTGAATGGGGAGTGCTTCATGTTATGATCTCAATTGGCAGACTATGAAACGACTTCTAAACTCTCCCTGCCTGCCTACCTGCAGTGATGCGGGCTTGAGGTCAATGGATTTCCCCTGTGCTGATTGGTATTTTCAGTAATGCTGATTAGTGACCACACAGTGTCTGCTCTCTCTCTAGCCAGAACAAATGCAGGCTTGAGGTGAATGGATTCACCACTGTAAAGATCTGTATTGTCAGTAAAGGTGATTAGTGCGCACACACAGTCTCTGCTCTCTCAGCAAATCGTCCGGGAAATGCCCGTCATTGGCAATGGCTGCCAAATATATAGGGCTGTGACATCACAGGGCTAGCTGGCTGCTGATAGGCTGCATGCCGCATTGTGATTCAGGGTGATCCCGCCTGCCTGCCTTCCCAGCCTTCTTTGCCCCATGTCCTCACATGTTTAGCTGACATTTTAGCCCCCCCGACCCGCACAAAAAGCGGTGAATGAAGCGATTCGTTACCACAAAACACGAGGAGCTTCGGATTTGTTCAGAATCTATTTTTTCATAAAATTCAGAACGAATATGACTTTGTCACTTTGAATCGCCTATTTCTAATCATAATGAAGATATTATTCTCCCAAACCATGAACATGAAATCAATATATACACATTTTTTAATGTGTTTGTGTGCACAGACCTCTACATACAGCATTAAAGGGGTTCTCCAGGAAATGAAACTATCCACAAGTTAGGGATTAAGTGTGTGATCGCAAGGGGCTCCGACCTCTGGGAATCCCACAATCTCATGTATAAGGCCCTGGCAACTTACATTGTTGGCATGCTCTGGCCCACACTTTCCTGGACAAGAGTAAGTGATGGCCTGCTCAGCCAATTACCAGTTGCAGCGATGTCCCGCCTTATTGGCTGAGCAGACCTTCACTTGCTCTCGTCCAGGAAGGTGGTAGCTAGAGCCCGGGCCCTGTACAGGAGATCATGGGCGTCCCAGTGATTGGAGCCCCGTGATGAGACACTTATCCCCTTATCCTATGGATTCAGTTCCCTAAGTACACCTTGAAACTGAATCATTAGGATAGTTTCATATAGTGCAACTAATCACAACACCAGGTAGGGTTTAAATACACCCTCACTGTCCTACCTGTGAACTTCTTGTAAGCTGAACAGTTTTCTATTATTTATATATGCTAATAAGTGGCAAGTGCCCAAACAGTAGGGCAGATCACCTTAAGTGCCCAAACTTCCTATGTCTTATTACTGTGTGCCTTCTCCTCCTTCTGCATTTGATTGACAGCCTCTACACTGTGTGCTGTAGGAAAAGGAAATGCTGGACACTTAAGGGGATCTGTCCTGCCCTGTGGGCACTTGCTGGTTATCTGCAAATATGAAAAAATGCTGAGCACATAGGTCTGCCTATGATAAGGCTTTTAATCACTATCTGGTGCTATGATTATTTACATGATATGAAGCCATCTGATAGATTCCCTTGTAAGAAAAACTTTACGAACTCACTGATTCTTATGTACATTAGTAAAAAAAAAAAAAATTCACCTGAAATCTGTTTTTTATTAGTAGTCCCTCACATATTAAAGAAAAGGAAGCCCCACTCCTATTCTATTATGTTTCCCTTAAGCTGTTAACTCCAGCACATTAGTCCCTAAGTATCCTACCAAGAGGTGTCATTATGTAAATATATGATACAGACTAGAAAACTCACAAGTCTTTGATCACAACGTAGTTGTACATAGACAATGTGCGTCTCTGACAAGATTTTCTCCAATTCAGTTAAGTCGAAATGAATAGTAGAGGGTGCAGAGGCAGATAATACTGCTGTTTTCTACTCAACACTTATTTACATATTTATTAAAAGGAAGAATGTTGTTTATCGTTCATTGCCGCACAACTGTTTAAGAAGTTTACTTCAAAGCAAAAAACCTCTAAGCCGAAGCCCAGTGTACAACCAGAGCCTTAAAAAATATTAACGCTGCTAAAATATAATTAAAAGTGTAGATTCTATTGCTTGCAAAGCGATAAATATGGAATAGTTTTGAAATGCATATTTTTGTATTATCTAATTGTTATGGCAAAAATATATTTTTAAAACAAAATCTCTATTCTCTGAATTCTAATAACCAAATAAATTAATAACATTTTAGTTCTCAGCTTTAATCCAGTAAATAAACCACCAATAAAAACAAATAATATATATATATATATATATATATATATATATATAATTTGTTTTTATTGGTGGTAACTGTTTCTTTGTTTCTTTAGGCTGGCACACATGGAAAGGACTAATGGTTCCCTATTTACTGACAGCAGTTCCGCCACTGGAAGCATGTGAGTAATGCATATTTCATCACTTAGGATGTACATGTAACATCCAGCAAATGTAATTGTAGGTGGTGGGGAGGGGGGTTGTTAATGAGATAAGTTAGAGGCAAATGGCTGGAGTGACTGAAGTTAAAATGTATTGTCTGGAACTGAAACAAACATGAGTTATAGTAGCGATATGCATAGCACATTAAACTTATAGGGTTATAGCGGTTGTACTCCTGTTAACTAGGAACTCAATTTACTGTGGAACTACAAACACTTGACAGAGAATAGTAGATTGCCTGCTGTAAAAAATGTTGTATTCTTTTTTTAGTGGAATTTTTTTATATAGATTATTATTATTTTTTTTTTTTTTTGCCAGATCTCTTTTTTGTTAAAATTTTAACCAGAGACATAATAAACTTTAAAAAAAATAGTGAAAAGAAAGTAGCTTCTTTAGGTAGAATAGCTGCATAAAGATGCTGTGTTGCAGGAACTGGAGGTTGCAAACATGACTAATTGCAGCCTATACCTAGAGATTGAAGTCTGGTAAGGGGTGGGATTTCTTGGTTTAAGTATTTTTGAAAAGGGGTTAGCCTAAAGGGGGTCATCAAACCCTCTTTATACAGACTTTTTTTTTTTTATTAGTTTTTGTTCAGGCATTTCTCTATAGCCTTCTCTGTATATAAAAATTGCATGTCAAAAACTTATTAAACAAATAACTCTTAAAAAAAAAAAAAAAAAAAAACTACAACCCACCATACCTAAAAAATATGCTACATTTTAAAAAAAGAACAAAAATTGCCTAAATACAATGCAAAAACACCATCAGAAAAAAACATTTTAGGGGAGATTGTAGAGGAAAAAACTGTTTTATATGGTGTATTGCTTTTAGAAAATAATGAAATTACTATAAACATTTGTTTCCTTGAATAAAATAGATGGTGTAGGGAAAAAAATGAAGAACCAGAGCAGTCAGATCAGCCCGGCATTTAGAAGAAAAATCTGCAGTAATTATTAAGACTTCATTATACAGAACTGAGGGAAATGTCAGGCGTTTCTAATGCTCTGTATGATTATTTTTTTCTTCTAATCACATATAAGACAACACCATAATACTTGGGAGACTAATTATAACAAGATAATTGTTGTAATTATTATTATGATCATAATATTTCCTTTAATCGTGAACACTAAATAACAGGATCCAAATGTGGATGAAACCTCATACTCCCTTATCTGCTTTAGTTGAAGCATACCTGATATATCACTGAAAAAAAAAATGCTTATATATATATTTCTCATTAGGTCATGCAGATGCTTTGCATGCATTTTTATGTGCCCAGTTTCTGTATTTATACAAAAAGATGAGGGGGCTCAGCTCAGTAATGTTATGGGGTGCTATTGAGTGCATAACAAGATTGTGTTTGGCTATGTTCACATGGTGGCATGTTTACACAGAAGATTTCCATGCCGACAATCACAGACAGCGGAGTGCCGGCAGAACATGTCGGCGCTAGAACGGCTTGGAATATCCTTGTGTTGAGACTGAAAACATTAGCCCTTTAAAAAATATTTTCTTTTTTCAAACATCTGCTTTAATGTAAGGCAGGGTTTAAAAAATAAATTGTTTTCAAATCAACTGGTGCCAAAAAGTTAAACAGATTTGTAAATTACTTCTATTTAAAAATATTTCAGTGCTTACCAGCTGCTGTATGCCCCAGAGGAAGTTGTGTAGTTCTTTCCAGTCTGACCACAGTGCTCTCTGCTGCCGCCTCAATCTGTGTCAGTAAGTGTCCAGATCAGGGGAGGTTTGCTATAGGGATTTGCTTCACTCTAGACAGTTTCTGGCAGAGAAAGAGCCATCAGCAGAGAGCACTGTGGTCAGACTGGAAAGAACTACATAACTTACTGTGAAGCATACAGCAGCTGATGAGTAATGGAAGGGTTAAGATTATTAAATAGAAGTACTTTAAAATCTGTTTAACTTTCTGGCATCAGCTGATTAGAATTTTTTTTTCCCACTGGAGTACCCCTTTAAACAAAGCTTGGGCCCCAAGCTGTGCTGATACTTATTTAATATCCTAGATTGGCACCTCAAAAGAGTCTCAGCACAGCTTGGGGTCCAAGATTTGTTTAAAGTGGTACTTCGGTGAAAAAAATGTTTTCAAATCAGCTGGTGCCAGAAAGTTGAACAGATTTGTAAATTACTTCTATTTAATAATCTTACCCTTCAGGTACTTATCAGCTGCTGTATGCGTCACAGGAAGTTGTGTAGTTCTTTCCAGGCAGACTGCAGTGCCCTCTGCTAACACCAATGATCCTAGATTGGCACCCCAGTTGGTCATATGCACTAGTAAGAGTCTTCTGTGCTGGCACCTTCTGCACTTCCTTGCCTTTATGCTTTTTAGTTTTCATTAAAGGGAACCTGTCATCACTTTTATGCTGCCTAAACCACGCATCATGGGGATCCCCAGTGGCTTCTGACTTCCCCACCAGCCTTGGTGGATAGATCCCACCCTGCTCCCAAACAAGGCTGGAGAAAAAGTATCAGGGGATGGATGCCTGTTGACTTGTGGTTCAGGCAGCAAGAAAGTGAAAGAATGTTGTGGTTTACTAGTACGTTTTAGCTGAGAGAATGTTCTGCTGACGGTATTACCAGTCTTTTCTGTATGTTTTCCATACATATTCATGAATTATAAATTAATCATCTGGGGATATTATAAACCTCTCTAATCTATTTTTGCAAATAAGTGGCCAATTGAAGGTTGAAATTGAATTTGTCTCTTCAGGCTAATGAAGGTTAATAGTCAGAATGTATTTGTTGTAATTTAATCTCAAGGTATCAAAATCTTTAGTTAATGTTAGGTGACAGCATCACAAATAAATACTAAGCTGACACTTCTTGACAAGCTTAGTATCAAACAGCCCTATATCATAATGACTGTATATCTGTCTGTTTCTAATGACTACATCTTTAAGGTAACAGAGAACACCAACAGGTGGCCTTAAAGGGGTACTCCTCTGCCCCAGCGTTTGTAACATTTTGTGCCGAATGCTGGGTGCCGGCTGCGGGGGTCGTGACTTGACGGCCATGCCCCTCGTGATGTCACGACACACCGCTCAATGCAAGTCTATGGGCGTCAACACGCCCCTTCCCATAGTCTTGCATTGAGGGGGCGTGGTTTGATGTCACAAGGGACGTGGCTATGACGTCACAACCCTCGCAGCCGGCAACCAGCGTTCGGAACAAAATGTTCCAAATGCTAGGGCAGAGGAGTAGCCCTTGAAAGTCATACAATTCTATTAGTAATAATGTCTTCTCATAGCAATTCATCTTAGCGGTTGTTATCTTAAGTAGCAGGTTAATCTGCCGGTGAGACATACACATCTGGTCAACTGCTGCCGAACATTTCTCAGTTATCATATCAAAGAATTGATCAATGTATTTATTTCTGAGATGCTTTAGATCACAATGCGAGTTCTTCTCTACTGTCTTTAATATTATTTTGTCTTTGCAAATTATTTATTCATTACGTTCTATATAAATGTGATGGTGCTGCATGTGATTTAATAGAAAAAAGGACATATTCCCTCCAGAAACAGCACACTTCTTGTATATTGGTTGTTTTTTTTTTTGGTATTGCAGTTAATTCTAGAAAGAAAATAGACCAGTCTTCCAAATTTCATAAACCATTTATAATATAGGTAATATACTTTTATGTCAACCATATTTTTGTAAGAATTTTTGGCAATATAAGTTTTTTGTAATTTTCATTATTACTATCAATATTTGAAATAATGCAGAAATCTTGCAGTTTTTATTATGGCTACTAAGTCTAAAAAAAAGCTCACACTTTCAGTTTTGTAAAACAGAAGAAAACTTTTCAGCAGTCTTCCCTCCAGGACAGAATTACATTGAAAGGTGTATATATATATATATATATATATATATATATATGTATACAGAGGATCCGCCATTCACAGTAAGTGAAACTTATAGCTCACCTCCTCCCCCTCCTTGCACAGTGACCTCTGCCCAGGTTACAGAGCATGCCCAGAACACTCTCCTATAGAAGTCAGTAAGTCAGCTCCAGACTATTCTGTCCTGTGTCCATGTGGCTGCTGTAAAATATGGCTCTAAGGTTAAGTTTCCACTTGGCTTTTTGGCAATGTCTTTTTGGCAAAAAAACAAACAAAAAAAAAAAATAGTTGCATTATTTCTCCTGTGGCAGTTTTTCCTTTTCCTGTGTCCACCCCTTTGAAAAAACACCAACAAAAAAAACCAACATCAAATGGAAACTCAGCCTCATTGATGGTTTTTAGAGCAAAGCCGAGGCTCAGGGAATATGACCCCCCCATAATAACGTACAAAAAATAAATAAATAGAAATAAATGAGTAATAATAACATGTTTTAGTATCTGGCTCTGATAATGAAAAAAACATTTTTGGTGAAGCAATTACCTTTAAAACATCAAACTCTGTATAAAATATTGTCAGCGGTAGTTTTGCCATTGTTTCCTATTCTAACCCATATATGCTCCATTGCATTTAATAGTTGCTATTTATAACCCATTCCCTAGATTCATTAACGCTGCTACAAATTCTTCCCTGTAAATAGCAGAGTGAGGCTGGAATAAGAAATGATGTTCCTATCTTAGTGCCTGAATCTATCTCTTGTTGATCCTATAGTGGTTTATTGAAGTTTCAGCTCCTAATGACCCGACTGTCTTTGTTCTTGGATTGTGCAGTTTAAGGACTCTTCATACACTAATTAAACCAGAGAGCACGTGAAACCAGAGACGTGAGAGCCTATTATCACAGGCCGCTGTTCACACTGCTCATCCTCCACTCAGCTGAACACTTAATAATCACTATTAAATATGTATAGGTTTGTAATTCAGTGGCATCTCATTGTGATAGAAGGAATATATGAAAGCTGCAGAACAATTACATATACCGTATTATCACATTTGAGCCCCATAGGCTATCCTGAAAGATTACAATGAGTAGGATTTAAGAGGCAAAAGCATTTAAAGGTTCCTCTGTACGAAGTTAATTTTATTTCATCCTTATTATATTAGTGGCAATTAGATGATCTGCTTTTCTCATTGGTGGTTTAGTAATCCGTACTGTATAATCATTCTATCCTTGCTACAATAGAATTCAGCTCTCCATGCACTGACGTCCTGCAGAGATGCCATAGACTTATCTTTATATACAGTAGCCATTCTGAGAAGCCAGAGGTGGCAATAGCAGCAACCTGAACCAATGATGAAACAGGAGGTTTGTCTCGGACTACTTTAGACCTCCTGGAGGCACTGTGTCTCGTGTTACTTGCTTACATAAAATGTTTAGGGTGCTCAATGAACACTTGTATTAATCGGACAACAATGTTTTTTTTTTTTACTGTATATTTATTGAAAAGATTTTCCAAATACAAGTAAAAGCATTAAATGAAATACAACAGCATCACTAGCAAACACTAGGCAAAAAAATAATAATAATAAGCAAGAAGATGCAATACTACTCAAGAGAAAACATGTTCAGCAAAAAGAAAAATAATGAGCATTAATAAGGCAAAAATTTACCAGAATGTTGGAGTAGTAATGAGGACCGGACATAAACTCAATAAAAAAAAAACAATGCAATCAATAGGGCAAGAAGAAAAGAAAGGCCCCAGGACGAGGCACAAAAACAGACATATTTCACATTACACAAGATGAGAGGGACAACACTGAACAATAGGGGAGGGGGTACGATAACAATATTCTTAAAATGAAGAGTTATTTGCTTAGTTCACACTCATCTCAATTAAAACAAAAAAACAAAAGGGTTTATCTTTATGTAGGGATCGTATGTAGACTCATTCTTCCCAATGCCCTTTTTTTTGAGTTAGTAAAAGACAATTTTTGTAAGGCACAAATACCGCCTTTAAAGGGGTAGTCCAGAGAAAAATGTTTCAGTCAAATCAACTGGTGTCATAAATTTAAAAATGTTTATAAAAATATTAAGCTGCTTTATGTTCCGAAGGAAATTGTGTAATCTTTCCAGTCGGACACAGTGCTCCCTACTGCCTGCTCTGTCCATGTCAGGAGCTGTCCAGAGCAGGAGAGGTTTGTATGTGGATATGCTCACTCTCTGGACAGTTCCTGATACTAACAGCACAGCTGGGACTCAATCTTAACCCTTCCATTACTCATCAGCTGTTGTATTCTCCATAGGAAGTTGTGTAGTTCTTTCCAGTTTGACCACAGTGCTCTCTGCTGACATCTCTGTCTGTGTCAGGAACTTTCTAGAGTAGAAGTAAATCCCCATAGCAAACTTCTCCTGATCTGGAAAGTTCCTGACACAGACAGAGGCATCAAAGAGCACAGTATCTAACTGGAAAGACTACACAACGTCCTCTATAGTATACAGCAGCTGTTAAAGGAGTTATCCAGGACAAAACTTTTTTTTATATATCAACTGGCTCCAGGAAGTTAAACAGATTGGTAAATTACTTCTGTTAAAAAATCTTAGTCCTTATGAGCTGTTGAAGTTGAGTTGTTCTTTTCTGTCTAAGTGCTCTCTGATGACACCTGTCTCAGGAACTGTCCAGAGTAGAAGCAAACCTCTTCTACTCTGTGCAGTTCCCAAGACAAGCAGAGATGTCAGTAGAGAGCTCTGTTGTCAGACAGGAAAGAACAACTCAACTTCAGCAGCTCATAATTATTAGAAGGATTAAAGGGGTACTCCGGTGCTTAGACATCTTATCCCCTATCCAAAGGATAGGTAATAAGATGCCTGATCAAGGGAGTCCCGCCGCTGGGGACCCCCGTGATCTTGCAAGCGGCACCCCGTTTGTAATCAGTCCCCGGAGCGTGTTCGCTCTGGGACTGATTACCGGCGACTACAGGGCGAGCTGCGTTTGACGTCACGCCCCCGCCCCCGTGTGATGTCGCGCTCCGCCCCTCAATGCAAGCCTATGGGAGGGGGCGTGACAACCGTCATGTCCCCTCCCATAGACTTGCATTGAGGGGGTGTGACATCATGAGGGGGTGAGACTATGGTGTCACGAGCTCCCTGCATCAGCTCCAGCATTCGGAACAGTTTGTTCCAAACTCTGAGCAGCGGAGTACCCCTTTAAGGTTCTTGATCAGTAACCAAAATGATTTTTGTTGCTTCTTCTTCTTCAGTAAAATAGAATTTCCACCAGGTAATTAAAGTTTTTTTATCAGTAGAAGATTTTAAAACTATAATGAGTTTGTGTCGAACTTGGAGCTCCTTAATTACTAAATTAGAAGTTGGAGCTAAAGCCAGACTTCATTAGAGTTTATTTACTTTACAGAGATGTTGGCATTATATTGCAATAGTGACAGCAAGAAGTCACTGACAGCAAACCGGCTTTGTGGCTTTTGATCTATGAAGTTGTTAGCACAAAGGAAAGGACTAACAACGTATAATCCATAGGTGCATGTGTACCCACCAATGACCTCCAATACTTCACTCTAGGGATATTTGAATGACAACACTAAATGTAAATGACAATGTATGGGCCATAAGACTTTCATATGGATTGAGGGTACTTACATAGTGGTAACTTCTATCTGCATGAATTTCTGAATGAGATTATGCTTGTGGAAGTATCATCCTTATTTATAGGGGGCATTTACAGTGGTATTTAATGGATACAAAAGGTTTCAATGAACTTTAAAGGGGTCATTCAGCTTTTTAAAATCAATGACCTATCCTGAGGCCTATTAGTGGGGATCCAGCACTCAACATGATCACCCAACCCTACTGATCATCTGTAGGAAGAGACCTCAGCACTTGTTCACGCACTGCAGCCTCATTGTGTACCAGCACTGATCAGAGCCCAATGATCTGATATTGATTGTGTATTAACAGAAGATAGACCATCAATAAAAAATAACTCCTTTAACTTTTCAGGGTATCTCCTGGTGACATATGTCTTATAGGTATTGTGCATCTAAAGATCCTTAGCATATGTTTTTATTAAACTTCTAGTGATGATGAACATGCCCTGATCCAGCAGTACTGTCACACATTGGGAGGAGAGTCACCCTTAGGTCAGCCACAGAGCCCAGCCCAGATCCTTAAGTCTGTAGAAAAGGAAGAAAGAGGAGAGCTGGAACGGATCATTGCTGATCTGGAGGAGGAGCAGAGGTATAGTATATGATGATCCATGTGCATTCTAATTATTTTGCTGTATCTTGGGTTAAGAAAATAATTTATATATAACATATGTAGATTTAATCTGCATACAAATATGCATATATATTTATATAATCGTATTATTTTCCATGTTTTCTACATTGGCCCTAAACACATTTTGCTTTTCATTAACCTCTTATGATGCTTTGCTGGAGATCGTACCAGCAAAACCAACCAAAGTTTTTAACCTTTGGTAGTCACTGACATTTTGTGGTGACTTCCAACATTTATTTAGCTACCAGCCACAATTGAATACATGAAAGAAGTAGAAGCCACTTGTAAAAATAAGTTATTCCTACCCATACATATTATTTGAACACCGTTATATTTATGGTTACTTAAAGGGGTAGTCCAGTGGTGAAAAACGTATGGATAGGGGATAAGTTTGAGATCGCGGGCGGGGGTCCGACTGCTGGGGCCCCCTGTGATCTCTCTGTATGGGGGCCAGGCTCTCCGGCCAGATAGCGGATGTCGACCACCGCACGAAGCGGCGGCAGACACTCCCCCTCAATACATCGCTAGGGCAGAGCCGGAGATTGCCGAAGGCAGCGCTCCGGCTCTGCCATAGAGTTGTATTGAGGGGGCGTGTCGGCCGCCGCTTCGCGCGGGCTGTCGGGGCCCCGTACAGGAGATCGCGGGGGGCCCCAGTGGTCGGACCCCCCCCCGCGATCTGCAACTTTTCCCCTATCCTTATCCTTGTTCACCACTGGACTACTCCTTTAAGTTGAAAAGGAATGATATTACATTGAAAAAAAAAAAACATACAAGGCAGGCAGGTAACTCATTCCCTGCCCTCACTAACTGACCCCTTCTCCTGGCCCACACCCCCTTAAGACCTCACCTAATGCCACCCCCCTTCCTCTGACCGCACCTATCCTTAATCCTTTCCTTCCCACCGTTCGTTTTGCTTTTATAACATTCCCTGTCATGGGCTCCCTCCACTCCCATGCTGTCCATTATAGGGGCTTTATATTTTGGCCATAACAGGTGTCACACAGACAAAAATCGCTGTGTCACACCATGTGGATTGCACTACGTCGTAGCAAATGCAAGTAAATGAGGCCACACTGCGACCCACAGGAGCCTGTGACCGTGACTCAATAGCAAGAAATCTATCTAAGATGCGATGCAGCATGATCCACACACTGGTAGATCAAGATCACCATGTAGCCCAAGCCTAACCCATAAAGTTTGGTTTTGACAATGACGAAATGCTACAAAAGTAAAATTGGCTGTGGTGCCAAAATGGACCCATTTGACAAGAAACAAGTCCTGTATCAGTGCTATATTCAGTCCATGCATGCTTATACAATTATAAGATAAGTAACTGTTTCATATAAAGATTTATACATTTCAACAGGAATTTGAAAGTTGAATACGAACAGTTAAAAGCACAGCATATGAAAAAAGGACTGAGCCCTCCATCTTCACCCCCTGACTCGCTGGCCTCACTTCAACACACATCCGAGGATGCAGAACTCATTGCTGAAGCAAAACTACTAAGACAGCACAAAGGACGACTTGAAGCCAGGATGCAAATATTAGAAGACCATAACAAGCAGTTAGAGTCGCAGCTTCACCGGTTACGCCAGCTGTTGGAGCAGGTACCAAATATACAGTACTTTTCTGTTAAAGAGAAAAATACAGAATTTTCATGGTGTTGGTTACCTGTTAGATACCGTATTTTTCGCCCTATAGGACGCACCGGCATATAAGATGCACCCAATTTTAAAGGTGCAAAATCTAGAAAAAAAAGATTCTGAACCCAACAGTGATCTTCAACCTGCGGGCCTCCAGATGTTGCAAAACTACAACTCCCAGCATGCTGGGAGTTGTAGTTTTGCAACATCTGGAGGTCCGCAGGTTGAAGACCACTGGAGGAGGTAGTACTCACGTGTCCCTGCAGCTCCGGACCCATCACCGCTCATCACCGCTGCCCTGGATGTCGCTCCGTCGCTGTCGCCGCGTCCCCGTGGTGTCCCCGACGCTCCGGACGTCTTCTTCCCCGGGATCCGCGCTCTCCGTCGCCGTCATCACGTCGCTATGCACACCGCTCCTATTGAATGACGGGACGGCGTGCGCGACGACGTGATGACGTCGAAGGAGAGCACCGGCCATGCAGGGGATCCCGGCACGGAGCAGACACCGAGGAGGCAGGTAAGGTCCCTCCCGGTGTCCTGTAAGCTGTTCGGGACGCCGCGATTTCACCGCAGCGGTCCCGAACAGCCCGACTGAGCGGCGGTCAGCTTTGATCGCCGCGTCTGAAGGGTTAATACAGGGCATCACTGCCGCAATAGGTGTGTGTATTTGCCGTATAAGACGCACCAACTTTTTCCCCCCAGTTTTGGGGAAGAAAAAGTGCGTCTTATACATCGAAAAATACGGTATGTTACAATATTAAGTAAAACCAGTATAGATTTGTGTTCTCTGCTTCCTTTTCAAGTTTGTAATATATGGTATTACGGTCTTATTCACCTTATGTTATTTTTATTTTGTATATTGAACATAACAAAGCATAAGCTGTTGCAGCTTCAGTAAAGATGTTTCTTTATAATGTTTTGTTTTATTAGGCTTACAATATATTTTATAACGATTAATGTAATATCATTTTTGAAGACTTTTCCTGTTGTGACAAATAGATATTATTTTGTATCTAGTGGTCGTCATTTGTCACAACTATTTTACAGCTACCTTGAAATACTAATATTTTTCCTCCAGAAGAATCTATCAGAAAAATGAAAGCAAATTGGTCACTGCGGGCCTTGCCAATGTTTCTTCTATACAATTGTTTTCATTAAAGTCTCCCGGCGGGTTTCTAGAATGAAAAAATACGATGGGGTTTTTCCAGCAGATGTCTGTGTGTATCACCATGACAAGTAGAAAATAATGGTGCTGCTCATAAAGGTTTTATAATCTTCTGACATCTATTATTAAAGGAGATCCCAAGCTACAGAAGGCTCTGACCAGTAATAATGGCAGTCAGGGGCATGCATCGTCACACCGGCATTTAGAGAACCAATTGGTGGGCCCATGCTTTAAAAAGCCCCTAATTTATTAGTGCCTATAGGGCCCTGCATGAAACAGGCCCGTTTGGAGCTGACATTAGACCATTTAACATAGCTACTGTTTTGGGTCATGTTCTGAGCATATATATATTTGGGGTCAGACCAAAAAGCACAGCAGACCTTACTTATGGGTCTAAAGACGTACTTATGACCTGAACATAGTCACTAGCTGACTACATTCAGGCCAAAACAGACATTGGGTCCTAATAATAAGGCTCCCATCTGCGTTGGAGCTTCATGGGTGGGGGGGGGGGGGGGTGCTTAGTCAGACAAAGATTCCTGCTGCAATTTGTCCAATCCTGCTAAATAATCAAACACCAGATGGAAACACAATGGACCCTATTAAAGTCAATTAAATCTGTTGGCATCTGTTGGGGTTTGTTGTGCAAATGACTGCCCAGGTCTGTTTTTCGGTTTTGAGTGGAATCTGTGATGGAGACTCTGAAGCCTCCAACACAAATGGGAAAGAGGCCTAAGAAAAATCAACAAGCTATGGGGTGTATGGTGTGCCTCTCTGCTCACCCCTTACACCCCTCAAACTTTTTTTAACTTCAGTGATGGCTTCCTAGAGTTTTTAACACAAATCCAGTGACTTCATGTTCACCAGGACCCTGTCTGATTTATATTTATCCCTGAGTAGTATGTCAGTATAGATGTGTGTACTAAACCTGTTCTTGTGCTCTTTTAACTATTTTATTACATCAAACATGTTAGTGATGGCTGTAAGTATTCTGTGCTTTACATGTGCTTTAACAAAATAATAATCAAAGAACTTAAGAAATAGATACAAACAGATTTTGTATAGATGGGAATATGGCCTGTCAAAAAGTATTTATCTGGTGTCTCAAAGAACCCCATTCCCATACTGCCCATATATGAGAAGATGCTTCTTAAACCTAAATTGCTTTAAGCATTTCCACATATAATAAAATTGAAGAGCGCAGCAGAATATTTCGAGGCTTCTTCTGATGGAATTAGCTGGTATAGCCTACAGCAACCAGATTTCCTTTTAATAATGCAAACCAAAGTCTAACTGGTTCTTATGTGCGCACTACCATATTCCAAGGGAGTTTAAACAAAAACAAAAAAATGTTCCCATGGTAGGCATTACTTTTCCATTTGCTAGTTTGTGTTGACAGCTTTACATTAAATTGTATTTATACTACTGTATGTAGTTTATGATTTATTAATTCTCTGACAAATCACAAGGCCATAGCCCTACGGGTATGTTAGTTACTTGTTACATTCAATCTAGTCATATTTTCTGTAAACCCTATAAAGCCTTACATATTATCTTTTCTGCTGTATTATTGCCCTAAGCCACATGAAAGATTCAAAATGATGAACTATATGCTATAATAAACATAATATAGCCCATTACACCCTTAATGGTGTTCATTTGAGCATATATATGTGTTAAGATTTTAAAAACAAACCCCATATAACTTCCCAGTTTGGCTTTATTTAGGTTTATTGTGCAATATTTTGAAAGGACCCACAAAGGTCCAATTTGTGCGTAGAAAATTTGGAGAGAGAGAGAGAGAGAGGGGTCTTTTACCCGGAATCATCTTTGTGAGCAATTCAAGAAAACAAAATATGATAATAATTGAATCATTACTTTGTGGGCACAAGAAGAATAATGGAAATATATTGGAAAGCGAGCATGACCATAGTTTCTGTCTCTTTTACTTTCTCCCTTAAAGGAGTAGTCCACTATAAAAAATGTATCCCCTTTCCACACGATAGAGGATAACTGTCAGATCGCAGGGATAGACACACTTAATTCATGTAGAGAGTTGCAGCAGCTGCAGGAGATCAAGCGGGTTCCATTGGTCAGCCGCCCCCCACGATCTGACATTTTCCCCCTATCCGCATTTTTTTTTTTTTTGTTTTACTACTTTAAGTGCCCTGAAATATACTTACTTCAGAGGGGAGGAATCTCTCTTCATCACTCAACTCACAAGTCAGCTCTTTACATATACCTTCACAGGCTCATACACACTAGTGGTTCTGTACCAGGCACATATTGTTCCAGGACTAAGTTCAGTAGTTCTTACCATTATTTTAACAATAAAACATACAATAAAATAGCAACCCAACACGTTTCGGGGTTCACCCCTTCATCAGTACATTAATAAATGCCAACGTGTTCTTATCTCCCCCACTACTTACATAACTGGATGTGACATATTGCTACCAGCTGAAACTTTTTCTCACTATTATATTCATATTCAAACCGGAGCATTACTCTATATAGTGTGCATATCATACTTACATAAATAAATTAAATTGATTCATTTATTCATTTATTTATGTAATTTAATATGAATATGCACACTATTCCTATACAGTGAGCTCCCCCTAATGGCAGGTGCAGGTAAAGAGAATTTTATCAGGTAACTAAGTTTTGTGAAGAGAAGCAGCAAGTGCAGAACTCTGTCTTGGAGCTCTGATCTGAAGAATTCTGGATGGATTAATAATATTCCATATTTAGCAATTGAAATGCGGTAACTAACCTCCTTTAACACAATAAACTATATTTTAATAAACTGTCTTAATTATAGTCAACATAATTATATTGGAAACAGTTTGTATGCTCCATTTTTGACTGAATACTGTGAGGGTTAAATTATATTAAGGCTGATATATGGTCATGTGTAACTGAGTATATAGAAATGTATATAATATTATATATATATATATATATATATATATATATAATTATTGTATATTTCTTAAATTTTTTTTTCCTGCATGTCTAAATTAAGTGTCTATGGCTTCATTCTGAAGATATTTGCTTATCATTTGTATTTTGCTTTGTCTTATTTCAATTCCAGCCGGAGTCAGAATCCAGGGTTAATGGAGTCTCTTTGTTGGTGTCGCAGCAGCCGCCAGCTCCCAGATACTCGGCTGACCATCATTACAGCTTACAGTTTCAGCAGACAGGTGGGAAGCAGGTTTACTAGAGTGATTTATTTTCCACACATAAACAGCAGCTGTTGTCACAGGAACAGGAACGTTTACAGGTTTTCTAATTGAGTTGGACTGTCTGCAGATTAAAGACGCTCTTTTTTTACTCTTTTAAAGCGCCAATAACTTAGTGTAGATATAGCAAGGTATTTAGCATTCTATAATAGCTATTTACATTGATACAAGAGATGTCCTGTCAGGTTACAAGCTCCATGTTCCCAGAGTTTATTATCATTTTTAATGATGTTCTTTCATAGACATATTAAACACAGCTAATAAAAAGTTAAGGGGACATAAACGAGATATATAAACAATGATTTTTGTCCTATATGCGCCTAGCTTATAGAGGTATTCCGATGTGAACATTTATGGCCTATTTACAGGATAAGCCATATATGTCTGATAGACGCAGGTCCCACCTATCTAGATATTGAGGACCCCCTGGCCCCGCTCTGGCCTTTTTGTGGCTGCTAGTGGTGATCATGAAGCTGAAAAAACAGCTAAACAGTTCTGTGCAGTTTACATAACTTCTCATAGAGTATAACAGCAGTTGCATTAACACCATAGGACGTGCTGTTTCCTTCAGTCAGGAGTCACAGACACAGAGTACAGAGGTGCAGTATAGTTCCCCCACATTAGGTGCAGTATAGTTCCCCCACATTAGGTACAGTATAGTTCTCCACATTAGATGCAGTAGAGTTACCCCATATTAGGTGCAGTATAGTTCCCCCACATTAGGTACAGTATAGTTCTCCACATTAGGAGCAGTATAATTACCCCACATTAGGTGCAATATAGTTCCCCACATTAGGTTAGCAGTATAGTTCCCCCACATTAGGTTGGCAGTATAGTTCCCCACACATTAGGGTTGGCAGTATAGTTCCCCCACATTGGGTGTAGTATAGTTCCCCACATTAGATTGGCAGTATAGTTCCCCCACATTAGGTTGGCAGTATAGTTCCCCGCATATTAGGGTTGGCAGTATAGTTCCCCCACATTGGGTGCAGTATAGTTCCCCCAGCTTGGGTGCAGTATAGTTCCCCCACATTAGGTTGGCAGTATAGTTCCCCCCACAAGGTTGGCAGTATAGCCCCCTGACAAGGTTGGCAGTAAAGTTCCCCCGACATTAGGCAGGCAGTGTTCCCCCACATTAGGCAGGCAGTGTTCCCCCACATTAGGCAGACAGTGCTCCCCCACATTAGGCAAGCAGTGTTCCCCCACATTAGAGAGGCAGTGTTCCCCCACTCCAGCCATATACAGTGTATGGCTGGAGGCTGTATGTCTGTGTCGGAACACCGAAGATGACGTCCCACTGGTCACTTACCATGCGCGCGTCATCCTCGGTCCTCCCCGATGCTCCGCTCTGCTCTGCTTTACGGGCGCACGCACGGGAAGTCAGTGACGTGACGTCCCTGCGTGCTCTACCTCCCGGCGGTCCCTGCATTTTAAAAGCTAACGTGAGGCCGCAGAGAGGTAACCGGGACATCCTTGTGTCCCGAAATGACCTTTCGGGACACAGGGATGTCCGGAATGTGAGGGGGGCCTGTGGCCGCGTGCCCACAGAGGGGGCTCGGCATGCCACCTGTGGCACGCGTGCCATAGGTTCACCATCACTGGCCTAGACTGTACAGTTGTAGCCACTTTAACTCTCACTCCCAAAATACTTCTAACATTCCATAGTGGCATGTCAGAAGTTTTTATTAGTGGGATCGGAGTCTATGAGACTTTCTCTACATACACGCTTATTCGCTATCCAATAAATTCTGAATGGTGCCAAGTGAAAATGTACAGCTCTTTTGCCTGTACATGTCAGAAGTATTTGAAAGTGATAGTTTCCCTTTAAGGTTTGCAGCCTGGCAATGTAAACCAGGGTGTTCTTAGTTACACACAGTTAACGAATACTTTGAGGACAATACTTCTATTTGCAATAGCCTTATATGGCTAAGTTTCCACACAGTTTTTTTTCTGGCGCTTTTTGGAAAGCTGCCACTGCAGTTCTTGAGTCAAAGACAGAAGTGTATTCAGAAGGAAATGGAAATATAAAGAAATTACTTATACTTCTCCTCCATTATGGATCCACTTCTGACTTTGGCTCAAAAACTGCAGTGGCAGTTTTCCAAAAAACGCCAGAGAAAAACATGTGTGGAAACTTGGCCTATTAGGGATATTAAAAGTCCGAACAGCAAAACATGACCAATTTATATGCCTTATGGCTCTAGCTTAGGTTGTTGCATACTGTTGTGTTTAATTTAAAGGGGTACTCCGCTGCAAAAAAAAAACTTTAAATCAACTGGTGCCAAAAAGTTAAGCAGATTTGTAAATTACTTCTAGTTAAAAATCTTAATCCTTCCAGTACTTATCAGCTGCTATTTGCTCCACAGGAAGTTCTTTTCTTTTTCGATTTCTTTTCTGGCTGACCACAGTGCTCTCTGCTGACACCTCTGTCCAAGTCAGGAACTGTCCAGAGAAGGATAGGTTTGCTATGGGGATTTGTTCCTGCTCTGGACAGTTTCTAAAATGGCATAGCAGATAGCACTGTGGTCAGACAGAAAGGAAATCCAAAAAGAAGAGAACTTCCTTTGGAGAAAACAGCAGTTGATACGTACTGGAAAGATTAAGATTTTTTTAATAGAAGTAATTTACAAAACTGTTTAACTTTTTGGCACCAGTTGATTTAAAGAAAAATGTTTTCTAGCGGAGTACCCCTTTAAGCTTTACCTATTTCCATATAGAACAAGTCATTGGTCATCTAATTTGATACAACGTTGTATCAAAAATATTTGCTCGTGTTTTCTGACATTGTATAACTTGATATAATAGTGATATCATTGTGTAAAAGGAGTATATTTGTTATAATAATGTAAATGATCATTGCCGTTGGAGACTATATCCTCCTCCAACCTTAGAAAGTTATGACAGTATATTGATGGTATAGACACTCCGTGCCCAGCACACTAGAGATCTATATTGTTACTGAGCCCGATAGAATAATTTTAATTTTCCTCCAAGCAGCAATTATGAAGCCTGAGCTGGAATGAATCTCATTGTGGATATTAGCCATGTATAGCAGACGTTCCATTATTAACACAAGAAACCACCGGAACGCTGATAGGCTTCACGTTAAAGGTTTTTAACATTTCATTTCTGATGCCTATTACTTTGATTAATCTATTCACAGAAGACGTGTTGTCTCCACCGCATAACACCAGCACAGACCTAACAGATGTGATGGAGCAGATCAACAGCACATTTCCCCCTAGCAGCTGTAAGTGTTACTGATGTTCCATATATACCAGGTGTAACCTTATGGGCAAAATCATATTAATAATTATTACATATCTATTGATATTGCTGGATTCAGAGGAGGGACAATATACTGTATTCAGCAATTTCAGAAAATCTATTTACTATTCTAACATTAAATAATATATATATATATATATATATATATATATATATATATATTATGTCATATAATAGCATGTAGTTTAAATGCAAACTCGCTTAAGCTGGATAATATGGGGGTAAATCCAGGTCTGACCATAGATCTAATGACAAGGACTCGACCAGTTGTCCCCAAACCAGTCCTCAAGCCCCACCAACATTCCAGGTTTTTTCAGTTACTCCATTGGAATAGTATAGAAAAAAGATAAAATACTGGACTGTTGGTGGGGCTTAAGGACTGGATTGAACACTTCTATACCCCTCTAGACCTAGATATGCAGCAATCATACAAGAGCAAGGTCTGGTCCTAAAAGACACTTTAGAGTGCGTTCTCACATGTTGTAGGCTAATGGCCGTAGCATTTTATTCATGGGCTGGCAAAGTAATATTTTTAATAGCTACTTTATGTAATGTTTTTAATAGCTACTTTTATTGTAGTTATTATATTTTATGTGTTTTTTAACAAAAAGCTAATTTTTGGAAAAAAAAGGTAACTTTTTTTAAATGTTATGTTCTTTTGATTTTGTTTTGCTTTTTCTAATTACAATAAAGTATTAAAGAGGTTATCCTCAAAGACGAATAGTTTTCCAGCTAATATAAAGCGTTGAAGGGGTTATCCCAAGATTAGAAGTTATCGCTTATCCACAGAATAGGGGATAGATAACTAAATGTTCGATGGAGGTCTGACCACACCGACCCTAGTCATAGGGGTCTATTGTTCCCAGAGTGAATGGAGTAGCACTGCTTTATTTATTTTATATAGGACTTTCAAACATTGGCAAGTGCAGAATTCTATGTGCAGAAGTCTCATTGACAGAGAAAGATACGGTGGCTGAACATGTGCTCTACCAATCCATTCACTCGGGGGCCTTCATTTTTATGATTGGTGAGGATCCCAGAAGTTGGAACAGCAGTTCACATCTTGTTAATAGGGGAAATCTTTTAAGGACTGGAGAATATATTAAGGGATGTTTAGCCCGTAGCTGTAGCATCCAAAAGGGTCCCACTTAAAGGTACACCAGCCCACTATTGCAGAATTACCCGTATTTTTCGCCGTATAAGATGCACTTTTTCTTCCCCAAAACTGGGGGGGGAAAAGTTGGTGCGTCTTATGCGGCAAATACACATTAAAGCCCTGTCCTATCGCGGCGGTCCCTGCGGCCATCAACGGCCGGGACCCGCGGCAAATACAGGACATCACCGATCGCGGTGATGCCCTGTATTAACCCTTCAGACGTGGCGATCAAAGCTGACCGCCGCGTCTGAAGCGAAAGTGACACTAACCCGGCTGCACCGAGAGGGACCTTACCTGCCTCCTCGGTGTCTGCTCTGTGCCGGGATCCCCTGCATGGCCGGCGCTCTCCTTCGTCGTCATCACGTCGTCGCGCACGCCGTCCCGTCATCCAATAGGAGTGGCGTGCGTAGCGATGTGATGGCGGCGACGGAGAGCGAGGATACTGGGCAGCAGAGATGTTCCGGAGCAACGGGGACACCCCGGGGACGCGGCAACAGCGATGGAGGGCGACATCCAGGGCAGCGGTGACGAGCAGTTGATGGGTCTGGAGCGGCGGGGACACGTGATTACTACCTCCTATACCAGTGGTCTTCAACCTGCGGACCTCCAGATGTTGCAAAACTACAACTCCCGGCATAAAATTGGGTACGTCTTATATGACGAAAAATACGGTAGTCACCGACAGAGCCTGTCTTGATCTTTAAAAACTCAGCTTCTTTGCCACACAAATGCACCCAGTGATCACATGCCATGCTTGCCAGGTCCAACACAGTTAGCAGAGTTCCTGCATTATTTTCTATAAAACAGAAAAGAGAAGCAGTAATTAAAAGCTTCTGTCTTCTCTTGTCAATCATTTAACCTGTATTTGGTCAACTGTAGGCAGGGAGACGTCACACCTGTGCCCTACATTTATGGTACTGTTGGCTTTAACTACTGGATCATGTGCCATACGTTTCTAAAGCATCTATTTTGGCAGTTGTGTTTATGGTTCATGTCATTAGCTGATTACTATAAAGCAACAAAAGTATATGAAGGAGAAATAGCAAGAAAAGTAAAAGTATTTCTTTGACTGATGTACTGCCCACTTAGCCAATGCAGGGACACTGGAAAGTCATCGTCTGCTCCCGAGTCTCCTTCACAACTTTTTCCAACAAACTAACAAACCATAAAGGACTAAAACACAGTCTTAAGCGAAATTTGAAAAGCTGTAAAAAACAACTGACAGCCGTGACATTGAAAAATGAAGCTCGATAATATCATATCTCTGGAGTGAAGATGACAAGGCAGGTTTACGCTATGAAATTTCTCAATAATAAGAGAGGGATGTATAATATACTGTGTATCAGTGTGTTTATTAAAAAAAAAATACATAATACATATGAATACCTCCCGTATTCTATTTGATTAGATGGGCCTGGCGGATTCTCACACAAAATGAAGAGCTAACTTTTCAGATGATGTGTTGTCATAGATTACTCTATATTAGACATTATTGTGCTCATCTTCAGACAACTGTCCCTATCTATTGTCTCTACTGACAGGATATATGAATTTTTTTCATAGATTTTACATATCGGAATTCATCATAGGTCTCTGGGGTAAAAAGAATGAGATAGTGATACTCTACACATTGAATATTATTTATCCGAAAAAAAGCCTTTAAAGGCGTACTCTGCCCCTAGACATCTTATCCCCTATCCAAAGGATAGGGGATAAGATGTCAGATCGCGGGGGGTTCCGCCGCTGGGGACCCCCGGGATCTCGGCTGCAGGACCTACCTGTTGCGGCTCCCGAAACGTGGAGGCTTCGGCTCCCGACCAAGGTGACGTGAGACCGTGACGTCACGACTCCGCCCCCATGTGACGTCACGCCCCACCCCTCAATGCAAGTCTATGAGAGGGGGCGTGACCTCCCATAGGCTTGCATTGAGGGGGCGGAGCCATGATGTCACAATGCTCCGGCCTCGTGATTGACAGTAATCAGACCCAGAGCGAACGTGCTTCGGGGACTGATTTTAACGGGGGGGGGGGGGCGGCGTGCAAGATCACGGGGGTCCCCCGCGATCAGGCATCTTATCCCCTATCCTTTGGAAAGGGTATATGATGTCTAAGCGCTGGAGTACCCCTTTAAACTCACACATAGTGACAAAAAATGTGAATTTTCCTCTCAGTTATCCGGCACTGTGCAGGCTGGCAGGCTTCCTCTTGAGAGATGTTAGAGGGCAACACAATGTGCCTACCTGTTTCAGTGAATATAAATCTGCTTATATTATTTAATGGATGAATGGCTCACTAGATAAAGTACTTTACTTTTCACAACAGGCTTTTAACATTTGAATTTAACTTTTAGATTCTCTTGTCGCTGCATAAAACTATTGACATTCGGGACACAGACGCACAAATTGATTCTTTTGTCTTTGGGTTACACATGACTTGTGTTTGCATTTTTAAGAGACAAGATATCTGTCAGGCATGGATATTTAGAGCCAGAGACATTTTTTTGCTTTATATTTGCTTCAAACATACACTGCAGACAAAACCTTTACGACATTGAAACATTGGCCCTCATTTACTAACAGTGTAGGGTTGTATTTGTTGTAGGTTTAAAAGGGTACTCTGCTGGAAAAAATTTTTTTTTTTTTAAATCAACTGGTGCCAGAAAGATTAACAGATTTGTAAATTACTTCTATTTAAAAATCTTAATCTTAATCAGCTGCTGTTTGCTCCACAGGAAGTTTTTGAATTTCCTTTCTGTCTGACCACAGTTCTCTCTGCTGACACCTCTGTCTATGTCAGGAACTGTTCAGAGCAGGAGCAAATCCCCATAGCAAACCTATCCTGCTCTGGACAGTTCCTGACATGGACAGATGTGTCAGCTGAGAGCACGGTAGTTGGACTGAAAATAACTAAGGGATGCTATTTTGGAGTATCTTGATAAAAATAAATGTATGCCCCCATATTAGCATGGCTTTATGAGGGATCGGTCCTGTCAAACAAACCTGATCAGCTTTTATGAGGTGGTGAGCTTCAGACTGGACGAGGGGCAATCGCTGGATGTTGTATATCTGGATTTTTCCAAAGCATTTGATATGGTGCCACATAAAAGGTTGGTGCATAAAATGAGAAGGATTGGGCTGGGGGAAAATGTGTGTAAGTGGGTAAGTAACTGGCTCAGTGATAGGAAACAGGGGGGTTATTAATGGTACTTATTCTGATTGGGTGTCTGTTACTAGTGGGGTACCACAGGGGTCACTCTTGGGTCCTGTCCTATTTAATATATTCATTAATGACCTTGAGGAGGGGTTGAATAGTAAAGTAACAATCTTTGCAGATGATACTAAACTCTGTAAAGCGGTAAACACAATAGAGGACAGTGCACTGTTACAAATGGATCTGGATAGGTTGGAGGTTTGGGCTGGGAAGTGGCAGATGAGGGTTGACACTGATAAATGTAAGGTAATGCACATGGGGAAGAAAAATCCGGGCTGGGATTATGTATTAAATGGGAGAACACTTGGGACGACTGATGTGGAAAAGGACTTGGGAGTCTAAGTTAACAGTAAATTTAGCTGTAGTGACCAGTGTCGGGCAGCTGCTGCCATAGATGCCCACCACAAGGAAATAATTCTACTGCTGTACAAATCACTAGTCGGACCACACATAGCACCAGTGTACAAGAAAGATATAGGGGAGCTGGAGAGGGTATCAAGATGGGCAACCAGGGTAATACGGGGAAAGGGAGGACTACAGTACCCAGAAAGATTATCAGAATTAGGGTTATTTAGTTTAGAAAAAGAAGGCTTAGTGGAGACCTTATAACTAGGTATAAATATATCAGGGGACCGTACAGGGATCTCTCCCATGATCTATTTATACCCAGGACTGAATCTATAACAAGGGGGCATCCTCTACCTTTAGAGGAAAGAAGGTTTCTACACCAGCACAGCGTTTTTCTCAGACCATCTATTTTGTGGTCAGAAATCTTTCTGACAGAATTCCATTTTTTTTTATTAGGAAACCTTAATATATATGTAGGTTTCCCATACAAATGTGTTGCCACTCACCTTTTGTAGGGTTATATTGGATTTTGGTTGGTTTTGTGGATTTTTTTCAGTGCATTATATTGCACGCCGGTGCAGCCTTGGCACAGACTTGTCTTTTTTTTTTTTTATATATATATTTTTTTTTCAAAGACAGACATGTCTTTACTATTCAGGACCTATCCTTAAATAAGCCATCAATATCAGCTCAGTAGTTTACTTTGATCATGGTGCTTGCGTGGGTGCTATGGTCGTATGGTGAAATAAACACAGCTCTGTACATTTCTTAGCGGCTGAACTTGGTTTGACCAACACAGTAAAACCTCCAGACTAGTTCTGTGCAGATCCACTTGTGTCGCCAAAACAGCTGTGACATATCAAGGCATGAACTTCATAAGACTTCTGAAGGTGTCCTGTGGCATTCGACTTGGCCTGTGGCATTCGACATCCAGCTTGATGTTCCATAGTGTGAACATAGCCTTACACTTGCCCGTTTTTCCTGATTCCAAAAACATCAACTTAAAGAACTGATCTATCTGCCTAATATATCCTGCCCCTTGACAGATGCCATTGTCATGAAATATAATGTATGTTATTCACTCCATCTGCCATTGGTTTTAATGCTGATCTTTGTATATCTGCATATGAGCTGTAAACACAAAGCAGTAAGATAATTGTAATCCAGGTTATTTCTGAAGCTGCTACAGTCTAGATTTTAAATTTATTGAATTAAAAAAATAAATAAGAATAAAGGAAAACGGAATGGTTGCAAAAGTGCATATATACACACACACACACACACACACATATATTCTTGAAAGTATAAGTACATGCACATTGATTTATTCGCAATTTTACCTAAATCAATAAAAAAAAATTGTTTCTACCCCCCCCCCCCCCGCCATTACTGTTCTCCTTTTCTTAGGGGAGTTAATATGTTACATCTTTCGTGTGAAATTGACTCCATCTTGGGTTAGCTGAGCTGCTTTTGAATATTGCTCTTTTTATTGAGCATTATAAATCCTTCTGCTTGTCTGCTGTGATGGGGAATGGCTTACATGCCGCACACATTTAATCATCTGAAAGGTTACGCTGTGTTGTATGGGACCTATTTGGGCTTAAGAGGATCTTCTAGTTTAGCTTAGAGATGGGATTGGTTCTGAGTAAATGTCAAGTTTACAATCGCCAAGTGCACCATATATTTTTCTTCTGTGAAATCACTTGCATTATGAGAACGTCTGTATTGTTTGACTCTGTGTGCAGAAAATAAGTCTGTAATTGAAGAATTATAGGCTGCTAGCTTAATAAGCGCACTAAGAAATAAACGGCGGTTTTCTGCCGTCCTTTTCTCATTTTCAAAGCCGCCAGACTGCTTGTTTACAGCACGCTTGATCTTTAATGTTATGTTTTATCGCTGAACACTAATGGATTTTTCTTTTAATATTTGCAGCAAGTGTTTCTGGAAGACAGCAGGTACGATTAATTTTCAATTTACCTACTATGCAATAAAAGGCTTATGTAAAACAAAATCTTTTGTTAAGAAAATATTGAATGCAATGAAAAAAGATAATGGGAGCTCAACATAAGACAAAGACCTGAACCGAGGATACTGTGATACACGTTACCCAAAGTGTCAAATGCTAGAAGAAACCAACAGAAGTTTGCAAAAATTCCAACAGTCCTGCTAGGTTAAGGATATTGAGAAGAAATGTTCAATAATGTAAAATTAATAAATATTAATTATAGTATACTATGCTGTCTTCTGCAAGGGCCCTTGCATTAGACATAACTTATATATGATAAAACTAATAAATTCGATAGATACTAGTTGTATATTCTAAGAGAAATGCTCATAAATTATAACATATAAAATGCATAGAATAAATCAAATTAAAAAAATATTATAATATAGAACTTAGTCCCCAATTTGGCAAGCTGAGTATGATGTGGGGCTAATGTCTATTAGTAACATATATGGACAACAAGTTAATGTCTCATAATTCCTTGCTCGTTAGATAACAGGTAAATGTCTCTCTGCAATTGGACAACTTCAAATGAAAAGCTGCCTTTTATGGTATTGGCTTGGGCGGTGCCGTGCCGAATTCTGAATAGCTAGATGATGCTGGTATGTCCTGGAGACATGCGCTTTGTAGCGCTGGAGTACCCCGTTTGTGTCCCAGCTTGATCGGAGACACCGTATCTGGATACGAGCTGCCCATCAATCTACACTGGTATCACCGGTAAGAGGCACCTAGTGCCAACTTCCTACCCCACTTCTACTACTTATTTTCCTGTGCCGTCAGGGTAACAGTGGGCTATTAACAGGGGGAATCCAGCGCTGCAGAGCGCAAATACGAGGTCCTTATTTTCAATCCCCACCCCACTCAGGACCCATGTTTGCATTATCCCTGCGCCGCCAGGATAGAGTGGGACACAAACAGGGGTACTCCAGCGCTACAAAGCGCTTGTGTATGGAACATACCAGCATCATCTAGCTATTCAGAATTCGGCACGGCACCGCCCAAGCCAATACCATAAGAGGCAGCTTTTCATTTGAACTTGTCCGATATTACGGAGAGACATTTACCTGTTATCTAACAAGCAAGGAAATATGAGACATTAACTTGTTGTCCATATATGTTACTAATAAACATTAGCCCAACATCATACTCAGCTTGCCAAATTGGGGACTAAGTTCTATTTTATTCGATTTATTCTATGAATTTTATATGTTATAATTTCTGAGCATTTCTTATAGAATATACAACTAGTATCTATCGCATTTATTAGTTTTATCATATATAAGTTATGTCTAATGCAAGGGCCCCTGCAGAAGACAGCATCGTATACTATCATAAATATTTATTCATTTTACATTATTGAACATTTCTTCTCACTATCCTTAACCTAGGAGGACTGTTGCAATTTTTGCAAACTTCTGTTGGTTTCTATTAAGAAAATATTGAGTCATGAGGCAACTGTGTGATGTTTTATGTTTAACAATTAACGCAGTTTCTTAAATCACGTCCATTATTATCCCCTTGTAACTTATTTGCTCTACTAACTTTAGTGACAAAGGTGGGCAGATGACCACCATTACCAAGGATGGCCATGCTGGTCAACATGATCATTTTAAAATGTGCACAGTTTGTAAACTTTTTCCAGTATGAGCACCTAAGTGTCAAACACATACTGGGCCGGGGGTACAGAGGTACATAGTCTCCTCTGACGCATAAAAATACACCATTATTATAAATGGCACATGGTAGGTGGGATGCCCCTTCAGGTTACATCTGAGAGACATGATTCATGCATAACAACTTCTTCGGTAAATTTTACTATCATTGTTGTATGAGTTCTTACCTCTGAAACCATAAGATCCCTTTGGCATTTGGCATTTTTTTAATGGTCTTTGTTATTTAAACATAACAAAAAATATACACTTATAAGGGGGACTTCAAATGAAGCTGGATGGATATTGCTGAGAGCCGAGGAGTGAAGTGCTTAAAGGAATGATCCAGCTGATTTCTTTAAAACCATTGAAGTGTGTGGAGACAAATTGTAATACCATATACAACCTGAGGACAGGTGTGGCAATGTTTTTGGAACAGATTAGCTGCTTTTCTATTCCTGAATAACAGCTGTATGAAGAACGCTCAGGAGCTGAGTGCATTTTATACCCAGTGGGTCCCAGTTGCTATCAGCAGCCAGGACCCACGGCTAATGATGGACTTTGATGATCGGGCCAATGTCTGGCATTAACCCTTTAGACTACACAATGAAAGTTGATTACGACATAGCCTGTAGTATGTGTCCTTAAGGTGTTAAGTCCCGCTCGTTCTACTGATCAATGGATTTCTCAGCAGTGAGAAACCGACTGATCAAAACTTTTGAGATATCTCTGTAAGTGTAGTCATGGTTTTCGGCAAAATAATTTGTTGAAAAATTTGTATGTTTGTATTTTAAGATATCTTTTTAATAAATGCAGTAGGGATGCTGGTTAAAGGGGTTATCCACCATAAGGTGATTTTAGCACGTACCTGGCAGACAGTAATGGACATGCTTAGGAAGGATCTGCACTTGTCTTGGGGCAAATGGCTATGTTGTGAGATTACCATAACACTGTGGCTAGCTTTTTGTGAACTTGTATTTCCGGTTTGACTTTTCTTTTTTTGACTACAAGTCCCACAATTCCATGTTCCTCCCTCCCACACATCAGCCACTCCACCCATTGAAACATAAATGAGCAGCATCCATTCAAAAGACCTGTGGTTTTCAATCAGGGTGCCTACAGCTGTTGCATTAGTTGCAGATTGATCCCTCTCCCACCAAGCGATTGCTCCACCCATTGAAACCTGTCATCAGCTGACTAGTGAGTAAGGTCTCGGCAAAAATGGAAAAAATCTGAGACAATAGTAATTTTGTATGCTGTTAAAAATAAATATTGGGGTGAAAATCACATAAGAATTGTGAGAAAACCGTCACACACAGGTACAGACTCTATATTATGAAATACACTAACTTTATAGCCTCTGTAGCATAGTCAAATAAAAAACAATCCTGAAATACCCCTTTAAACGTTGGAAAATATTTTACATTTTAAAATATTTTTTTTTTTGTTCTGTGCAGGCAATGTGAATGAATCATCCATGAAAACATCCCTTCTTACAACATCTAATGAAAGATTCTGTTCATGAAGAGTTGCCCGGGACGGCAGAGCTTTCTGTGTGTTCTACTGAAGGCATATGACACTGAATACCCAAAGATGAAGATGTGTTTTTACATACTGTCTGTCCTCTATATTTCTTCTCTTTCTATGCAAATGTAAATTAATGATCTGTGGAGTATTTGGTATTTAGGTATTCATATGTCATTTGTATAAATACGTATAAACAATATTAAGACGAGGCAAAGGGAGGTTCTGGGGTTTCTATGGTATTTTTTTATATATAAGTGTAATTGACCCCAGTCTGTAGTGTAATTTACACACTGCACATTCCCTGAATACATGCGGCAGCTTAGCTACATACTCATCACCATTGTACGGCTTATAACTCATGATGTATCGAACTGCCAACATCTTGTTTCCTGTCTTTCGTGTTAAGATCATCATTACAGCCATAGGTCATGTAGATACATCGTGGACACTATGTTTGGAACATCTTTAGGCACCTAATGGAATAAGCATAATGTAATTGCCAAATGTGGCTCATAGTGATCAGAATTACAAAAGAATTAGATTTATTTGAAACCCTAACAAACGTGATAGATGCACTAGGGCTGATCTCTATTGTCAGAGAGGGTTCCTTTCACCTACGCTACATCTATACAAGTGCAAGTCATTTTTTGAACCACATTATACACTTTGTTATCATTGCACACATAAGACGTATCATCAGTAAGGTCTAATAGGTTATTGTGAATTAACCCATAAGAAATAGACCCTTTGTATCTTGTCTTCTACTAGACCTGGGGGACACATTATGTAAGAGCTTAGACCCACAAAGAATCTTCTGGTACTCTGGTGGGCCATTGCCATCATGCTGATCTCTACATAACATTCTGCTATCAGTTACATTCGATTGTGTACATTTTAGAATGTCGCATGTGACAGCAAATATATTTTTAGGTCCAGTTTGAGGTCAAAAAGAAAAATCCTGTTATGCATATACCACTAGGTATTAGCCACTAATGTCTGTGCTTGTTATAAGTAAAATGCAACTTGATGATTATTGATGTTCACTAAACACTCATATAAAGTCACTGGAGCTATATTTATTCTAACAGTAGGCTGTTTTACAACAGGGAGGATTTACAGATCCAGCTGAATGCAGATTTGGTGCCAACTTTATATAAGCTTTAGTCTATAGTTAATTAATTTTGACACTAATCAAACTCTATGGAACAGTTCATGCCAAGTGGAGAAGATTAGCCCGGCTCTGAGCAGATTTTAGTGCAGAGTCATGAGATAGATCTATTTTGTGGAAGGCTGCTTGCCTTTACATTTTAGTTCATCGTGTAATATGAATTAAAGTTGGCGACAAAATATTTCAATCTTGTCATTCCCCATAGTTTTACTGAATAGCTAGGCATTAAAATGGATTTTTGTTGGTGACAAGTTGGGGATTTTACTCAGTAGAGTTTATTAAAATCTACATGCCTAAAATATTTGGGGTCCATTTGGCTTTGCGTAACATTTACCATGTATAACCTGACAGCAACATTTTTCACAATCCTACATATTACAGAGTTTTGACAAGGTTGCTTTCCAGATAGAGCTTGCATAGACATTGGTGTTGTATGCATTAATCCTCAAGTAGATCACATCATTGGAGTCATCAAACATTTTAGTTTATGACAGATACATTTGAGAATTGGCAGGGTACCAAATACTTAGTAGAAAGTGGAAAAAAGGTGAATCACATTTTTATATGAACACAGTATTTTGAGCTCCGTTATATTTCTAAGTTAGTGGTTGCTTTAGTTTTTGAGTTCTGGGATAAGACAATTTTTCTAATAGAGGCTTAAAATATAAGGACACCCTTGCACTGATTGATTTTATTGCTTATTTGCTTACTTAAAGGGTACTCTGCTGCTCAGAGTTTGGAACAAACTGTTTTGAACGCTGGAACTGCCACCGATAGCTCGTGATGTCATAGCCCCGGCCCTCATGACATCACGCCCTGCCCCCTCAATCCAAGTCTATGTGCGGGGAGCGTGACAGCTGTCATGCCCCCTCCCATAGACTTGCATTGAGGGGGCGTGGCGTGACATGAGGGGGCGGGGCTGTGACATCACAAACTCCCGTCTCCAGCGTTCGGAACAGTTTGTTCCAAACACTGAGCAGCTGAGTACCCCTTTAATGTAACCATTTTAAATAGTCTTCATTTAAAATGTCTTAGCATTTTTCAGCTGTAGAGTCTGTGCAGCACCTTCACATAGCTAACTGTCCTGCTGCTTTTGATATAGTTTTGACAGCACTTTGCTCCTGGCTGTGTTGGCTCTCTTTGCTCTCTTAGGGGGAGATTTATCAAAACTTGTGCAGAGGAAAACTTGCCCTGTTACCCATAGCAACCAATCAGATCGCTTCTTTCATTTTTAACAAGGCCTCTTCAAAATGAAAGAAGTGATCTGATTGGCTGCTATGGGCAACTGGGCAAGTTTTCCTCTGCACAGGTTTTGATAAATCTCCCCCTTAGTGATAGATATTTTAGCAAGGGGGGAGGAGGTTTTATACAGTGTGGAGAGGGAGGAAAGCTTCCAAGTCTTCAGAGAAGGAAAATCACAGAATGGAGAGCACACACATGGTGGTCTGCAAGCAGAGGGTGTACATCACAAAGATGTGTAGCAGTGTGCAGAAAGAGCAGACAATTCAGGGCAGACTGCAAAGGATTTTTTAGCATCAGTGTCTGTCAGGAGAAGGGAGAAGAGATACGTAGTGGTCTGGAGAAGGAGAAAGCAGTACAGGAATAAAGCTGTACTGATACATACACAAGAGCTAGTTCAAGCAGTAGCATCCAGGGCTCACAGAGCTCAATTCCAGCATGTATTACTGGGAGGGACATGACCGCATCAGAAAAGTCTTGGACAAGGAGTAGGTTGCATGCCTTACACCAAGAGGTCTCAAAACGAATGATGGAATGGAGACTGCAGCCTGAAACTTAGTGCCACTATTGGACTTGGTAACTAATAAGATTTTTCAGTGTCAAAGGCGTCCATAGCCTTTAATAAATGTTTTATCCATCAGTGCCTGGAAATACAACACAGTAGTTTGTACAGTAGTGAAACAGAGCAATGCCCCTTTTTTAACATTTAATTAAACACCATTTAGTGCCAGAATAGGTGGTAAATACATAATTTGAGCGCATTTGAAAAAGTGTAGTTGTGCACGGTGTATGAGAATATAGGGCAGTTACAACATGTTGAAGGATACACAGAATAAAAAATGTTTGGCACACATTTGTGACTATTTAGAATATGCCCCCAAGCTGAAACCAACATAAGTATTTGTACAACTTTGAGCCCAAAAAGATTGTGACTTTTTATAAATGTGCTGCATTTAGCTGTATCTATACCAATTCTCATGTTCATAAACACAAGGACTCCATTTTACTTTTGCGCAAGGATAATATTAATCTTCTTGTTCATTATTTTGGGAAAGGAACATCCCTCTAATGCCACTGGCCTGAAGGAATGATTTCACTGTGGAATAATAAAAAATAAAACAACTCAAACAAATAAACCTAAAATGCCAAATATACTTTGCTTTGGAAGACAGACAACCCGTGTTTTGTGTAAATACATTTGTGCTACAAAACCACTCGGTCAGGTTTTAGTTGGCATTGTATGATAAGAAAAATGAAGGAAAGTCTCTATATTTATATGTGTTCCCTGTATGAAATTGCTTCTCAAGCTGCATCTTTTGCTTCTATATAAGAAAATCCTTCTACTAATAGGGAGGCCTTACGGTTCGGCACCTATGGTCTATGGCCAAAAATGTAAATTCGGTCAAAGTTGATGTTTTTCTCCAAAGGCTTTCTCTCTAGCACAATATACCATGAGCTCAGAATGTTTTTTAACTGCAAATGAGAGGTTTATATTTTTGAGAAAAAAGATTGGGATGGGGGAGGGTATAAGCCTTTAGGACATGGTGAACTGTATTTTTCTTGAACTTTGTAGGATAGAAAAAAAGAACAAAAAGTTACATTACAAAAAGTGGAAGCCATGTTCACCTTTCTACCTCAGCCCCATCAGCCTTTAGTGCTAGCTCTAGACATAGTTTCATGGTAGCTGCAGAGGTCATATGGTATAGGAAGGGAGCAGATTGCAGGGGTAGATATTTGGATCTGTTTTCTTTCCTTTTCTTCTGCTCCTTGTAAAATCTTTCCTGAATATGATATTGTACACATCATTTTAGTGTGCATATAAGTATGACAGTACTCCAGATATATATGTAAATATATATATATATAGATGCAAATCAAAAAATGTTTCAGAATCTTGTAATACCTTTTTTATTGGACTAACAGCATTTTGTAGAGAAGCTTTCGGGATTCTTCCCTTTTTCAAGTCCAAAGCAAATCTAAGCTCACAAGCAGAAGACACAGGTTTCATCTGACAAATATGCCGGGGTTAAGACAATAGATGTGGAGAAAGCTTGTCTCTACAAAATTCTGTTAGTCCAATAAAAAAGGTATTACAAGATACTGCAACATTTTTTGATTTGCATCTGCATCATTGGACTAATACGGCTACTTAAATTTACTATATATATATATATATATATATATATATATATATATATATATATATATATATATAGTTCTTTGTTCTTTCACAATTTGTGATCATTTGTGCTGATATCCACTATACCACCTGCTGTGACAACATACTGGAAAAGAAAACAGTCTGTTGTATACTCAATAAACTGCCTTTTTAACACAAAGGTGATTCAGTTATTTAAAGGGGTACAACCTAAAGAAATAAACTCAAGCTTTTGTTATGAAAAACGGTCAAATGTGTGGGAAAGGGTAAGACATCCTACCTCAATGCCTCAAATCCCTGAGCAATCTGATAAACTGTGTTATTCCATTCATAATACATCACCCTCCATAGCGCTTTTGGCTGTGCAAGAACCTGCAGAAATATAATCATTTTGAAGAATGTTTTCTCCCTTGAATTCTGCTCTCTGGTTATTGGGGTTGGAAGAAAAAAATATATATTAAGGAAATGTTTCTATTAAATTCAAACATGTTTTTTTTCTTCCTTACAATTCCCCTTGAACAATGTCAACGAAGACTATTATCCTCTGTCACCTTCATATGAAATCTCAAAGGTAAACAATCCTGCCATAGCTGTTTGTAAAATTGCCCTCTACATACATATTTAATACTTTATGGGGATCCATGTAAGCAGAGCTCAAGTCTACAAAATTAAAGTGTTTTCTTTTTAAGACAATTGAAGCCAAGAAAGAGTCACATTAAAGATATAAAAATTGTAATTACATTATTTTTCTTCAAGCCTTTGAAGGGGATCTTTTGTTCGAAAATTGTCTATTGTTTAATCAACTTTTTATATTAAACATATTTTTTAAATTATCCATATTATTGAATCATTGACCACTGAGCCCCACAATAGTCTGACACGTCCTGTTTAAAGATCCCTTCTCAGTCATCTCTTTGCCATAGGATGCAGAATTACAGTGATAGCACTTCAATAAAAATACCAGAGACAGATAACATACAATCTTTTCATTGCACAAAGGTATGCACACAACTAAATGCCCTTTTACATGGCCTGAGGAGCTGCAGGTAACTCATAGGCTCAACAAACAAGATCACCCAGATCAGTACCTGTTTGCTGAGTTATCACCAGGCTTGACCAGTCATGCAGCCGGGCTGTACCAACAATTGTTGGATCATTCATGAGGCCTATTAACTTTATCTTTGTATGCCACACGTCATCTGGTTATGTGGGACGATTTGCTCCTGATAATAGAAATGGCCGCACAGAACCAGAAAATGAATGAGCTGATTGGATTGCAGGCCCTTTTACACTGACTTTTTATTAAGGGACGAGCATTCCGAGGAACGTTCATTCACCTGATAATAGGCCCACGTCAAAGGGCTTTTGAGTTCTACATCACTTGAGAAAAACAGACATGTTCGCACATCTACATCTAGCACAAAGATCAAAGATATGCTTCTCTCTCTCTCTCTCTCTCTATATAAATAGATATATATATATTTTGCACAGCGCTACAAGGATGCAAAAAATCAACAGTGGTTTCTTCACTCATGGCAAAAACATCAACGTTTCAGTTCACAAAGAGCCTTTTTCAAGCTAGTGATAAACAATTATCCTAGACGTGATAAAACAATTATCATAGTGTTAATACAATCAATTAAAATATTATTCAGTGCAGTACATATAGAACGATACATATTGTTACAAATCCAGTGCATACATATTTATATAATCACTACAGTGCATATTATTATAAGTAAAATGATATTGTGCAATATAAACTGAATGCTTGAAATATACAATCTTTGTTAATTGTTAATTAATCAACAACACATATATTCACAACTGTTTATTATGATTGTATATTGCCAGCTCCATACATGTGTCATGGCGGTGCTGGCGTGCTCCAAAACTCCTGCACCTGTGCAAGAAACACTTCCTGGGCGGTCCCATGGCACTGACCACATGATCTATAGCAGTCATGTGATATGGTCACATGTACAATCACTATGGTAGTGCAAAACGCTACTCTAAAACCTCCGAAAACTAGGAAAATCTATGAAAGGAGGCTGTAGATGCATACTACATAGAATCAAACTACTATAGGTATTCAATATAGGCTATGGGCTGATTATAAATAATACTAATTATAATGGTGGGCTATCAACTGTGGGAGACATTTAGGGGAATTGCAATAGATATCACACAAGTACCACACCGTGTGCATACTGGTCATCACTAAAACCGGTCTTTAGAGCACCATTGGTTACAAAAGCACAGTATAGTGGGTATTTTCATAGTCCATATTAGCTCCTACTTAACTGTGGGACCCCCGATTTCTCCCTCGCGATCGAGTCTGAAAACTGGGTGTCAGTGGAGGATCTCAGCCTTGAAAATCACTAGATCTCCATCAGCTGAGGTCTCAGCAGCCACAGTATAAACTTGGAGCGCGCTTGCTTTCCAGCAGCGCACTCTATAGAGAACCAACTTTATTAGAGACACTTTATAAGACCAATTTTATTCGAGACTATTCGTTGTTCTAGTTCCCACAATGACCCCACAGTCTGCACCCATCTACATCTCTACCAAATAATATAATATAAAATTAAAGATATTATGTAAAGACAGTCTCCATGTAATTTATTATCCCCAAAAAATATAAAAATAATGAAAAATAAAAAAAAGACTATATTCCTCCAACTAAATCTCTCTATATGGCCAAATTTTCATATTCCTAAGACACATGTAAAGTATGCTGAATCCTCCCTTCCTCATATTCCATATATATATATATATATATATATATATATATATATATATATATATATATATGTATTTTGAAACGAAAAATACAAGATTATTGTGTATCAATCCTAACACTACTAATCCTTCCAACTATGTCAACATTATCCTGTGACAGACAAGGGGATTTGTCAAATGATCTAACATCTATTAGCAAATATTTCTATAGTCAGTTCCTTATCCCATTTTGAGAAACCATACCTAGAGAATATCATGAAAAAATCTTATACCACACTAAATTCTATATTGAGCCCATTAGGGCGCAGCATGTTCAATTGATTAATTCACTACATCTCTATTTTTTTAAGGATGGACAATCTATCTCTGCCCCTTTTCGGAACAGGGACATAGTCAATGGCCATGATCCGTAGTTCATTCTCCGTATGGCCAGTCTCACACAAATTTTTCGAGACTGGCAGGTGGCTATTTACCCTAGTTTTAAGGCTCCAGGTGGTTTGGCCTAAATAGAGTAGTTTACAGGGGCAGATGAGAACATATACGACCCAAACTGAATCGCATGTTAAAAAGTACTTAAGTTTGTACACTTTCTTAGTAAATGGATGTATAAATTGGCTGCCTTTACTCATTTAATACAGTTAATACATGACAAGCACGGAAATGAGCCTATTCTTTTAGAACCCAAAAATTTCAGACCCTCTGTCTTCTCAGTGTATGCTTCTGTTTTTACATGTCTATCTCTCAAGTTTTTAGATCTTTTGTAAGACATCAGGGGATTGGATGAGAATTCCTGGATAGTAGGTAAACTCTCTCATGATTTACCAATATTTGTTGAGAATTTTAGAGATTAATCCACTATGCTGATTACATGTGGAGACAAACTCTTTTGGATTGTTTTAACCTTACTCGCCAATGGGGTTCTCTATCCAGGGATGCTACCCTCTTTGATGATGATGGTGTAATGATTAAAACCCTAGACCATATGACTGACAAGTTTTTTGAAGAGGGGATATCCGTATAAAATCATTGATGAACACAGAAAGAGGGTAGAATCCCTGTATAGAGAAACCACATTGGTGAGTAAGGTTAAAGCAGTCCAAAAGAGAATTCCATTTGTCTCCACATATAATCAGCATAGTGGATTGATCTCTAAAATTCTCAACAAATATTGGTAAATCATCAGAGAGAGTTTTCCTACTATCCAGGAATTCTCATCCAATCCCTTGATGTCTTACAAAGACCTAAAAACTTGATAAATAGACTTGTAAAAACAAGTACTGAGAAGACAGAGGGTCTGACATTTTTGGGTTCTAAAAGAATAGGCTCACTTCCGTGCTGGTCATGTATTAACTGTAATAAAATGAGTAAAGGCAGCCAATTTATACATCCGGTTACTAAGAAAGTGTACAAACTTAAGTACTTTTTAACATGCGATTCAGTTTGGGTCATTTATGTTTTCATCTACCCCTGTAAACTATTCTATGTAGGCCAAACCATCTGAAGCCTTAAAACTAGGGTAAATAACCACCGCTATAGCATTAGGAAACATAAAATAGACCTGCCAGTCTCAAAACATTTTTGTGAGACTGGCCATACGGAGAGTTAACTATGGTTCATGGCCATTGACTATGTACCTGTTCCAAAAAGGGACAGGGATAGATTGCCCATCCTTAAAAAAAAGAGAGATGTGGTGGATTCATCAATTAAACACACTGCACCCTAATGGGCTCAATGTAGAATTTAGTGTGATATAAGATTTTTTCATGACATTCTCTAGGTATGGTTTTCTCAGGATGGCATAAGGAACTGACTATAGAAATATTTGCTAATAGATGTTAATCAATTGGCAAATCCCCTTGACTGTCACAGAATAATGTTGACATAGTTGGACGTATTAGGATTGATACGTAATCTTTTATTTTTCATTTCAAACTACCTTATATGTATGAGTTTACTCATTTCCTTCTTTGTTTCTTTTTAGAATCTTACTTCAAGAATGTGGAATATGAAGAAGGGAGGATACAGCTTACTTTACATGTGTCTTAGGAATATGAAAATTTGACCATATAGAGCCATTTAGTTGGAAGAATATAGTCTTTTTTTCCCCTTATTTTTATATTTTTTGGGTGATAATAAATTACATGGAGACTGTCTTTGCATACTATCTTTAATTTTGTATTACATTATTTGGTAGAGATGTAGATGGGTGCAGACTGTGGGGTCATTGTGGAAGCTAGAACAATGAATGGTCCCAAATAACACTGGTCTTATATAGTGTTGACAGGGGGTCTCGAATAAAGTTGGTTCTTTATATCAGGGTTTGTGGTGCTGGAAAGCGGGCGCGCTCCAAGTTTATACTGTGGGTGGTGAAACCTCAGCTGTTGGAGATCTAGTGATTTTCTAGGCTGAGATCCCTCATTGACACCCAGTTTTTTAAATCAACTGGTGCCAGAAAGAAACAGATTTGTAAATTACTAGGAAACAAGAGAGGAAGAAATATGTGCAGCTCACAATTAGTCATAGACTATTGAAGAAAGTGTCCATTCATATACCCTGAAATGCATCTAGTCAGTTTGCGGACCTTCACTGACTGACTGTACTTGGCACTTAAATTTTATCTGGACATACCTCTGTGACCTTGCTGGTCCGGTCCGGAGACGACCCTGTTGATCTTGCCACTCCGGTCCATAATTTACATCTAGTTTTGAGTGGATCCTCAGCGAGCTGTGGAATCAAAGCACATCCTGCAGGTGCTGGCACTGACATCACACGCCACCCTCACGAGGCAGAGGCATCTACTACCGGTCTGCTGCAGACCTGGTCTCCACGGCAGGACTTTTCCACCAGCGAGTGCCACCTCTGAAAGTGTCCATCCCTGACGCCTGCCAGCGCCGGGACTCGGAGGTAGCCCACCTGCAGTGACCATCCAAGTGCTAGATCCATCCAGCCTCACGGGAGTCTTCCGCTCTCAGGACCGGTAATGTACCACCAAGCTGCCTGTTATCTGTCCTGACACAGTGATACAGTGAAACTAACAACTGTGAACTTTAATACTTCCTCAGTTTAACACACCAAACATTGTTTCATTGCCATCCATTAAGAGGAACTTGTTACAATATTACATTATCATCTCTCCAGCGAAAAGGACTGATTTCCAAGAGACTTTCTGGCAATTCAAGGGTCTTTATCAGCATATTTTGCCTTCACTATTTCAGTGCAATTTGTCTATAACTGTTCCAGTTTAATAGTGCATTCTGTGATATTAATTAGTTACCAGTGATAGTCTATTTTAGGTTATTGTCTACTCCTCTCACAAGGGGCCCCTTGTGAGGTGGAATATTTTATATCAATTTTTAATAAAATCTGTATATCCTATTATAATTGAAGCACGATCCTTGTTTCCTTCAAATGATTCAGTTTACCTTCCTTGAGGTCTGGGTACTTTTGTCTCTTTTTCTAAGATTTGTAAATTACTTCTATTAAAAATTCTTAATCCTTTCAGTACTTATTAGCTGCTATATACTACAGAGGAAATGGTTTTCTTTTTGGAACACAGCTCTCTGCTGAAATCTCTGTCCATTTTAAGAACTGTCCAGAGTAGGAGAGTATGCTGCTCCGGACAGTTCCTAAAATGGACAGAGATGTCAGCAGAGAGCACTGTGGTCATGATGTCAGCATAGAGCACTATGTTCCAAAAAGAAAACCATTTCCTCTGTAGTATACATACCCTAAAAAGTACTGGGAAGATTAAGATTTTTTTTATAGAAGTAATTTACAAATCTGTTTAACTTTCTGGCACCAGTTGATTTAAAAAAAAAAGTTTTCCACAGGAGTACTCCTTTAAGTAGGAGCTAATACTGACTATGAAAATACCCACTATACTGTGCTTTTGTAACCAATGGTGTTCTAATGACCGGTTTTAGTGATGACTAGTATGCACACAGTGTGGCACTTGTGTGATATCTATTGCAATTCCCCTAAATGTCTCCCACAGTTGATAGCCCATCATTATAATTAGTATTATTTATAATCAGCCCATAGCCTATATTGAATACCTATAGTAGTTTGATTCTATGTAGTATGCATCTACAGCCTCCTTTCATAGATTTTCCTAGTTTTCGGAGGTTTTAGAGTTGCGTTATGCACTACCATAGTGATTGTACATCTGACCGTATCACATGACTGCTATAGATCATGTGGTCAGTGCCACGTGACCACCCGTATAGGAAGTGTTTCTTGCACAGGTGCAGTTATTTTGGAGCACATCGGAGCCGCCATGACACATGTATGGAGCTGGTAAGGAATCTTCCTCCTTACATTGGCAATATACAATCATAATATACAGTTGTTAATATATGTGTTGTTGATTAATAATTAACAAAGAGTGTATGTTTCAAACGTTCAGTTTATATTGCACAATGTCACTTTACTTATAATATGCACTGTAGTGATTATATAACTATGTATGCACTGAATTGTGCTGCACTGGATTGTTCTGCACTGAATAATATTTTCATTGATTGTATTAACACTATGATAATTGTTTGAGCACATATCTAGGTATAAATACCCCCTCCTGCACTGTGTATCACTAGCTTGAAAAAGGCTCTTTGTGAACTGAAACGTTGCTGGTTTTTGCCATGAGTGAATTAACCACTGTTGTTTTTTTTGCATCCTTGGAGCGCTGTGCAAATTTTTGGTTTGCTATTTACATGGACCCTGGCCAGGTTTAAGGCGCTGGCACCCACTGCAGTTGAAGTTGGATAAGTAGTGCTGCATTTTCTTGTTGATATATATATATATATATATATGTAACTATACAAGTTGTTTGTGTACATTATGATCATAACATTCAAGCCCGGTAGCCATGGCCACCTGTGTGTAGGAAGTCCCTAGCGTCCCTACATAAAATGGCATGACCACCACCGCCATGACCGCAGTGCCAATAGAGAGAACAGCCCAGTAGCAGAGCAGCCCCAATGCTGCCCAAAGTAGCCCCAGACTGTGGACCGCGCCACCCCACAGACAAGGCGCCATGGCAGTAATGGCCACCGGGCAGCACCACACCAATGTGAACTGATGGAAAATCTCAATCACCATGTAAAAGACTGATAGGGAGACCCCTTTTCAGTTTTTGCAGACCGCGGTGACCGTCACCGCCCAGCGTCATGCCATTTTAGGTTAGGGACCTGCTACGCATAGGTGGCCATGACATGGCTAACAGGCTTGGACATTATGATTATAACGTAGAATAATGACCTGTTAGTTTTGTATATATCCTGAGAAGCACAGGATCTTTGTTCAAGATGCAGATATGCGATCATGTCTCTTTTTCTTCAGTGATGTCATTTAGGTTCTACTCCCACTTCTGGAAAAATGACCGCTGTACAGTACATGGGATACAGCATGCCCGCAACACTCCTATAAAAATCAATAGGAATTTGTTTTTTGTACAGATCTGAGTGTCTTCTGTTAGCAGTACAGGCTAGATTGATACCTTTACAGTGCATAGTGAAAGTATTCGGCCCCCTTGAACTTTTCGACCTTTTGCCACATTTCAGGCTTCAAACATAAAGATATAAAACTGTAATTTTTTGTGAAGAATCAACAACAAGTGGGACACAGTCATGAAGTGGAATGAAAGTTATTGGATATTTCAAACTTTGTTAACAAATAAAAAACTGAAAAATTGGGCGTGCAAAATTATTCAGCCCTTTACTTTCAGTGCAGCAAACTCTCTCCAGAAGTTCAGTAAGGATCTCTGAATGATCCAATGTTGACCTAAATGACTAATGATGATAAATAGAATTCACCTGTGTGTAATCAAGTCTCCGTATAAATGCACCTGCACTGTGATAGTCTCAGAGGTCCGTTTAAAGCGCAGAGAGTATCATGAAGAACAAGGAACACACCAGGCAGGTCCGAAATACTGTTGTGGAGAAGTTTAAAGCCGGATTTGGATACAAAAAGATTTCCCAAGCTTTAAACATCCCAAGGAGCACTGTGCAAGCGATAATATTGAAATGGAAGGAGTATCAGACCACTGCAAATCTACGAAGACCTGGCCGTCCCTCTAAACTTTTAGCTCATACAAGGAGAAGACTGATCAGAGATGCAGCCAAGAGGCCCATGATCACTCTGGATGAACTGCAGAGATCTACAGCTGAGTTGGGAGACTCTGTCCATAGGACAACAATTAGTCGTGTACTGCACAAATCTGGCCTTTATGGAAGAGTGGCAAGAAGAAAGCCATTTCTTAAAGATATCCATAAAAAGTGTTGTTTAAAGTTTGCTACAAGCCACCTGGGAGACACACCAAACATGAGGAAGAAGGTGCTCTGGTCAGATGAAGCAAAAATCAAACTTATAGGGCAACAATGCAAAACGTTATGTTTGGCGTAAAAGCAACACAGATCATCACCCTGAACACACCATCCCCACTGTCAAACATGGTGGTGGCAGCATCATGGTTGGGGCCTGCTTTTCTTCAGCAGGGACAGGGAAGATGGTTAAAATTGATGGGAAGATGGATGGAGCCAAATACAGGACCATTCTGGAAGAAAACCTGATGGAATCTGCAAAAGACCTGAGACTGGGACGGAGATTTGTCTTCCAACAAGACAATGATCCAAAACATAAAGCAAAATCTACATTGGAATGGTTCACAAATAAACATATCCAGGTGTTAGAATGGTCAAGTCAAAGTTCAGACCTGAATCCAATCGAGAATCTGTGGAAAGAACTGAAAACTGCTGTTCACAAACGCTCTCCATCCAACCTCACTGAGCTCCAGCTGTTTTGCAAGGAATGGGCAAAAATTTCAGTATCTCAATGTGCAAAACTGATAGAGACATACCCTAAGCGACTTACAGCTGTAATCTCAGCAAAAGGTGGCACTACAAAATATTAACTTAAGGGGGCTGAATAATTTTGCACGCCCAATTTTTCAGTTTTTTATTTGTTAAAAAAGTTTGAAATATCCAATAAATTTCGTTACACTTCATGATTGTGTCCCACTTGTTGATTCTTCACAAAAAATTACAGTTTTATATCTTTATGTTTGAAGCCTGAAATGTGGCAAAAGGTTGAAAAGTTCAAGGGGGCCGAATACTTTCATTATGCACTGTATAAATCAGAATAGTGTTATTTCAGTAAATTCCTATCACCTCGCTATTCACCAACCCACTGCAGCATAGCCACACTCCCTGAAGACCATGTGACTTATGACATACCGTATTTTTCGCCGTATAAGATGCACTTTTTCTTCCCCAAAACGTGGGGGGAAAAGTTGGTGCGTCTTATACGGCGAATATACGCCCGAGGCTGCTGCGGGCGAGAGCGGGAAGTCAGCGGTAAGTACAGAGGCTGCGGCGGTGCGGTACAGCGCTGACTACCCGCTCCCCACCCGCAGCAGCCTCATGACCGCCGGTGAATTTTTCCCCTCTCACCGTCTATGTTTATTGCCCTACACCTGGAACATACAGTTCCGGGCACCGGGCAGGTGAATTACTAATAACTGTATACTAAAAACCAGGGTGCCTCCAGCTGTTCTGAAACTATAACTACCAGCATGCCCAGACCGGCAAAGGCTGTCTGGGCATGCTGGTAGTTGTAGTTTCACAACAGCTGGAGGCCCCCTGGTTTTTAATATACAGTATTAGATTTTACCTGCTCTGGCCGGTCCCCGCCTGCAGCCGCACACAGGAGCCGGTCCGGGCAGATAAAATCATAGGTTTTCCTATGCCGGACATCCCTATGTCCCGAAAAATCTTTTCGGGACATAAGGATGTCCGCGGATCACTCACCATTCCCCGGCCGATGCGCGTCCTCCTCCGGTCCTCCTGCCGTCTTCCTGCGATCCTCTGCCTCTCTATGGTTGTATGCACGGGACTTCAGTGACGTCCCGTGCGTACAACCATAGAGGCGCCGGAGGACAGGAGGACTGGAGGAAGACGCGCGCCGACCGGGGCCTGGTGAGTGACCGGCGGTGTGTAATCTTCAGCGTTCCGGTCACCGCTCCTCCGGTCCCGGCACCTACTGCTATGGTCCATAGGCCATAGCAGTAGATGTGACACTGGGCCAGAGGAGCGGTGACCGGAACACTGTGGGGGCACCAGTACAGACATACAGCTTCCAGCCGTACACTGTATATGGCTGGAAGCTGTATGTCTGTGGGGGGGAGCTGCCTACTATTGCGGGGGAACTATACTGCCAACTATTGTGGGGGAACTATACTGCCAACCATTGTGGGGGAACTATACTGCCAACCATTGTGGGGGAACTATACTGCCAACTATTGTGGGGGAACTATACTGCCAACCATTGTGGGGGAACTATACTGCCAACCATTGTGGGGGAACTATACTGCCAACCATTGTGGGGGAACTATACTGCCAACCATTGTGGAGGGGGGGGGCTGCCTACCATTGTGGGGGAACTATACTGCCAACTATTGTGGGGGAACTATACTGCCAACTATTGTGGGGGAACTATACTGATATAAAATATTTTACTACAGTATTTGGTTCAGAATCTTTTTTTTTCTAGATTTTCCTCCTTTAAAATTGGGTGCGTCTTATATGCCACTAGCGTCTTATATGGCGAAAAATACGGTATTGTCTCTGACCGCATGGAATGCTGGGAAAGGTCAGAGACAACAGTAAAATGAAACACTTGAACAACAGCACTTATAGGTGTGGGTCCTTTGCCTGAGAATGGGACAAAGTACAGAACAGAGGTCATAGAGGCATATTGCACTGTATAATAACTCAGAATCATGGGCCAAAGGCTGTAGAAAAGAAAATCCTGGAATACTACTTTAAAGTGCATCTGTCCCTTCATCTATAGTGTTGAAACAGTCTAGTAAGGGTTAACAAGCATATGCAAAGTTTACCTTTGTTTGTAGATAGCCCAGATTGGTTAGTATGTGGGGCCATTTTAAGCCATTGCCCAAAGGTGTGCACTTTCATCTAAATCTTCCATGTGTAATGCTGCAGAGGCAAAACCCTTATATATGCAGAATAGCAGAAGCTGAAATTCTCTATGCTATTTGTCTTTATGTCTTACAAGAATGTTAACCATTCATTGTCACAGATTACCACAGATTACATTTTCCAGGATCTTAAAGGGGTACTCCGGTGGAAAACATTTTTTTTTTTAAACAACTGGTGCCAGAAAGTTAAACAGATTTGTAAATGACTTCTTTTAGAAAATCTTTACCTTTCCAGTACTTTTAGCAGCTGTATGCTACAAAGTTCTTTTCTTTTTGAATTTCTTTTTTGTGTTGTCCACAGTGCTCTCTGCTGACACCTGATGCCCGTATCAAGAACTATCCAGAGCAGGAGAAAATCCCCATAGCAAACCTATGCTGCTCTGGACAGTTCCTGACACAGACAGAGGTGTCAGCAGAGAGCACTGTGGACAAGACAAAAAAAGAAATTAAAAAAGAAAAGAATTTCCTCTATAGCTTACAGCTGCTAAAAAGTACTGGAAGGGTGAAGATTTTTTAATAGAAGTCATTTAAGAATCTGTTTAACTTTCTGGCACCAGTTGATAAAAAAAAATAAAATAATAATTTCCACCGGAGTACCCCTTTAAGATCCTATGATTTCCAGAGTGTGGAAAATGTAATTTGTGATAATCTGTGGCAATGAATGGTCCTCCAGAGAGGTCCGAAGTTGGGGGTTCTTCTTGTTTTGGCAGATGTTTCAAGCCGGTTCAAGCCAAGTTTTCAACTGTTGTCTCTCCTCCTCCAGGCCTGCCTGAACCATGTATGGACTTTGCGGACGTTTTCTGTAAGAAACAAGCAGAGGTGTTGCCTCCACACAGGCCATTGACTTGCAGCCTGGTACCACTCTGCCTAGGGGAAGGATCTACCCTCTTTCTCCTCCAGAGACTCTCGCCATGTCTGAGTACATTCAGGAGAATTTACAGAGAGGGTTTATCAGGAAATCCTCCTCTCCAGCCGGAGCTGAATTCTTTTTTGTTACCAAGAAAGACAGCACTCTTCGGCCGTGCATTGATTATCGGGGACTTAACAGCATTACCATCAAGAACCGTTACCCTCTTCCCCTGATTGCTGAACTCTTTGACCGTCTACAAGGCGCCAAGTTCTTCACTAAATTGGATCTTAAAGGGGCCTACAATCTTATTCGGATTCGAGAGGCTGACGAATGGAAGACCGCTTTTAATACCTGAGATGGTCATTTTGAGTATCTGGTCATGCCCTTCGGACTCTGCAATGCACCTGCCGTCTTCCAAGACTTCGTTAATGACATTTTCAGAGACCTGCTCTACACCTGTATGGTAGTTTACTTGGACGACATCCTCATATTTTCCTCTAATCTGGATCAACACCGTGCGCATGTCCGTCTTGTACTTTCCTGTTTGAGGAAGAATCGTCTGTATGCTAAATTTGAAAAGTGACAGTTTGATCGTACCAGCCTTCCCTTCCTGGGGTACATCATTTCTTCCAAGGGTCTTCAAATGGATCCTGACAAGCTTTCTGCAGTCCTGGACTGGCCTCGCCCCTCTGGCCTAAGGGTCATACAGCAATTTCTAGGTTTCGCTAACTACTACAGACAATTCATCCGTCATTACTCTACCCTTGTGGCACCAATCGTGGCCTTGACCAAAAAGGGGGCTAATCCCAAGTCGTGGCCTCCACAGGCCGAGCAGGCCATCTGCGCTCTCAAGTCTGCCTTTGCCTCTGCTCCAGTCCTATCCAGACCCGATCCCTGAAAACCTTTCTACTTGGAGGTAGATGCCTCCTCCGTGGGAGCAGGAGCCGTGCTCACACAGAAATTCTCTAAAGGTAAAACAGTTTCCTGCAGTATTTTCTTCAAGACCTTCTCCCCGGCAGAGAGGAATTACTCCATTGGAGACAGGGAACTTTTGGCCATCAAGCTGGCTCTGGAGGAGTGGAGGCACCTACTGGAAGGTGCTCCTCACCCCATTAATATCTACACAGACCACAAGAACCTCTCCTATCTTCAATCTGCGCAGAGACTCAACCCCTGCCAAGCTCGCTGGTCTTTGTTTTTTTTCCCGGTTTAACTACCAGATTTACTTCAGGCCTGCAAGTAAGAACGTCCATGCCGACGCCCTTTTCCGTTCCTCTGATGTCGCTGGGGTCGAGGTCACACCACAACACAACACATTGTCCCGCCTGAGCGTTTGGTCACCGTGGCTCCTGTGGATCTAAGCTGCCTTCCTCCTGGGAAAACTTACATATCTCCCCTTCGTCGCCTGAAAGTACTAAAGTGGGGACATTCTTCCTTGCTGGCCGGACATCCCGGTATCCGGAAGACCCTTCTTCTCATCTCCAGACAGTATTGGTGGCCGTCCATGGAGAGGGACGTAACTGAGTTTGGCCAAGCTTGTGCGGCCTGCGGCTGGGTCAAGACTCCTCGCCTTAGACCAGCTGGTTTGCTCCACCCTCTCCCAGTTCCTGAGACTCCATGGTCTCATATCGCAATGGACTTTGTCACCGATCTGCCACCCTCTCATGGCAAGACTGTTGTTTGGGTGGTGGTGGACCGTTTCTCCAAAATGGCACACTTCCTTTCCTTGTCTTCTCTCCCTTCTGCGCCTAAGCTGGCAAGACAGTTCCTTAGCCACATCTTTCGCCTCCACGGACTACCAACCCATATTGTATCTGACAGAGGGGTTCAGTTCGTCTCAAGATTCTGGAGATCCCTCTGTGGACAACTATAGATAAAGCTGGACTTCTCATCTTCTTACCATCCTCAGTCCAACGGACAATTGGAAAGCATCAATCAGATTTGGGAGACTATCTACGGCACATTGTCTCTTCCAGCCAGGAGGATTGGGTGGATCTCCTTCTGTGGGCAGAGTTCTCTTACAACCACAAAGAATCTTCTGCCACTTCTAAGTTTCCTTTCTTTGTGGTGTATGGATGTCACCCTTTGCCGCCTTTGCCTTTGTCTACCTCTTCCGGAGTTCCAGCTGTGGACGAATTAGTATGGGACTTTTCTGCCATTTGGCGAGAGATGCGTCTCTCTCTTCTCCAGGCCTCAGCCCGCATGAAAATCCATGCCGACAAGAAACGTCGGGCCCCTCCAGTTTTCGTCCCAGGAGACAAGGTGTGGTTGTCCGCCAAATTTGTACGTTTTAAAGGGGTATTCCGCCCCTGGCATCTCATCCCCTATCCAAAGAATAGGGGATAAGATGTTAGATCGCCGCAGTCCCGCTGCTGGGGACCCTGGGGATCGCCGCTGTGGCACCCCGTTATCATTACTGTACAGAGCGAGTTCGCTCTGTGCGTAATGGCGGGCAATACAGGGGCCGGAGCAGCGTGATGTCATGACATCACGGACCGTCCCCTTAATGCAAGTCTATGGCAGGGGGCGTGACAACCACCACGCCCCCTCCCATAGACTTGTATTCACAGGGGCAGGCCGTGACATCACAAGGGGCGGAGCTATGACGTAACGATGCTCCGGCCCCTGTATTGCCCGTCATTACGTGCAGAGCGATCTCGCTCTGCGCAGTAATGATAGCGGGGTGCTGCAGCAGCGATCCCCGGGGTCCCCAGCAGCGGGACCCCGGCGATCTGACAATCTGACATCTTATCCCCCTATCCTTTGGATAGAGGATAAGATGTCTAGGGGCGGAGTACCCCTTTAAGATCCCAAGTTATAAATTGGGATCCCGCTACTTGGGTCCTTACAAGGTCAAGAAAAGGATCAACCCTGTGTCCTATCAACTCCATCTCCCTCCATCTCTCCGGATTTCCAACAGCTTCCATATGTATCATGTGAAACCTGCCATATTTAATCGCTGTTCCCCCAAGGATCTTCCTCCTACTCCAGTCTCTGGTATCTCAGATGTCTTTTCCATTAAACAAATCTTGGCCGTTAGATCAGTCAGGGGAAAGTAATTTTTTCTGGTTGACTGGGAGGGCTGCGGTCCTGAGGAGAGATCTTGGGAGCCGGAGGAAAACATCCTGGACCGCAGTCTCATCCTCAAGTTCTTGGGTACCAAAAAGAAGGGGAGACCTAAGGGGGGGGCGGGGTACTGTTACGCTGAGCGCTCCGGGCACCCTGCTTACCTCGGTGCGCTCACAGCGTGTGTCCCCAGGCAGCGCTCCAGTCACCCGGTCTTGGCGTGCACGTCCCCGCTCTATAGGGTCCAAAGTGGTTTATCTAGGGTTAAAGGTTCTGCCTTGACTTAATTAGGCCTGCACCTGTGCACTGCCTATAAGTACCATCTCTTCCCACAGCTTCCTGCCGGATATTTGTTGCCTTAGTGCCCTAGAGAAAGCGTTTGTGTGTATTCCCTGCCTGTTGCTGAAGCTGTTGCTATTGACTACAGCTTGAGAACCGTTGCTGCCTGCCCTGACCTTTTGCTACGGCTGACCTCGCCTCTGCCTGATCCTCTTGTACCTTGCCTCATCTCAGCAGCCAGAGAGGTTGAGTCGTTAATGGGTGGAACGACCTGGGGGTGTTACGCCGAGCGCTCCGGGTCCCCGCTCCTCCCCGGAGCGCTCGCTACACTTCCCTCACTGCAGCGCCCCGGTCGGTTCCACGGACCCGGGGCGCTGCGTTACCACCTCCGGCCGGGATGCGATTCGCGATGCGGGTAGCGCCCGCTCGCGATGCGCACCCCGGCTCCCGTACCTTACTCGCTCCCCGTCAGTTCTGTCCCGGCGCGCGCGGCCCCGCTCCCTAGGGCGCGCGCGCGCCGGGTCTTTGCGATTTAAAGGGCCACTGCACCGCTGATTGGTGCAGTGGTTCCAATTAGTGTTTACACCTGTGCACTTCCCTATATCACCTCACTTCCCCTTCACTCCCTCGCCGGATCTTGTTGCCCTAGTGCCAGTGAAAGCGTTCCTTGTGTGTTCCTTGCCTGTGATTCCAGACCTTCTGCCGTTGCCCCTGACTACGATCCTTGCTGCCTGCCCCGACCTTCTGCTACGTCCGACCTTGCTTCTGTCTACTCCCTTGTACCGCGCCTATCTTCAGCAGCCAGAGAGGTTGAGCCGTTGCTAGGGGATACGACCTGGTCACTACCGCCGCAGCAAGACCATCCCGCTTTGCGGCGGGCTCTGGTGAAAACCAGTAGTGACTTAGAACCGATCCTCTAGCACGGTCCACGCCAATCCCTCTCTGGCACAGAGGATCCACTACCTGCCAGCCGGCATCGTGACAGTAGATCCGGCCATGGATCCCGCTGAAGTTCCTCTGCCAGTTGTCGCTGACCTCACCACGGTGGTCGCCCAGCAGTCACAACAGATTGCGCAACAAGGCCAACAGCTGTCTCAACTGACTGTTATGCTACAACAGTTACTACCACAGCTCCAGCAATCATCTCCTCCGCCAGCTCCTGTACCTCCTCCGCAGCGAGTGGCCGCTTCTGGAATACGACTATCCTTGCCGGATAAATTTGATGGGGACTCTAAGTTTTGCCGTGGCTTTCTTTCCCAATGTTCATTACACTTGGAGATGATGTCGGACCAGTTCCCCACTGAAAGGTCTAAGGTGGCTTTCGTAGTCAGCCTGCTGTCTGGAAAAGCCCTGGCTTGGGCCACACCGCTCTGGGACCGCAATGACCCCGTCACTGCCTCTGTACACTCCTTCTTCTCGGAAATTCGAAGTGTCTTTGAGGAACCTGCCCGAGCCTCTTCTGCTGAGACTGCCCTGTTGAACCTGGTCCAGGGTAATTCTTCCGTTGGCGAGTATGCCGTACAGTTCCGTACCCTTGCTTCAGAATTATCCTGGAATAATGAGGCACTCTGCGCGACCTTTAAAAAAGGCCTATCCAGCAACATTAAAGATGTTCTGGCCGCACGAGAAATCCCTGCTAACCTACATGAACTCATCCATCTTGCCACTCGCATTGACATGCGTTTTTCCGAACGGCGTCAGGAGCTCCGCCAGGATATGGACTCTGTTCGCACGAGGCGTTTCTTCTCCCCGGCTCCTCTCTCCTCTGGTCCCCTGCAATCTGTTCCTGTGCCTCCCGCCGTGGAGGCTATGCAGGTCGACCGGTCTCGCCTGACACCCCAAGAGAGGACACGACGCCGCATGGAGAATCTCTGCCTGTACTGTGCTAGTACCGAACACTTCCTGAAGGATTGTCCTATCCGTCCTCCCCGCCTGGAAAGACGTCCGCTGACTCCGCACAAAGGTGAGACAGTCCTTGATGTCTACTCTGCTTCTCCACGTCTTACTGTGCCTGTGCGGATGTCTGCCTCTGCCTTCTCCTTCTCTGCTGTGGCCTTCTTGGACTCTGGATCTGCAGGAAATTTCATCTTAGCCTCTCTCGTCAACAGGTTCAACATCCCGGTGACCAGTCTCGCCAGACCCCTCTACATCAATTGTGTAAACAATGAAAGATTGGACTGTACTATACGTTTCCGCACGGAGCCCCTTCTAATGTGCATCGGATCTCATCACGAGAGGATTGAACTGTTGGTCCTCCCCAATTGCACTTCTGAAATCCTTCTTGGACTTCCCTGGCTTCAACTCCATTCCCCAATCCTGGATTGGTCCACTGGGGAGATCAAGAGTTGGGGGCCCTCTTGTTCCAAGGACTGCTTAAAACCGGTTCCCAGTAAACCTTGCCGTGTCCCTGTGCTTCCTCATGTAACCGGTCTCCCTAAGGCCTATATGGACTTTGCGGACGTTTTTTGCAAAAAACAAGCTGAGACTCTACCTCCTCACAGGCCTTATGATTGTCCCATTGACCTCCTCCCGGGCACTACTCCACCCCGGGGCAGAATCTATCCTCTGTCCGTCCCAGAGACTCTTGCCATGTCTGAATACGTCCAAGAAAATTTAAAAAAGGGCTTTATCCGTAAATCCTCCTCTCCTGCCGGAGCCGGATTTTTCTTTGTGTCCAAAAAAGATGGCTCTCTACGTCCTTGCATTGACTACCGCGGTCTTAATAAAATCACGGTTAAGAACCGCTACCCCTTACCCCTCATCTCTGAACTCTTTGATCGTCTCCAAGGTGCCCATATTTTTACCAAACTGGACTTAAGAGGTGCTTATAATCTCATCCGCATCAGAGAGGGGGATGAATGGAAAACGGCATTTAACACCAGAGATGGACACTTTGAGTATCTGGTCATGCCCTTTGGTCTATGCAACGCCCCTGCCGTCTTCCAAGACTTTGTTAATGAAATTTTTCGTGATCTACTATACTCCTGTGTTGTTGTATATCTGGACGATATCCTGATTTTTTCTGCCAATCTTGAAGAACACCGCCAGCATGTCCGTATGGTTCTTCAGAGACTTCGTGATAATCAACTCTATGCCAAAATAGAGAAATGTCTGTTTGAATGCCAATCTCTTCCTTTTCTAGGATACTTGGTCTCTGGCCAGGGACTACAAATGGACCCAGATAAACTCTCTGCCGTCTTAGATTGGCCACGCCCCTCCGGACTCCGTGCCATCCAACGTTTTTTGGGGTTCGCCAATTATTACAGGCAATTTATTCCACATTTTTCTACCATTGTGGCTCCTATTGTGGCTTTAACAAAAAAAAATGCCGATCCCAAGTCTTGGCCTCCTCAAGCGGAAGACGCCTTTAAACGACTCAAGTCTGCCTTTTCTTCGGCTCCCGTGCTCTCCAGACCTGACCCATCTAAACCCTTCCTATTGGAGGTTGATGCCTCCTCAGTGGGAGCTGGAGCTGTCCTTCTACAAAAAAACTCTTCCGGGCATGCTGTTACTTGTGGTTTTTTTTCCAGGACCTTCTCTCCGGCGGAGAGGAACTACTCCATCGGGGATCGAGAGCTTCTAGCCATTAAATTAGCACTTGAGGAATGGAGGCATCTGCTGGAGGGATCAAGATTTCCAGTTATTATTTACACCGATCACAAGAACCTCTCCTACCTCCAGTCTGCCCAACGGCTGAATCCTCGTCAGGCCAGGTGGTCTCTGTTCTTTGCCCGATTTAATTTTGAAATTCACTTTCGGCCTGCTGATAAAAACATTAGGGCCGATGCTCTCTCTCGTTCCTCAGATGCCTCTGAAATTGAACTCTCTCCTCAACACATCATTCCTCCTGACTGCCTGATTTCCACTTCTCCAGCCTCCATCAGGCAAACTCCTCCAGGAAAGACCTTTGTTTCTCCACGCCAACGCCTTGGGATCCTCAAATGGGGTCACTCCTCCCATCTCGCAGGTCATGCGGGCATCAAGAAATCTGTGCAACTCATCTCTCGCTTCTATTGGTGGCCGACTCTAGAGACTGATGTGGTGGACTTTGTGCGAGCCTGCACTATCTGTGCCCGGGATAAGACTCCTCGCCAGAAGCCCGCTGGTTTTCTTCATCCTCTACCTGTCCCCGAACAACCTTGGTCTCTGATTGGTATGGATTTTATTACTGACTTACCCCCATCCCATGGCAACACTGTTATTTGGGTGGTCGTTGATCGATTCTCCAAAATGGCACATTTCATCCCTCTTCCTGGTCTTCCTTCAGCGCCTCAGTTGGCTAAACAATTTTTTGTACACATTTTTCGTCTTCACGGGTTGCCTACACAGATCGTCTCGGATAGAGGCGTCCAATTTGTGTCTAAATTCTGGAGGGCTCTCTGTAAACAACTCAAGATTAAATTAAATTTTTCTTCTGCATACCATCCTCAATCCAATGGACAAGTAGAGAGAATTAACCAGATCTTGGGTGACTATTTACGACATTTTGTTTCCTCCCGCCAGGATGACTGGGCAGATCTTCTACCTTGGGCCGAATTCTCGTATAATTTCAGAATCTCTGAATCTTCCTCCAAATCTCCGTTTTTCGTGGTGTACGGCCGTCACCCTCTTCCCCCCCTCCCTACCCCCTTGCCCTCTGGTCTGCCCGCTGTGGATGAAATTTCTCGTGATCTTTCCACCATATGGAAAGAGACCCAAAATTCTCTCTTACAGGCTTCTTCTCGCATGAAGAGATTCGCAGATAAGAAAAGAAGAGCTCCTCCCATTTTTTCCCCTGGAGACAAGGTATGGCTCTCCGCTAAATATGTCCGTTTCCGTGTCCCGAGCTATAAGTTGGGACCACGCTATCTTGGTCCTTTTAAAGTTTTGTGTCAAATTAATCCTGTCTCTTACAAACTTCTTCTTCCTCCTTCTCTTCGTATCCCTAATGCCTTTCACGTCTCTCTTCTTAAACCTCTCATCCTCAACCGTTTTTCTCCTAAATCTGTTCCTCCCACTCCTGTTTCCGGCTCCTCGGACATCTTCTCTGTTAAAGAGATTTTGGCCTCTAAAAAGGTCAGGGGAAGAACTTTTTTTTTAGTGGATTGGGAGGGTTGTGGTCCAGAAGAGAGGTCCTGGGAACCTGAGGACAATATCCTGGACAAAAGTCTGATCCTCAGGTTCTCAGGCCCCAAGAAGAGGGGGAGACCCAAGGGGGGGGGTACTGTTACGCCGAGCGCTCCGGGTCCCCGCTCCTCCCCGGAGCGCTCGCTACACTTCCCTCACTGCAGCGCCCCGGTCGGTTCCACGGACCCGGGGCGCTGCGTTACCACCTCCGGCCGGGATGCGATTCGCGATGCGGGTAGCGCCCGCTCGCGATGCGCACCCCGGCTCCCGTACCTTACTCGCTCCCCGTCAGTTCTGTCCCGGCGCGCGCGGCCCCGCTCCCTAGGGCGCGCGCGCGCCGGGTCTTTGCGATTTAAAGGGCCACTGCACCGCTGATTGGTGCAGTGGTTCCAATTAGTGTTTACACCTGTGCACTTCCCTATATCACCTCACTTCCCCTTCACTCCCTCGCCGGATCTTGTTGCCCTAGTGCCAGTGAAAGCGTTCCTTGTGTGTTCCTTGCCTGTGATTCCAGACCTTCTGCCGTTGCCCCTGACTACGATCCTTGCTGCCTGCCCCGACCTTCTGCTACGTCCGACCTTGCTTCTGTCTACTCCCTTGTACCGCGCCTATCTTCAGCAGCCAGAGAGGTTGAGCCGTTGCTAGGGGATACGACCTGGTCACTACCGCCGCAGCAAGACCATCCCGCTTTGCGGCGGGCTCTGGTGAAAACCAGTAGTGACTTAGAACCGATCCTCTAGCACGGTCCACGCCAATCCCTCTCTGGCACAGAGGATCCACTACCTGCCAGCCGGCATCGTGACAGGGGGTTACCTGCCGCAGCAAGACCATCCCACTTTGCGGTGGGCTCTGGTGAAAACCAGTAACTCCTTAGACTCTGTTCCCCTGGTACGGCCAAGGTCATCTCCTCTCTGGCACAGCGGATCCACCTCCAGCTCCTGCCAGTCCGGATCCTGACACAAACTGGGCGAAAATAGCAACACAACATGCAGATTGCCAGCGCCCCATGTGCTGCGCTACCCTCTCCGGAAACCCAGCCACCTCCACCGACCCTGATTCAAAAAGAGAGCGAATCCCGAACTCACAACATCCCATCCCATCAAAGAAAAGCAAAAACCCAAAACAGACAAAAAACCCGGAACTGAATAATTGGGGGCTGGAAGCAAAAAAGAAAAAGAGGGGGGGGGGGGGGGGGGGGAGAATCCACCACCGCCCAGTCAAACAATAAGACGACAACCGGAAAAACAGTCATTCGCAGACCCTCATGCAGCACAAGCTGCGTGTCCCGAATCGCCTAAGCAGTCTCGGACCGACAGGCCTGCAACCGAACAAATAAGGCACCCAAAAACACAGACACCCAAGTCCCATGGAAGGAGACGAGGAGAAAGGAAGTGCCCCCTCTACATAGCCCCGAAAAAAGCCAGCGCTTAACCTCGGATAAGAAAGACAATGCAAAAGCGACGACCAAAATCCGACCCGCAGCCGCCACCAAGCGACCCAAAAACTGATAGGAAAACCGGTCACCGACAGCAAGGCCACCCACTCCCGGGCCCAACCCCTAAGTATACACCAACATCCCACCAACCGCAGAGCAGAAAGGAAAAACCACCCCACACCATGCACCGTGCGGCAACCGCACCCCACTGGATCGCAGCACAGCGGGAAATCCACCCAACTTATATATATTATATTTTTATTTTTTTAGTAGGTGATTCCACATGAAACATCCAGTAAACCAGCAAGGACCAGAACCAGAACAGGGGCACCTAGCGAGCCCTTAGGAAACCAAAACAGAGAAAACGCAATCACTCCCTGTTCACAGGAAAGCTGCAGACCAACGCCAACGCGGCATGCAGAAGCCATGCTAATCTTCTCTGTATCATTCCAATTTCAATATATGTGCTGCCAAAGCAAGCACAAAATATGGAACGCTTCACAAATTTGCGTGACATCCTTGCAGCAACAAACCACACCCCATCAAGCATAGAGCAGAGAAGAATCACCCTCCGGAATACCACCATGAACAGAAGAGCTCACAAGGCAAGACAAACGGAGACTCAAGCGAAACCTACCCACTGGAGACTCAAGCGAAACCTACCCACCGCCACATCAGCTAAAGCACCCAGCACGACATACAGGAGTCCCATGCCTACCAGAGATTGGGAGCAAAACAGGAAAAAACATCAGACAAATACACTAGGACAAATGGAGCAGCGGAGAGAGACTACAACTAAGACGGAGAGAAAAACCAAACAAAGGGGGAGAAAACCAAAAGAAACAAAACCGTAACTGGGTGGCAGCCACCGATTCAGAATAAGGAACAAGCCTCGGGAGCTAAGTCCACAAAACCCCGGCCACCCAGAGCGTAAGGCCAAAAGACCACTCACCCAAGTGCGCACCGCAGAAAATGAAACCCTACCAAAGCACCCCGTCAAGAAGAGAAGTACACAACTCACAACCAGAGACCAACACAGACATACACCCATATCCGAGACCCAAACTCAACAAACACATGGCAACAAAAGGACGAACACTACACAGAATGCAGCTATAAGCACACAAACCGGGGAAGGGGCCAAGCCCCGCATCAGAACACTCACCAATTCCAGAAGATGGAGAAGCACAACAGCTGGAGGAACCACTTCACCACTGCCGCTGGCATGGGACAAGGCACACTGGAGACCGCCGGGTCGCAGGCACTCGGCCGCCGCCCGGAACGGCACTGGAAACCACTCCGGGAAACCAGCAGTAGAGGACTCCGAGGCACTGTGTGAGGCAGAGGAGGAGGAGGGAGAACCCCTGCGGGAAGAACCGAAACACCTACTCCCTGCAGGTGAGCAGAAGGTCCAAAAAACACCGCCTGTACCACCTCCCAGGGCCAAAGCAAAAGCGGCGACAAATATGTCTGGTTCCCATCCGGCCCCATAGGGGGTAGAGCAACATGAAATCAGGGAAGCACTCCCTACCCCTCCACGTGGGGCACTTGAGAGGCCGTAGGAAGAAGGACAGTAGCGGCAGCAGGGGGGGGGGTGTTTGGGAACTTGGGGCGGAGAGGTGATGGGGAGGCGGGGGCGCATAAATTTTTTTCATTTATCTATTTTTTTATTTATTTCTTATTTGAATTTTTTTTTTTTTTAGCGCATACGCCATAGACGGAGCACTTCAATTGATGATATATTTTTATACTTTGGACATGTACGCACGCGGCGATACCACATATGTGTATGTTTTTTTAATGTACAGTATTTAATTTATGTATATATATATATATATATATATATATATATATATATTTATTTAATTTTTTTATGTATGGGGAAAAGGGGGGGGGGGTGATACAAACGTTTATTATTGAAAGGGTTAAATGAACTTAACTGTTGAAATCCTTTTAACTTTTTTTTTTTTTTTTGCACTGGGGGAGATTTATGAAAACCTGTGCAAAGGAAAAGTTGCCTAGTTGCCCATAGAAACCAATCAGATCGCTTCTTTCATTTTGCAGAGGCCTTGTTAAAAATGAAAGCGATCTGATTGGTTGCTATGGGCAACTGGGTAACTTTTCCTCTGGACAGGTTTTGATAAATCTCCCCCACTGATCCTGACACTGATCACTTTCCATGTATTAACATGGCAACGATCAGTGCTATCAATGATCGATTGCTCAAGCCTGAATTTCAGGCTTGGAGCAATCAATCAACGAGCGGGCGCGCAGGAGGCAGGTGAGTGACCCTCCTGCTGTGTCCCAGCTGATGGTCCCGATCAGCCCGACTGAGCAGCCGGGATGCTTGCAATTTCACTTTCAGATGCGGCGATCAACCTTGATCGCCGCGTCTAAAGAGGTAATGCCGGACATCTGCCCGATCGGCAATGTCCGGCATTAGCATGGGTCCTGGTTGCTAATAGCAACCGGGACCCTGCGGCTATGATGCACGCTCACAAGGCCTGTAGGAGTGTCCATGGACACATATTGCTATGGACTCCATCACGGATCTGCCTTCCTCCTCGAAAAACACTGTCATTTGGGTAGTCACGGATCGTTTCTCCAAAATGGCCCATTTTGTACCTCTGCCTGGACTTCCCACTGCCCCACAGCTGGTGGATCAATTCTTCCGGCATATTTTTCGCCTTCATGGATTGCCATTAGACATTATCTCTGATCGAGGGGTCCAGTTCATCTCCAAATTTTGGCACCTCCCACATGAAGTCTCAGGCTGACAAGAAGAGAAGGCCACCTCCAGTCTTATGTCTGAGGATCCCCAGTTACAAATTGGGTCCTCGGTTCCTGGGTCCTTTTACGATCTTGCACCGATCATACACGCTCCACCTGCCACCATCTCTTCCCATCCCGAACTCCTTCCACGTCTCCCTCCTTAAGCCGCTAGTCCTCAACCGCTTCTCCCAGCGGAATGTCTCTCCCACTCCTTTATCTGGTGCTCCTGAGGTTTTTGAGATAAAAGAGATTCTGGCCACCAAAACTGTCAGGGGGAAACGCTTCTTCCTGGTTGACTGGAAGGGGTTCGGCCCTGAGGAAAGGTCCAGAGAACCAGAAGAGAACATTCTTGTTCGGGATCTCGTGCTGAGGTTCTTACGGCCTAAAAAGAGGGCGAGACCTCAGGAGGGGTACTGTTATGAGTCGCGCTGCAGCCGGTCATGCTGGTCGCGGGCGTACTCACAGCCTGTTTCCCTGTACAGCTGCATGTAAGGATGCGGTTGCACTCTGTCAGACGGCAGTTACTTACCTCACCACGTTCCTGGCTTCTCTGCTTCTTCTGACTGCCAGCGTGTGCATACCCGTTTCCTAGGGCACGCGCGCCGGCTCTCTGTAATTTAAAGGGCCAGCGCACCGGTAATTGGTCCTTGCCGGGCGCTAGCCATTGAGAAAGCATGTGATCTGTCTATACCATGTACCAGTACCGTTTTTCTACATTTCCTGATCACGCTCCTTGCCGCCAGCCCTGGCCTTCCTGCCAGTCCCTGTATCTGAATTTCCTTATTAAATTGTATCACGCCTCCCCTCGGCCGCCACTGTGGGTTAGTTGTACCAGGGCTAGCAACCTGGGAGTTCGCCTGCCGTAGCAAGTGCATCCCGCATTGTGGCAGGCTCTGGTGAAAACCAGCGGCTCCTTAGACTCTGCTCCCTGGTACAGATTTCTCCAGTGGTACAGTGGATCCACTACTCAGACTGTTACAATAAGGCTTTGTATAACCTTTTTGATCCTTTGTTCCCATCGGAGAAAAGAAATAATATGTTTTCCCTAACATTGTCACTTTACAGCTTTACAAATTATATACTTTATGATGTTCACGATCCAGGAAAGATATTATAGGTCTGAAAACTTCAAAACATTATTATTGTAGTTTTATTAATGTTTTTGTTCCTGACTCTGACGTTTATCAGAACACCCACCATGGAACAATCAATAACACTTTGCACTGAAATCCCTGTGAAGCTGTCTGTATAATGTACAGTATATTCATTTCTTATGTGTAATATCTAAACATGGTATACTCATTCTGTCAATAATATTGTAGGCAGGGTTAGCATTGTATACTACTGTAATCTACCCTAGAGTAATAATTTGTGATAATGAATTTTAGTTTAACATAAAAAAAAGGTAAAGAAAAGGTAGAGTTGAGGCAAAAAGCTATATTCTATGGTAACATAATAAAAGATAGAAGCAAAGATTCCAGCTCCCAAAAGTATACGTAGAAAGTAAAAAAGCAAGACTTCAATCCATCACTTACAAATTACCAGGTCATCACTTAAATACTTCATACAAAAAATGTGTCATACATTTTCAAGGATTGTTATGGAACTCATCTCTGTATTTCGGTTAATTTCACATATTTGTCTAGGGATGGCCATACAAGAAATAAAATAGAATCAATAAATGAAATTCTGGTATTTATTAGTACTGTACATTTTATCTGCCATCTGCTTTATTCTAGCACAGCTAGAAGTAGTCAGTTCTTGGTCAGCTGACTGCCTGTGAACTACAGGATGACATCATCACCTATCATACTCTCCTGGCAGCTCCCAGACCCCTCCCTCCACAGTTCTAGCTGTATTCTGCTGCTATATTTGTGGTGACAGGGGGGGGGGGGGGTGCAAGGAATTATTATCACTTTGTGATGCCAGGACCGGGGTGGAGACAGCTCCTCCTGGGCCATACGCGGGGGGGGGGGGGGGGGGGGGTATGGGGGATAACTGCCTTTTACTGAGCAGGTACCGATGGGAATACACACACTAAGAAGCAGAGTAGAAGGGATGCAATGTAACCCTTGGGAGCCCTGTTGCCTTGCTGGGACTTATGGTGCTTTTCACGCACTTGATTAATATATACTTTAGACTTGAGAATTGAAGATTTCCCACGCTCACTAGGGTTCTGACAAGGTCCTATTTCTATCACCACCAGGGCTTGACTCACCCTTGCACGGGGGAACACTTGCAGAATGGCGGGGCTGACTTAATTTTCTTAGGCTTTCCTGTAGATTCACCACACACACATCTTCCACCTCCTTTCCCCACTGTACTCAGTACACTCCTTAGACTGGAGCAACTCCTCCCCCCTTCACTATTTACTGTAGAATTTAGAGGTTCCCATTGGACAGGCAGGATCATCTGGTGTACACTGCTCCTCTCTTAAAGGCACAGTACATAGACAACATAATATACAGTGCATAAAGAAAATATAATAAAGTGCATTAACATGATGAACATAGCAGACATTTTCTCAGAAAATCCCAACATGTATGTAGAAGGCATGCTCAAGGAGATCCGCAGCCCACAGGAAAGCCTTTGGTGCTGTGTGATCTGTCAAGGATGGCTGAGGAGAGGCTTTCAAATGTGATTGGCTGTGCTGTTTTATACTGCTAAGTGTCGACACAAGGAATATACACCAGACAGGATGTTGGTATAACATCTTCTTTCTCAGCATACTAGCAGCTGCCCCAAAGGAGTTCTGTGTGATCAGGATATATGGCAGTTATCTACTGAAGCTGTGTTCACAAATTGCATTATTGCCATTTTTTTCAGTTTTTTCAGTGAATTTTCCAAAATGGTGCTATTTACTGCAGTTGTGCTAATCACTGTAAATATGTGTTATTTTTATGGCAATAAAAAAAAAATTGCTGCAAAATCATAACCAAAACTCACTAAAAATGTATTTAAAAAATGCTGCAAAAATGCTATGTGTGAATAGCACAATTAAAAAACAAATTAAAACTGCAGTGTGAACTGGCATCCAACTTATTTGTTTCAGAAATGTAGGTTTATGGTTTGCACCATCCCCTTTCTGCAAAGACAGAGGATTCATGGGAGATGTAGACAGCATTAGAAAACCATTGCCATACTGAAATAAACTGATATGGCTGAAATCCATTCTGGACACGAGCTAAAACAGGTAAGTACAAGGCATATACAACCTAAAATAGTTTGGAAATCACTGCCATATGCTATAATAAATAAGAATGTAATTGTTTCTAAAGGTTTTTCTATTTTGACATGATAATGACTTAATAAATGCAGTTGCTAAATTTGCATGACTTTAAACTTTCTATAAATATTTTCCATTGAGCCATACCTTGGGCATATACCAATTTAACACGTGTGTATGACGGGCTTACTGTTCCTTTATCTGCCATGAGCAGACGCTGATTGTCGCAACACCCGGTGTTCTATTATACAAACCTTTTATGAAATCATTTGTAACATGTTGACAGCTAGGGAGACAGATAGGATCATATTCCCCAAAATATGTGTCTAATATAATCCCAACTACATTTTTAAACAATAGAAAAACAAAAGTGTCTGCCCTTTTTTCCATTACAGACTCCTATTATTTCAGCCGCCACCGGTTTTCCGTAAAAGACGATGCAGAACAAGGAAATGCTTGACAGGCAGAAGCAGAAATTCGACGTACTTGTCACTTTTTTTCTTTGGTTATTTCTATATTTCCATCGCCACCATCCTATCCATCAGGCTAATAAGAATGGTAAACATGAGAAGGAGTTTCCGAATGACAGTTCATTTTCGGGATAGTTTTATGACTTAGTACTATACCTGCAGGGCAAAACAAAGCGGAAAAATCTCAAGCAACGTCTGACGCCGATACGTTATAGAGATTGATATCGCCTACTTGTGAAAGGTTACTTAATCTACAAACAATACAGGTAATACAAAAATCCTTATCTTTAATTAATGGAATATGTTTGTTGACATTCATGTTATTGTTTTTTTCTTACCCTATTAATACACTGATCTGTCATTCTAGCCTGGTACATACATTAGACATTTTTAACAGGACTATATTAAAGAAAAAAGGTGAACTGTTCAGTCCCTAAATGAATTACTTGTACGAAAGGGACATCAGTGGAATGAGATTAGGGAATTTGAAGGCAAATTAAATTACATTTTAATAAAGTAATTATTTCAGCACAAGTATAAAACTATTATGAGACCATACGTGCGAGCAGAGAGTTGAACGCAGTGAGGCTTACCTCTTATGACACCGTTTGATGGGTATTTTGTACCACGCAGCAGCCCAAAGGTGCATTTCTAATTCTAATGTGCTTTTCATTAAAACAAAGTAATAAAGCAAATTACAACGGAGAACTGATTAAAATAAAGAGACAGGACGAAATTGAAAATGTTTGAATAGAAAATTTCAGTGGCTCATCAGAAAAAAGAGAATAAATTATGATGGATACATTTAATTATAATAATACAGGACTGCAGCAGAAAAATATCATGCACCATTTTAATCATTTATACTGTCAGCTTATTTTTGGATATTATATCTTTTTAATAAATTTAAAATATGACTTATCTTGACCTGTTTATATATAAATGAAAGTCTGGATTGGTCATTTGAAATTATTTACAATTAGATACTGACCATTGAAGATAAAATTTGTCTGTAACATGAATATACAGGGGTTTGACAAAATAACTAGAACCTACCTCCTCCTCCCCCCCATTATTTTTAAATGACCATGTTAAATTGTTCCTGTTGACAAACTTTATTATTTCTTCTCATCATTTTTCAGGGACATGATAAGTCAGAGATGAAAGAGCTCCAAAGGGTAATGATTACTGGTGCATGCCTAGGGGCATATGTGACCCGAGTTGATGGGTGTTGTTTCCTCAATAAATTCTTAGTGTGCAAAAACTGGCAAAACAACTGCAGACAGAAGTAGCTATGGCTGAAAGCTAAAGTTAAAGAAGCACTTATCATCACTAGTCCTACAGTGTCATTTGTTTTATTCCAGAGCAGCTGCGTTCATGTGACTTTTCAGATATTTCAGTGCCTAATGGTTACAACAGGATGTCAGACTCTGACTTCCTGTTGACTACAGGATGATATCATCACCTACCAGATCCCCTCCTATTATCTCCCAGACCCTACCCCTCCTAGCTCCATCTGCTATGCCTATGGGTTCAGGAGATATATATATATATATATATATATATATATATATATATATATATATGTCATACACCTCCCCAGAGACTGCGTGCATTTCTTGCTGCTTCTTTCTCTCTTTTTGCCACGATTTTCCCCAAATTCTGGCAAGAATTGAGATTATCCGGCAATGGTGCTATGGTAAAAACCTGTCATTTTTACCAAAATTCTGGAAAATTGCTGCAAAAACAGAAAAATTGCAATCAAAATGTGTGAAAACAAATACAGTAAAAATTCAATGTGGGTACACAGCCTAAACACGTCAAATATTCATAAAACATAAAATTGGAATTATAGATAAAATCACTTTCTCCACATAGCAATATTTCTCTAAAAAACTCACCTTGATAGGGAAAATGCATCAGAACGGTACAGTGTGAACTGACACCAACCCAGTTATATTTTAAGGAGTTCACCTGGGTGATCTCCAGCAATGGCTGCCTAATGATATGACCAGCTGCAATGACCAAACACACCAGCCAAAGCCAGAGGATTCATGGGAAATGTAGGCCGCATTGCAAAATGATTCTTATTTCTTCATCACAAACTTCAAGTAATAAGGTGTTACAAGCTTCAAGTACAAACATTTCTTCACATGGCATTGGCCTCCTCCCCATCCCAACACGTTTCCGCTGTACAGGCCCTAAGTAATATCTTTGAATTAGGACCAGTAAGGCTGAAACATGTCAGTTGGATGCCTATGTCATGTGATCACTTTCCCTTTGTTTGTACTTTTTTAATGGAGAAATAAGTCGTGTCATAAAAGCCTATGGGCTCTAGTATCGTCACAAAAGTCAGATATGCACTTCCCAAACTTTGTTGACACCACAAAATGTCAGTATTTTTTATATATTTAGGAGATATTGGTTCTAGGACCATGAAAATGAAGTAAAGCATATAACCTGGTCAGCTCTGGTATCAGACATAAATATTACTGAGCCTATGTGGGGCATTCTTCCCAGGGAAGCCATGTTTAACATAGAAATCATGTTTTATCTTTGGAATCTCATGTGGACGCATTGGCAATCTCATATATTGTCGAGGGTACATTCACATGGGCAGGGGTTTACGGTGAGTTTCCCGCTAGGAGTTTGAGCTGCCTTTCAAAATTTGCCACAGCTCAAACTTAAAGCAGGAAACTCAATGTAAACCCCCGCCCGTGTGATTGTACCCTGTACATTCACATGAGGGGGGCAAACCTCCAGCTGTTGCAAAACTACAACTCACAGCATGCACTGACAGAACGTGCATGCTGGGAGTTGCACTTTTGTAATAGCTGGAGGCACACTGGTTGGAAAACCTTGAGTTAGGCTCTGTTGCCTAACTCAGTATTTTCCAACCAGTGGGCCTCCAGCTGTTGCAAAACTACAACTCCCAGCATGTACTGATCAACAAAGGGCATGCTGGGAGATGTAGTTATGCAACAGCTGGAGGCACGCAACTACAACTCCCAGCATGCCGAGACAGCCTTTTGGTGTTCGTGCATGCTGGGTGTTGTAGTTTTGCAAGATCTAGAGGGCCACAGTTTAGAGACCACTGCACAGTGATCTGCAAACTGTACCTCTCTAAATCTTGCAAAAATTCTGGAGGGCTAGAGTTTAGAGACCACTGCATAGTTTTCTCCAAACTGTCACCCTGCAGATATTGCTATGCAACTACTCACCTGCAACAGGATCTCTGCGCAAGCTGTAGGACCCCTGCCTGCTGACTCCAATCGCCGCCACATAAGGGACCTCCACCGCCGCCGCCGCTCACATCACAGTTCCTCCACTCTGCTTGGACTACCGTGGTTGTACAGAGTGGGGGAACCGCACTTTAACCCCACCTCTCCCGATCTGCTATTGGTCGGTCGCTTCTGACAGACCAATAGCAGGGATAGGAGCGGTGGCACCCCTGCCACCTCAGTCCTATCCCTTCAGGAGGATTGGGAGTGTGTATGTACCCTAAAAACACTACACTAAACTTAATAACACTCCTTAAAAAAAAGTTAAACACTACATATGATCGATCCCCCTTATCTTCGTATGACCCGGAATCGCCACAGATTGCCGGTCTGAATTGCCGACATGGGGGGGCTGAATTGCCGACATGGGGGGGTCTCAGGACCCCCTCGGTGATGTGCCGGAATGTCTGCTGAATGATTTCAGCGGCATCCCGGTCCGTTCCCCGACCTGCTAGCAGTGGGGATCGAAATTACCATGGGCATGCCTGTACGCACCAAGTCCTTAAGCACTCAGGATACGCATACGCCCTGCGTCCTGAAGTGGTTAAAACAGCTGGAGGCACAATGGTGATGAAATCTTTTTTTTAGGTAACTGACAAACTCAGTGCTTATCCACCAGTTTGCCTCCAGCTGTTGCAAAACTACAAATCACAGTTTTAAGCTGTTAATACACACTGTTAAGCGAAGGGCATACTGTGAGTTTTAGTTATTCAACAACTGGAGGACCACAATTCAGAGGCACAGTGAACTCCAAAATGTGGTCCTCCATATGCTGAAAAAATTAAAAACCCAGCATGGCCAGACAAAGGTTCTGTGGTAATACTGGGAATTGTATTTTTGCAAGACATTAAGGGCAACTGTTTAGAGACCACTGAGCAGTGATCTAAAAAATGTGGTCCTACACTACAAGCATGTGGTCCTACACTACAACTACAAATCCAAGGACACCCAGACATCAAATAGCTGTGTGAGCATGCTGAGAGTTGTAGTTTTGCAAATATAAAGTGCCACAGTTCAGAGATTTTAAACCGTGGTCCTCCAGATATTATATATTTTATATTTACTATTATTTACTATTAATTACTATTGTTTGAAAAAAAAAAAATCATTTATAAATATTTCCGCAAAAACTTTTCTTGTTTTTGCACATCTTTCCAGATGACCACCTCAGAGGAAGAAAACTTTGAAGCTTTGGACACAAATGCAGCAGACAGCATTGAAACCCCTTTGGAGGAGTTGAATGTAGAAGGTAGACTGTGCATGTGCACACAATATCTTATAACCATAACATCATTAACCTAACACATTAATTATACAGTATTTATCAGGGTATAACACACACACCATACTATTACACGCAACCTAATTTTTCAAAGTAAATTTTGTAAAAAATAATTTTTGATTATTGTTAAAATGTTAAAATGAGGTGTGTGTGTGTGTATACCCCGATAAACATTTTATGGCCCCTCAGAAGATGCTGCAGTTCAATTATTTAAAGCGGGAGCTTTAAATAATTGAACTGCAGCGGCTCCTGCGTGGCCAAAGTCCCTCCGCCGCACCATTCACTCCCCTTCCCCGGTTTCATAGTTGCCTGTCCTGTTGACCGCGCTCCTTCAGGCTCTGGAGGAGTCAAGTGCTGTCATTGTGCGCCGCACACTGACAATGACATTTCCTGGAGGACGTCACTCGTCATTGCGCAGCACACAGCAAAAGTGCATGATGACACCGAAGGCTGAAGGAGAGCGGGCCACAGGACAGGCAACTATAAAACCAGAGATTGGGTGGGAATCGGGCTGCGGCGGAGGGGCTCTGGCCACATAGAAGCCGCTGAAGTAAAAATATTTATAGCATCCTCTTCAAATGATTGAACTGCAGTGGCTTCGGCTGGGCAAGAAACTGTTTATTGGCTTATTACACGCTGATCGACTTTAGGATAAAAATTGTAAATAAAAATATATGGCTATAAGCTGATAAATAAGATAATATCATTTGAGGATACTTTCTAGACATGTGCAATTCGGTTCGGCACGAATGTCTAAATTAACGAATTTTACCGTTTTCGTGCATTCGGACCGAACCGAATGCACGAAAACATATTTTGAACATTCCCGAATAGCCACGATAATACGAATAGCAAAGTAACGAATACATTCGTTATTTCCCAACCATAATGCTGTAAATAACGAATGCATTCGTTATCTGTAAACGAACGTGAAGAATTCATTCTGATAGCAAATATAATAAAAAGGATATAGATAGTTTGATTTTTCGGATACATTCGGTATTCGGGTACATTCGGTAAATCTTTTTATTCTTTTTTTGGACTTTAGCGATCCTAAAAAATTATGGAGATACCATTTTTATAAAAATTTCGTAGGGTATCATAAAAAATCATAATAAAAAAGATACAGTGGTGATGGAAAAAATTGTATCTAATGAAATGTATCATTTTTATTATGAAATGTTTATTCATTTTTAAACAGGGATCAATTTATGTGAGCGGGTAAAGCACTAAAAATGTAGCCGACAATAATGAAAATGTAGTGTGTGCGTGTTTTTCACTTTTTTTTAAAACATTTTTTAGGTAGTACTACTACTCCCAGCATGGAACACACTTTTCCATGATGGGAGTAGTAGTTACCTGTACTAATTGACAGATTGCAGGGGTCCCTTGCGATCCTCTTGTATAATGTATAGATGCGGCGGTCGCTCTTCTATGGTCCCCTGCACTCACGTATATGTACACATATTCATATTTCCCGCAGAGCTGTGATTGGCCAGATGGTTCCAGCCAATCACAGCTCTCTGTGAGAAATAGGGATATGTGTATATATACGGCCGTGCAGGGGTCCATAGGAGAGCGGCCGCCGCATTCATACATTATACTGGAGGATCGCAGCGGGCGTCAGGAGTGATACCTGCAGTGATCTTTCCTTTACTACAAGTACTAATACTCCCAACATGGAGCACACTCTGCTCCATGCTGGGAACTGTAGTACCTGTATTAATAGACAGATCGCAGCGGTTACACTCGCTGCCATATATCTATTAATGCAGGTACTACAGCTCCCAGCATGGGGCAGAGTGTGCTCCATGTTGGGAGTATTAGTACCTGCAGTAAGGGACAGATCCCAGCGGATGTCACTCCTCCTGACACCCGCTGCGATCCTCCTGATGTGAATGTCGGGATCAGCTGTTCTCAGGGCTTCAGAGCCAGGAGAACAGCTGACGCTGAGCTGTAGGTATACATCGTATATCTACTGCCCAGCAAGAACTTACAGTGAGCTTGCAATGTGTATACAGTATACACATTGCTGGCTCACTTAACCCCTTGCTGAGCTGTGCGCTATGCGCAAGCCCAGCAAGGGAAGAGTTAACTTACACTGCTGGACAGTGTAGGTTAACCCTTTGGGCGGTACACACTATATACAGCTATCTATAGATAGCTGTATACAGTGTATACAGAAGACGAAGTCCAGCTTACTTCCCTCGAGTCCCGGGCGGGGTTCGTGTAGCCCCGCCCCCTAGTGATGACGTCATTAGGGGGCGGAGCTACAGAAGGGAACAAGGCTAATTAATCTGAAGCTCTGTTCACATTGTACGTTTTGTATAATGTGAACAGACCCTTCTGGCAGTGTCCACCCAGACAGGGAGACTCCAGCTGTTGCTAAACTACAACTCCCAGCATGCCCAGACAGCCAAAGGCTGTCTGGGCATGCTGGGAGTTGTAGTTTTGCACCAATTGGTGGCTCCCTGTTTGGGTAGACATTGCATCATGGGTGCTCTCCCCAGCGGACAGTGCCAAAAATGTCATAACCAATTTTTTGTGTTTTTTTCTTCTCGTTTCAGATCCGTGTATGCAGAGGATTACTGCGGATTCGATGGATTACGGCGGATTATTTATTTTTTCCTTTAATAAAATGGTTAACGAGGGCTGTGGGGGAGTGTTTTTTTAAATAAAATAATTTTTCCAATGTGTTGTGTTTTTTTTTTTTATTGAATTTTCAAGGTTAGTAGTGGACGCTGTCTTATTGACGGAATCCATTACTAGGCCAGGGCTTAGTGCTAGCCCCAAAAACAGCTAGCGCTAACCCCCAATTATTACCCCGGTACCCACCGCCACAGGGGTGCCGGGAAGAGCCGGTACCAACAGGCCCGGAGCGTCAAAATGGCGCTCCTGGGCCTAGGCGGTAACAGGCTGGCGTTATTTAGGCTGGGGAGGGCCAGTAACAATGGTCCTCGCCCACCCTGGTAACGTCAGGCTGTTGCTGTTTAGTTGGTATCTGGCTGAGAATGAAAATACGGGGAACCCTATGCGTTTTTTTAATTTATTTTTTTATTTAAATAAAAAAAAAAAAATGCATAGGGTTCCCCGTATTTTCATTCTCAGCACAATACCAACCAAACAGCAACAGCCTGACGTTACCAGGGTGGGTGAGGACCATTGTTACTGGCCCTCCCCAGCCTTAATAACGCCAGCCTGTTACCGCCTAGGTCCAGGAGCGCCATTTTTGACGCTCCGGGCCTGTTGGTACCGGCTCTTCCCGGCACCCCTGTGGCGGTGGGTACCGGGGTAATAATTGGGGGTTAGCGCTAGCTGTTTTTGGGGCTAGCACTAAGCCCTGGCCTAGTAATGGATTCCGTCAATAAGACAGCTTCCGCTACTAACCCTGAAAATTCAATAAAAATTAAAAAAAAACACAACACATTGGAAAAATTATTTTATTTAAAAAAACACTCCCCCACAGCCCTCGTTAACCATTTTATTAAAGGGAAAAAAAATAATCCGCCGTAATCCATCGAATCCGCAGTAATCCTCTGCATACACGGATCTGAAACGAGAAGAAAAAAAAACACAAAAAATTGGTTATGACATTTTTGGCGCTGTCCGCTGGGGAGAGCACCCATGATGCAATGTCTACCCAAACAGGGAGCCACCAATTGGTGCAAAACTACAACTCCCAGCATGCCCAGACAGCCTTTGGCTGTCTGGGCATGCTGGGAGTTGTAGTTTAGCAACAGCTGGAGTCTCCCTGTCTGGGTAGACACTGCCAGAAGGGTCTGTTCACATTATACAAAACGTACAATGTGAACAGAGCTTCAGATAAACTAGCTTTGTTCCCTTCTGTAGCTCCGCCCCCTAATGACGTCATCACTAGGGGGCGGAGCTACACGAACCCGGCCCGGGACTCGAGGGAAGTAAGCTGGACTTCCTCTTCTGTATACACTGTATACAGCTATCTCTAGATACCTGTATATAGTGTATACCGCCCAAAGGGTTAACCTACACTGTCCAGCAGTGTAAGTTAACTCTTCCCTTGCTGGGCTTGCGCATAGCGCACAGCTCAGCAAGGGGTTAAGTGAGCCAGCAATGTGTATACTGTATACACATTGCAGGCTCACTGTAAGTTCTTGCTGGGCAGTAGATATACGATGTATACCTACGGCTCAGCGTCAACTGTTCTCCAGGCTCTGTAGCCCTGAGAACAGCTGATCCCGACATTCACATGTCGTGACATCCCTGGGATCTGTCCCTTACTGCAGGTACTAATACTCCCAACATGGAGCACACTCTGCTCCATGCTGGGAGCTGTAGTACCTGCATTAATAGACATATCGCAGCGAGTGTAACTTCTGACACCCGCTGCGATCTGTCTATTAATACAGGTACTACAGCTCCCAGCATGGAGCAGAGTGTACTCCATGTTGGGAGTGGTAGTACTTGTAGTAAAGCGAAGATCACTACAGGTATTACTCCTGACAGCCGCTGCGATCCTCCAGTATAATGTATGAATGCGGCGGCCGCTCTCCTATGGACCCCTGCACGGCCGTATATATACACATATTCCTATTTCTCACAGAGAGCTGTGATTGGCTGGAACCATCTGGCCAATCACAGCTCTGCGGGAAATATGAATATGTGTATATATACGTGAGTGCAGGGGACCATAGAAGAGCAGCTGGCGCATCTATACATTATACAAGATGATCGCAAGGGACCCCTGCAATCTGTCAATTAGTACAGGTAACTACTACTCCCATCATGGAAGAGTGTGTTCCATGCTGGGAGTAGTAGTACTACCTAAAAAATGTTTTTTTAAAAAAGTGAAAAACACGCACACACTACATTTTCATTATTGTCGGCTACATTTTTAGTGCTTTACCCGCTCACATAAATTGATCCCTGTTTAAAAATGAATAAACATTTCATAATAAAAAAGATACATTTCGTTAGATACAATTTTTTTCATCACCACTGTATCTTTTTTATTATGATTTTTTTATGATACCCTGCGAAATTTTAATAAAAAAGGTATCTCCATTATTTATTAGGATCGCTAAAGTCCAAAAAAAGACTAAAAAGATTTACCGAATGTACCCGAATACCGAATGTATCCGAAAAAACAACACGAATACCCGAATACCGAATGTATCCGAAAAATCTAAACCGAAAATATTGCCGAACCGAAATTTTTTTCCAAAACGAAAAAACGAAACGAAATTAAACGAAAATTTTTCTAGTGCACAAGTCTAATACTTTCCATTGTCCACTTAGGACACTTTGCGTAGCTGAATAAAATGTATCTGGTATAAACCATTAGCTGTCAATATAAGGGATCGACCGATATTGATTTTTTAGGTGCGGTGGGGTGGCATGGTGGGGGTGGCCGATGCGGTGGTGGGGCGGTGCGGTGGGGGGGGGGGGGGGCGGTGCGGGGCATTATTGGATTATTGGCAAGGAAATTTCCGATACCAATAACGTCCAAAATCGTGAATATCAGCCGATAATATCGGCCAAACCAATAATCGGTCGATCCCTAGTTAATATGTACAAACGTTATTGGATGTGCTCATGGAAATATAAAACAGTGATGGTTTTTACAATGCAAGAATGAAAAAACTACAAAACTTTTTGCATGGTCCATAAGGTTTATTTCAAAATATTGTAATATCTAAAAAATCTACATTCTAACTTGTAATTTCTATAATCTATTTACTAGGGAAGCATACTGACAAACCAAAAAGGGCTCCACCATTTTCCAGAGCCGAGCTCATTGATATTGTCAAATTCCTTGATGAGAACAATTATAAGTTGGGGAAGAAAGGCAAAAAAACAACAACATAAGAGCAAAACTATGGCAAAACTCTTCGATCACTTATTTGGGAAGTATGGTCAATGTCACAGCTGTCGCCAGATACTAAAGCGATTCTCAGATTTACTGGCGGCCATACGTCGACACATTAAGAGAGGCAATATAATACCCATTTTGAGTTACACCACACATAAATATTAGGCAAACTAGGACATCAAAACCTATGCAGAGGAGAAGTTGCTGTGTTGCCCATAGCAACCAATCAGATTGCTTCTTTCTATTTTGATAAGTCCTATGAAAATATGTACGAAGCAATCTGATTATTTGCATTGGGAAACTCAGTAACTTTTCATCTGCACAGGTTTTGATAAATAGTCAAAAAAGAGCCAACTTACCTTTCATTTTATTTTATTTTTATTCTTTAAAAAATGGTTGCTCAAAAATAAAGAGTATGGAAAAGTTTCTTGACAGTGAGCACATGAGTGAAAGTGATGCTAGAACTCAAATTCATTTGAATGGACTGTTTCACAATCATCCATTGTATCAATTTGGCTAAAGATGATTTGACAAAAGGGAGAAAAATGGTCAAGGGAACACATATTGTTGCGGCATCCTGTCCATTTACCGGAAACAGTTGATGCCAGATGCTATTCAACTTTTGATAATTTAACAGAAGTTGGTTCATAAGTAGCATTGAGATTTAGGCAGAGATCATCTATGCCGGAGAACAGACATATGCTTTGTAAGCCATACATTATCTCTACAAAAAACGTAAGACAAATGATGCTACAATGGATGAAAAAAATGACATTAGTGATCCGGCATTCAGTGTACTTGGTTACTGGGCAACAGACAGGTGAACTCATCAAGCGTGATTATACATCAGTCCTCACTAGAGATGAGCGAAGTTACAGTGATTCGATTCGTCACGAACTTCTCGGCTCGGCAGTTGCTGACTTTAGCCTGCATAAATTAGTTCAGCTTTCAGGTGCTCCGGTGGCCTGGAAAAGGTGGATACAGTCCTAGAACAGAGTCTCCAGCCCACCGGAGCACCTGAAAGCTGAACTAATTTATGCAGGCTAAAGTCAGCAACAAAAAATGTATAGATTTAAACAAAATATTGCCATGTAAATGTTGATTGCTTTGCTAGGGAGTTAACGTGAACAATGTAATTACATTTTTTTATTTAAATATAGGCAAAATTTTCATCTATGAGTTTAGTGAACGTTTAACCTTTTTTTTTTTCTTCAAAATTATTATACAAAACAGACACAGCACGTCAGTCAGCCAATGCCAATGTTTCTACCTAGCCTGATGAAGCCCAGAGGGAGCAGTCACAGCCCAGTGTCTCCACGGTAAGGTCATGTTAAGGATACTTTCTTTTAAACGTTCATACTTTGTCTGGGGTTTTCTGCAACAATACTTCAACAGTTTTAGGGAAGACAGGTTGACTGTCCTCATGCAATCAAAAGACCATTCATATTTTGAGAAAATACAGTCGCCAAAAATGTTGGCAAGTATTTCTCACAGAAAAGGACTGCAGGAACACATGTTTTGCTATACACTTGTTTATTCCCTTTGTGTGTATTTGAACTATACAAAAAAAGGGAGGAAAAAAAAAGCAAATTGGACATAATGGCCCTCATTTACTATTGCAAACCCGACATGTTTTGTCGGGTTTTGCACCAGAAATTCTGTCTGTGCCAGATTTTGCGCCAGAATTGAAAAAGACCCGACTTACTCTCCATTTTGCTAAGAAAACATGAACAAGCGGTGTGATCTCTGAAAAGGGGCATGTTCCCGACATTTTCACAAAAACCCAACATATTTACTAAGGTTTCCACATAAAATGTGGTGGATTTGAGCTGATGAAAACCAGACAGTTCAGAGCATGTGTAAAAAAAGCAAAATGTAGGGAAAGTGGAAAATGTAGGGAAACCTTAGTAAATACCGTGGAAAATAAATTGTAGGGAATTAAAACCCACAAAGAAACCTACACTCCATAGTAAATGAGGGCCATTGTCACACCAAACTCTAAAAATGGGCTGGACAAAATTATTGGCACCCTTAACTTAATATTTGGTTGCACACCCTTTGGAAAAAATAACTGAAATCAGTTGCTTCCCATAACCATCAATAAGCTTCTTACACCTCTCAGCCGGAATGTTGGACCACTCTTCCTTTGCAAACTACTCCAGGTCTCTCTTATTGGAAGGGCGCCTTTTCCCAACAGCAATTTTAAGATCTTCCCACAGGTGTTCAATGGGATTTAGATCTGGACTCATTGTTGGCCACTTCAGAACTCTCCAGTGCTTTATTGCCATCCATTTCTGGGTGCTTTTTGACGTATGTTTGGGGTCATTGTCCTGCTGGAAGACCCAAAATCTTGGATGCAAATCCAGCTTTCTGACACTGGGATGCACAGTGCGACCCAAAATACGTTGGTAATCCTCAGATTTCCTGATGCCTTGCACACATTCAAGGCACCCAGTGCCAGAGGCAGCAAAACAACCCCAAAACCTCATTGAACCTCCACCATATTTCACTGTAGGTACTGTGTTCTTTTATTTGTAGGCCTCATTCCGTTTTCGGTAAACAGTAGAATTATGTGCTTTACCAAAAATATCTATCTTGGTCTCATCTGTCCACAAGATCTTTTCCCAGAAGGATTTTTGGCTTACTCAAATTCATTTTGGCAAAATGTAGCCTTGCTTTTTCATGGTTCTATGTCAGCAGTGGGGTCCTCCTGGGTCTCCTGCCATAGCATTTCATTTCATTTAAATGTCGACTGATGGTTCGCACTGACATTGATGCTCCCTGAGCCTACAGGACAGCTTGAATATCTTTGGAACTTGTTTGGGGCTGCTTATTCACCATCTGGACTATCCTGTGTTGACACCTCATCAATTTTCTCTTCCGTCCACACCCAGGGAGATTAGCTACAGTGCCATGAGTTGCAAACTTCTTGATAATGTTGTGCACTGTGGACAATGGCAAATCTAGATCTCTGGAGATGAACTTGTAACCTTGAGATTGCTGATATTTTTCCACAATTTTGGTTCTCATGTCCCCAGACAGTTCTCATCTCCTCTTTCTGTTGTTTATGCTTAGTGTGGCACACAAGACCCACAATGCAAAGACTAAGTGAACTTCTCTCCTTTTTATCTGCTTTCTGGTGTGATTTTTTATATTGCCCACAACTGTTACTTGCTTCAGGTGAGTTTAAAGGAGCATCATATGCTTGAAACAATCTTATTTTTCCACAATTTTGAAAGGGTGCCAATAATTTTGTCCAGCCCATTTTTGGAGTTTGGTGTGACATTATGTCCAATTTGTGTTTTTTTCCCCTCCTTTTTTTGGTTTAATTCCAATACACACAAAGATAATAAACATGTGTATAGCAAAACATGTGTTCCTGCAATCCTTTTCTGTGAGAAATACATCATTTTCTAGAAAAAATTCAGGGGTGCCAACATTTAAAGCTATGACTTAAAATGTGTGAATCATCAAAATATTATGTTAATTAAATTTGGACAATCAAGGTACCTATAAAAACTTCAGATCATGGTGCAAAAAATTAGCCCTCATACCACCCTGTATATGGAAAAAGAAAAAAGTTATAGGGGTCAGAAGATGACAATTTTAAACACACAAATTTTGGTGCATGTAGTTAGAATTTTTTTAAGTAGTAAAATAAAGAAAACCTATATAAATTGGGTATCATTGTAACCGTATGGACCTACAGAATAAATATAGGGTGTCATTTTTACTGAAAAGTGCACTGCGTAGAATCGGAATCCCCAAATATTTACAAAATTGCATTTTTTTTTTCAAATTTTGCCAAACAAATGTTTTTTTTTTATTCGCCGTAAATTTAGTGGTTAAATTATTGATGTCATTACCGAGTATAATTGGTGGCGCAAAAAATAAGCCCTCATATCAGTCTGTAAGTGCAAAATTGAAAGCGTTATGATTTTTAGAATGTGATGAAAAAAAATGTAAGTGCAATAATGGAAAAAACACGTTGTTTTCAAGGGGTTAAATTAGTAATTATAATATATATATATAGTAATTATAATTATGTTAATTATTAAAATGATTAATTTCCTTCAAAAAAGATTAATTTAGTGTAGAAGAACCGTTGTTAGAGTGGGTGATAATTTTGTTTTATGCAGATGTAGACATTTTGGGTTCACATCACGTTTTTGCCATACTGTTTTCAATCAACTTTTCTAAAGAAAACCGTATGGCAAAAAAACCCGGATGGAACAGTATGGGAAAAAAGTAAACTGTATGTTTTTTAAACTGTATACTGTTTTTAAAAGTGCATACAGTGCATCCATTTTTATAAAAAAAAAAAAAAAAAAAAAAACAAGCATATGTTTTCAAAAATTTTGACCATTTTTAATGGGAGGAGTGTTGGGTAGGGACTTTAAGATGCAAATGCGCACGTGCAACGTAAAAACCGTATATGGTTTACCGTATGGAACCGTATACATGTGCGTTTCCCCTTGACATCCATGTTAAAAAAAAACATATGCGGTAGCAGTACGGTTTTTAAACTGGAGACAAAATCGTGGTCAACCACGGTTTTTACTATGGATTTAAAAACGTACTGCAACCGCATACGTTTTTTATTTAACATGGACGTCAATGGGAAAGGCACATGTATACGGTTCCAGACAGGAAACCCTATATGGTTTTTACTTTGCACATGCGCATTTGCATCCTAAAATCCCCACCCAACACCCCTCCCATTAAAAATGGACAACATTTTCAAAAACATATGTTTTTTTTTTAAAGATGGATGGAACTGTATGCACTTTTAAAAGCAGTATACGGTCTAAAAACGCATACGGTTTACTTTTTCCCATACTGTTCCATCCCTTTTTTTTTCTTTTTGCCATACGGTTTTCTTTAGAAAAACTGATTGAAAACAGTATGGCAAAAACATGATGTGAACCCATTTAGCTTGGTCTGACCTGGAATACAGATGCGACTTTTTGAAGGTGATGCGACTTTTTTTTGTGTGCAAAAACTGCAACTATCGCACTTCATAAAATGACCACTGCAAAGTAAAAAAAAAAACTACTACGTGTGAAGAGTTTAGAAATGTCCATTGAGATAAGAAAAAAAATTGCACCATATACATATATATATATATATATATATATATATGTCACAATTGCGCATCTACTATGGAGCTTGATAAATCTCCTTCAATGTGATTCTGAGTGGTCATCTCAATGAGGTTTCACTGAAAGAGCTACAAAAAAGACTGGAATAGAACAAGAACTGTGGGTAAATATGTTGAATTCTGAAACATGTGGACAGTCTTTAAAAATGTTGGTAAAATTCCTAACATTTTAACAATTTTTCTAGCTTAAACTGCTCCCAACGTTCATACACAGGTTAAAGTGTACCTGTCGTCAACAAAAACATTTTATATAATGTAGTATGCCATTATATGTATATTTGTAATATACGTTGGTTAAAAATGTGTATATTTTTGTCCCTGCAGCTATTGCATGTGTATTTCTATGAGGAGTCCAAATACAGGAAGTGAGGATGGACAAGCAGGGCTCTGTCCACTAAAAAAAAAGCAGCACAATGTGCACTGAGGCTCTATAACATGCTCCTGGCTCATACATCAGGATGATTGACAAGCCAGGAATCTGCACAGAGCCCTGCTTGTCCTACCCTCACTTCCTGTTTTTGGACTCCTCATAGAGACACACAGACAATAGCTGCAGGGACAGCATTTTTAACCCAAAACTATGCACAATTTTTAACCAATGTATATTACAAATATACACATAATGGTATTATCTACATTATGTAAAAAGTTTTTGTTGACGACAGGTACACTTTAATGTCAAATGCTAACATAGATACATTTAACACCTTAACGACGCAAGACGTAAATGTACGTCCTGGTGAGCTGGTACCTAACGCACCAGGACGTACATTTACATCCTATGCATAACCGCGAGCAACGGAGCGATGCTCGTGTCATGCGCGACAGGTCCAGGCTGCTGATAGCAGCCAGGGATCCATCCGTAATGGCGGACATCTGCGATCGCGCGGATGTCCGCCATGAACCCCTCAGATGCTGTGATCAATACAGATCACGGCATCTGCAGCATTGCGGTACTTTGAATGGATGATCGGATCGCCCGCAGCGCTGCCGGGCCGATCCGATCATCCAGCATGGCAGCTGGAGGTCCCCTCACCTGCCTCCGCTGCCTTCCATAGGTCTTATGCTCTGGTCTGCGATCGAGCAGACCAGAGCAGAAGATGACTGATAATACTGATCAGTGATATGTGCTATGCATAGCACTGAACAGTATTAGCAATCGAATGATTGTTATAAATAGTCCCTTATGGGGATTATTAAAGTGTAAGAATAAAAGTAAAAAAAGTAAAAAATAAAAGTAAAAACATTTTTTTTTAAAAACCTCCCCCAATAAAAAGTAAATTGTCCCATTTCCCCCCAAAAAGTGTAAAACTATTAGCTGCTTTTTTTTTATAACCTTTTATTCCAAAAAAAATTAATAAAAAAATTATTAAAAGTTATAAGCAAATATGGTATCAATAAAAAAGTGCAGATCACGGCGCAAAAAATTAGCCCTCATACCGCCACTTATACGGAAAAAGGAAAAAGTTATAGGTCTTCAAAATAGTGGGATTTTAAACATACTAATTTGGTTAAACACATGCAGAGAAGAGGGAGAATAGCACTGGGCCCCAGCTGTTTAGTGCAGGTGATCACCCGGATAACCAGTCCAGTATATCGATATCCACATAGAAATTGGTCACAGCACAGAAGCAGCAGACTCCAAAGTAAAGCAAGCTGTTGTCTTTTTATTTGTTACCAGCAGTGCAAGGTTTCGGCTATGTGTTAGCTTGACAAAGGCTAACCGATAGCCGAAATGTTGCACTGCTGGTAACAAATAAAAAGACAACAGCTTGCTTTACTTTGGAGTCTGCTGCTTCTGTGCTGTGACCAATTTCTATATGAATTTGGTTCAACAGTTTGCGATTTTTTTTTAAGCGCAACAGTAATAAAAAAGTTTATTATCATGGGTATCATTTTAATCATATTGACCCAAAGAATAAAGAACACATGTCATTTTTAACGTAAATTGTACGGCGTGAAAACGAAACCTTAAAAAATTTGCTAAATTGCGGTTTTCTTTTTAATTTCCCCACACAAATAGTATTTTTTGGTTGCGCCATACATTTTACGGTAAAGTGAGTGATGGCATTACAACGGACAACTGGTCGCGCAAAAAACAAGCCCTCATACTAGTCTGTGGATGAAAATATAAAAGAGTTATGATTTTTTTGAAGGCGAGGAGGAAAAAACTAAAACGTAAAAATAAAATTGTCTGAGTCCTTAAGGCCCAAATGGGCTGAGTCCTTAAGGGGTTAAATGAGTTGTCCGGTGAAATGTCCCCCCCACTATTATGCCCAGCCTGCCTAATAAAATAATACCAAGTTAAACTTACCTTCTTTGCTTCCTCGTAGTCTCTGGTATCAGGGTGCCTTGTCGGTAGCCAGTGACACTGCTCTCCCCCAAGCTGCAGATCGTAGCGTCTGTAGCTGGAGGAACTGTCTGAGATGGGACACTGCTATGGCCTCCGGAGGGCTCCAGGAAGTGAGGGAAAGTATTTATTTGTTTATTATATTATTAGGCTGGCATATTAGGGGAAAAAAACATTTCACTGGACAACACCTTTAATGCTTGCTTTAGGAAAGACCATCAAAAGCTATGGTAAAGGTGGGAAGGTGGAGAGCTGAAGATAACAGAGAAGTACAGTAGGTGAAGATGAGTATGACAAGTAGCTACAATAAAAAAATGTAAAACATCTTCAACCTAGACAGATGTGGAATGACTGAAAATCTTTTTATATCATTAATTCATATTAATTCCTTTGTGACTGAAAAACAAGGATGCGGGACTAGAATAAGGAATATTCTCCAAGGTATATTATCTCTGTAAGTATTGAGCTAAAAATTAGTATTCTGACATGGAAATGATGATTCTTAAACTAAAACCGTATGGTAGACAGTGACTGTGGTAGGTACAAGGCTGTAGCAGTCTGTCTGCAGCAGGATTCATGCCGATTAGAGAGAAAAAATACACAGATAAACACCGATCCCTGGGTGTTTGATGTACTCGGCATAAACAAAGATCAAAAAACGGAATCAGTTTGAGGTAGTGTGCATGCTTTTCTCTACTACTCATAATCAGCTTAAAAAACATATCATAGACATTATTAATAAAGATTAGTAAAGATGGCAGAAGATATGGTATTCTAAGAATTAAGGTAATATTATTATAAGTATGACACTCGGGTGAGTGCATAGCGTTGGTTATCCCTGAGGAACATGTTAAATACTATTGTTGAAAAAAAAAAAAGCATTTTCCTGCCATTTTTTACTTTCTATATATGGAAATATAAAATATTGAAATATTGAAAAATGTTATATACCAAAAGAATGTTGTGTTTTACAGAAAATGCCACTGAACTCGAAAGTGCCCCAAAAAGCTAATAAAATGTGATGAAAAATGATGAAACAAGGCAGAAAACAGCTGTGTCTAAATCCATCCAGCCAGGTCAGCACTTGGGAACATTCAATGGCCCTATAGAGAATAAATGGAGTGATGACCCCAACTCAGCAGTGTGCACCATTCATTCCACCATTTAAAGGGGTACTCCGGTGAAAACCTTTTTTTTCTTTTAAATCAACTGGTTCTGGAAAGTTAAACAGATGTTTACATTACTTCTATTAAAAAACCTTAATCCTTCCTGTACTTATTAGCTGCTGAATACTACAGAGGAAGTTCTTTTCTTTTTGGAATGCTCTCTGATGACATCACGAGCACAGTGCTCTCTGCTGACGTTATTATAATAATAATAATAATAATAAGTCTTTATTTATTTATTGTTGTCCTTAGTGGGATTTGAACCCAAGGCCCCAGCACTGCAAGGCAGCAGTGCTAACCACTAAGCCACAATGCTGCCCTTAGCATACATCTGCTATGCACGGTTGCTAAAATGGACAGAGATGTCAGCAGAGAGTACTGTGTTCGTGATGTCATCAGTGTTCCAAAAAGAAAGGAATTTCCTCTGTAGCATTCAGAAACTAGTAAGTACTGGAAGGATTAACGTTTTTTAATAGAAGTAATATACAAATATGTTTAACTTTCTGGCACCAGTTGATTTAAAAGAAAAAAGGTTTTCACCGGAGTATCCCTTTAATCATCAACCATTTTATCCCTGTTCTTGGGATCAGCAATCAGCTTGTTACCCCTGTCTAATGGATATCAGGATAGTTTATTCAGATGGGAATACCGCTTTAGTAAAGAGCATATAATTATGTTTATTTTGTTGACTTTAAGACGTTATTTTGATTTTTCTTCCCACAGTTTTACCAGCAGGTCATTGAAGAAAGAAAGTACAATCAATTCTGTTCCAGTGTCTTAACCCCTTAAGGATCCAGCCATTTTACACCTTAGGACCCGGCCATTTTTTGCACATCTGACCACTGTCACTTTAAACATTAATAACTCTGGAATGCTTTTAGTTATCATTCGGATTCTGAGATTGTTTTTTCGTGACATATTCTACTTTAACATAGTGGTAAAATTTTGTGGTATCTTGCATCCTTTCTTGGGAAAAATCCCAAAATTTGATTAAAAAAATTGAAAATTTTGCATTTTTCTAACTTTTAAGCTCTCTGCTTGTAAGAAAAATTGATATTCCAAATAATTTTTTTTATTCACATATACAATATGTCCACTTTATGTTTGCATCATAAAATGTACGTGTTTTTACTTTTGGAAGACACCAGAGGGCTTCAAAGTTCAGCAGCAATTTTCCAATTTTTCACAAAATTTCCAAACACAATTTTTCAGGGACCAGCTCAGGTTTGAAGTGGATTTGAAGGGTCTTCATATTAGAAATACCCCACAAATGACCCCATTATAAAAACTGCACCCCCCAAAGTATTCAAAATGACATTAAGTCAGCGTTTTAACCCTTTAGGTGTTTCACAGGAATAGCAGCAAAGTGAAGGAGAAAATTCACAATCTCCATTTTTTACACTCGCATGTTCTTGTAGACCCAATTTTTTAGTTTTTACAAGGGGTAAAAGGAGAAAATGTATACTTATATTTGTAGCCCAATTTCTCTCGAGTAAGCATATACCTCATATGTCTATGTAAAGTGTTCGGCGGGCACAGTAGAGGGCTCAGAAGCGAAGGAGCGACAAGGGGATTTTGGAGAGTACGTTTTTCTAAAAAGGGTTTTTGGGGGGCATGTTGCATTTAGGAAGCCCCTATGGTGCCAGAACAGCAAAAAAAAAAAAACACATGGCATACCATTTTGGAAACTAGACCCCTTGAGGTACGTAAAAAGGAATAAAGTGAGCCTTAATACCCCATAGTAGTGTTGCTCGCGAATATTCGCAATTCGAATTTTATTCACGAATATCGCATATTCGCGAATTCGCGAATATTCGCGAATATAGCGCTATATATTCATAATTACGAATATTCCTTTTTTTTTTTTTTTTTTCACAGTACACATCACAGTGATCATCCCTCTCTGCTTCCAGCTTATGTGGTGTAAGAAGGCTCTAATACTACTGTGTGAGACCGGTGTGCGGATTTTCGCATATGCGAACATTTACATATGCAAATGTTCGCATATGCGAATTTACGCTTATGCTAATTTTGTATATGCAAATTTTCGTATATGTTAATTTCCGCACACGCGAATATTCGCATATGCGAAAATAAAACGAGAATATTACGAACATGCGAATATTCGCGAATATGACGAATATTCGTCCATATATTCGCGAATATTCGCGAATTCAAATATAGCCTATGCCGCTCAACACTACCCCATAGGTGTTTCACGACTTTTGCATATGTAAAAAAAAATAAATAAATGTCACTAAAATGTGTGTTTCCCCCCAAATTTCACATTTTTGCAAGGGTTAATAGCAGAAAATACCCCCCAAAATTTGTAACCCCATCTCTTCTGAGTATGAAGGTACCCCATAAGTTGACCTGAAGTGTACTACGGGCGAACTACAATGCTCAGAAGAGAAGGAGTCATATTTGGCTTTTTGAGAGCAAATTTTGCTCGGGGGAATGTCGCATTTAGGAAGCCCCTATGGTGCCAGGACAGCAGAAAAAAACACATGGCTTACCATTTTGGAAACTAGACCCCTTGAGGAACGTAACAAGGCATAAAGTGAGCATTTACCCCCCACTGGTGTCTGTCAGATCTTTGGAACAGTGGGCTGTACAACATTTTTAATTTGCACAGCCCACTGTTCCAAAGATCTGTCAGACACCAGTGGGGTGTAAATTCTCACTGCACCCCTCATTACATTCCGTGAGGGGTGTAGTTTCTGAAATGGGGTCACATATGTTTTTTTTTTTTTTTTTGTGTTTGTCAAAACCGCTGTAACAATCAGCCACCCCTGTGCAAATCACCTCAAATGTACATGGCACACTCTCCCTTCTGGGCCTTGTTGTGCGCCCCCAGAGCACTTTGCGCCCCCATATGGGGTATCTCCATAGTCAGGAGAAATTGCATTACAAATTTTGGGGGGCTTTTTTCCCTTTTACCTCTTGTCAAAATGAAAAGTATAGGGCAACACCAGCATCTTAGTGTAAAAAATAAATTTTTTTACACTAACATGCTGGTGTAGACCCCAACTTCACCTTTTCATAAGGGGTGAAAATTTGTTAGGCAATTTCTCCCGAGTACGGCGATACCCCATATGTGGCCCTAAACTGTTGCCTTGAAATACGACAGGGCTCCGAAGTGAGAGCGCCATGTGCATTTGAGGCCTGAATTAGGGATTTGCATAGGGGTGGACATAGGGGTATTCTACGCCAGTGATTCCCAAACAGGGTGCCTCCAGCTGTTGCAAAACTCCCAGCATGCTTGGACAGTCAACGGCTGTCCGGCAATACTGGAAGTTGTTGTTTTGCAACAGCTGGAGACTCCATTTTGGAAAGAGTGGCGTACCAGACGTTTTTCATTTTTATTGGGATGGGGGGCTGTGTAGGGGTACGTGTATATGTAGTGTTTTTTACTTTTTATTTTATTTTGTGTTAGTGTAGTGTAGTGTAGTGTTTTTAGGGTACAGTCACACGGGCGGGGGATTACAGCGAGTTTCCCGCTGCGAGTCTGAGCTGCAGCCTGATACTCACTGTAAGCCCCCTGCCCATGTGAATGTACCCTGTACATTCACTGGGGGGGGGACCTCCAGCTGTTGCAAAACTACAACTCCCAGGATGCACAGTCTATCAGTGCATGCTGGTAGTTATAGTTTTGCAACAGCTGGAGGCACACGGGTTGGGAAACACTGAGTTAGGAAACATACAATGTTTCCCAACCAGTGTGCCTCCAGTTGTTGCAAAACCACAACTCCCAAACATTCTCAGGCATGCTGGAAGTAGTAGTTCGGCAACATCTTTAGAGCCAGATGTTGCCGAACTACAACTCCCAGCATGCTTGGAGTTGTAGTTTTGCAACATCTGGAGCACTACATTTTGCAGACCACTAATACAGTGGTTTCCAATCTGTGCCCTTCCAGATGTTGCAAAACTACAACTCCCAGTATGCCAAAACTGTCCAGGCATGCTGGGAGTTGTAGTTCTGCAACATCTGAAGGGCCAGATGTTACAGAACTACAACTCCCAGCATGCCTGGACAGTAACAGCATGCTGAGGATGTGTAGTTTTGCAACATCTGGAAGGGCACAGTGGTCCCAAAACTGTGGACCTCCAGAAGTTGCAAAACTGCAACTCCCAGCATGCCCAGATGCCAAGGGCTGTCTGGGCATGCTGGGAGTTGTAGTATACAGGGTCCCAATACAGCAATGCATGTCGCTTTACGGCGACGAGCATTGCTGTAAAGGGCCCGACTGTGGCTGAAGAGGAACTCACCTGTCGCCGCCGCCGTCTTCATCGCCGGGGTCCGGGTCTTCAGGGACGAGGTAAGTACCGGGGACGGGCCCCAGTACTCCCCCGTCCCCCGCCGCGTCCTCCGGTCTTCCTCCCGTCCTCTCCGGACTTCCAGGGGCTGGGCAAGGGCGGGAGGAAGTAACCGCCCCCCACCCTGCGATTGGTCGGTTAGCTAACCGACGGATTGCAGGGGATAGGAGGAGGTGGCAGGCTTGCCACCTCGCTCCTAGCCTCCAGCATGGTCCTGGCTGTCTGTGACAACCGGGATCATGCAAAATTACCGGGCGGTCGGGTCCCAGAGACTCGATCAGCCCAGTATCACCGCAGATCGCAAGGGCGATTTCCCTCGCGATTTGCGGCGATCTACATGGCCCCCCTGGGCGTTTGCCCTGGATGCCTGCTGAAGCATTTCAGCAGGCATCCACTTCCGATCTCTGCCCGGCGCACGGCAGGGACCGGAAAACGCCAGGACGTACGGGGACGTCCTGGGTCCTTAAAGCCCAGGGTGCGGGGACGTCCCCGTACATCCTGGGTCCTTAAGAAGTTAAAGGGGAACTGCGGTGGAAAACTTTTTTTTTTTTTTAAATGAACTGGTGCCAGAAAGTTAAACAGATTTGTAAAATACTTCTATTAAAAAATCTTAATCCTTTCAGTACTTTTTAGCAGCTGTATGCTACAGAGGAAAATCTTCATTTTTTAAATTATTTTTTGTGTTTTCCACAGTGCTCTCTGCTGACACCTGTTGCCCGTATCAGGAACTGTCCAGAGTAGGAGAAAATCCCGATAGCAAACCTATGCTAATCTGGACAGTTCCTGACACGGACCGAGGTGTCAGCAGAGAGCACTGTGGACAACACAAAAAATAAATTCAAAAAGTAAAGAATTTCCTCTGTAGCATACAGCTGCTAAAAAGTACTAAAATGATTAAGATTTTTTAATAGAAGTAATTACAAATCTGTTTAACCTTCTGGCACCAGTTCATTTAAAAAAAAAAAGTTTTCCACCGGAGTACCCCTTTAAGACACTGGAACATAATTGATTGTACTTTCTTTCTTCAATGACCTGCTGGTAAAACTGTGGGAAGAAAAATCTAAATAACGTTGCCTTAAAGTCAAGAAAATAAACATATAATTATATGCTCTTTACTAAAGGGGTATTCCCATCTGAATAAGTTATCCTCACATCCATTAGACAGGGGTAACACTTTTAAATTGGTTGTCAGGTTATGTAAAACTTATTCCCTTTCCACAGGATAAAGAAGATAATTGCGTTTTTTGTTTACTTCCTTGTTTTTGTCTTTTTTTATATAAATCCTGTCATTATAAAACTTGGTAAAATTATACAGACAAAACTCGGGACACATACAGTCATGGCCGTAAATGTTGGCACCCCTGAAATTCCTCAGAAAATTGAGTATTTCTCACTGAAAAGGATTGCAGTAACACGTTTTTCTGTACACATGTTTATTCCCTTTGTGTGTATTGGAACTAAACCAAAAAAGGAGGGGAAAAAAAGCTAATTGGACATAATGTCACACCAAACTCCAAAAATGGGCTAGACAAAATTATTGGCACCCTTAACTTAATATTTGGTTGCACACACTTTGGAAAACATAACTGAAATCAGTCTCTTCCTATAACCATCAATAAGCTTCTTACACCTCTCAGACGGAATGTTGGACCACTTTTCCTTTGCAAACTGCTCCAGGTCTCTCTTATTGGAAGGGCGCCTTTTCCCAATAGCAATTTTAAGATCTCTCCACAGGTGTTCAATGGGATTTAGATCTGGACTCATTTCTGGCCACCTCAGAACTCTCCAGGGCTTTGTTGCCATCCATTTCTGGGTGCTTTTTGACATATGTTTGGGGTCATTGTTCTGCTGGAAGACACACAGACACACCATGCAAAGACTAAGTGAACTTCTCTCCTTTTTATCTGCTTTCAGGTGTGATTTTTATATTGCCCACACCTGTTACTTTCCCCAGGTGAGTTTAAAGGAGTGACACATGCTTGAAACAATCTTATTTTTCCACAATTTTTGAAAGGGTGCCAATCATTTTATCTAGCCCATTTTTTGAGTTTGGTGTGACATAATGTCCAATTTGCTTTTTTTCCCTCCCTTTTTTGGTTTAGTTCCAATACACACAAAGGGAATAAACATGTGTATAGCAAAACATGTATTACTGCAATCCTTTTCTCTGAGAAATACTTCATTTTCTAGGAAAATGTCAGGGGTGCCAACATTTACGGCCATGAAAATGTTTGGCCATGTTACAATATGTGTCATGTTCAGTGATACATACATATTCATATGATGAGTTATAATGTTACTAACATTCAGATGAGTGTGGTATGTAGTCATTGAACATGATTCACATTATTTTAGTTATGATATATTTGTTTTTATTGTAATAAAGAATGGATTTGTTTATGAATATTTGGATTGTTTAGGGAGGAGAGCGTTAAATCCCCATGCCACAATATACAGGTTGGGCCATTTATATGGATACACCTTAAAGGACATCTGCAGTGCTGGGCAAAAAAACTTTTTTTTACCTCATTTAATAGGTCTTTGAAAGACCTTTCCAACGATGTCTCCCCCATCAAAATTGGCCCAGTCGTTCTCCCGTTATCAGCACACGAATTACGGAGGAGAAGTGAAAATAAAACTACATCTCCCATCATGCCTTGTGCTTACTTCCTGTAAGCTGCTGCCCTCCCCCTGTTCTATCCCCCCCCCCCCCCCCCCCCCCGAGCAAATTATTATATTGTAACGCCCACATCTCCCTTCCCAATGCATACACCCTCCCCTTCTGCTCATCTCCCCCTCCCCATGCTGCTCCTGTCCAGTGATGAAGCAGCTGCCTCCGTGCTCACTGTAGTGTGGGCACTGGAGAGTGGAGAGTGAAAGGAAAAATGGTAAAAAAACATAATTGTTTGTCTATAAAACTGTCCTGATAGGGGTCCCTCCATCTTTTTCACAACTACAACTCCAAGCATGCCCAGTTATTTTATATGCTGTTCGGGCATGCTGGGAATTCCAGTGGGGCCTCCAGCTGTTGCAAGACTACAAATCCCAGCATGCCCTGTCAGCTTTCTGCTGTTTGAGTGTATAAAGGAGTTGTAGTTCACCAACACCTCTACTGTATCAGGAGACTCCTGGGAGTTGTAGTTCACAAACACCTCCATTGTATCTCTGTAGTCTCCTGGGAGTTGTAGTTCACCAACACCTCTATTGTATCAGGAGTCTCCTGGGAGTTGTAGTTCACCAACACCTCTATTGTATCTCTGTAGTCTCCTGGGTGTTGTAGTTCACCAACACCTATATTGTATCTCTGTAGTCTCCTGGGGGTTGTAGTTCACCAACACCTCTATTGTATCTCTGTAGTCTCCTGGGAGTTGTAGTTCACCAACACCTCTATTGTATCTCTATAGTTTCCTGGGAGTTGTAGTTCATACACCAGTGTTTCCCAACCAGGGTGCCTCCAGATGTTGCAAAACTACTACTCCCAGCATTCCCTGGTTGGGAAACACTGGCATACACACACACATAACAGGGACTACAACTCCCAGCATGTGTCATTCAGTAGTCCCCCCCCCCCCCCCAGTATGATATTTATTCCCTGTAGTCTATACACCACCAGCCCGTGCAGTATAATATGTCTCCTTCACACACACGTCCCCCCCCTCCCTGCTCTGTGGTTTGCTCTGTGTTTCCCCCATGATAACTTGAATCCTCCCGTGATAAGTGAGGTCCTATGTAGACAGAGCAGGGGAGGGGGGAGGAGCCGTGGACGTCCTCATTCTCCCCCTGCTTGAATCTTACAGATAGGGGCGTTTCTGAGGATGAGCCTATGGCTGCCTCAGAAAGCACCCGCTCATGCATATGCATAAGCAGGGAGGAGCTGACAGAGGCTAGGGGGAGCACAAACACTGCTGGGAGGAAGAGATCTCCGTCCCCAAGATGGCGGCTGCAATGTAATGAATAGGGGACGGACGCAGGACTACTGGGCTATGCTGGCAACTCTAATATCTCAGAAACGGCTGCATATAGGTAAATAGGACTAATTGACTGAATTGTATAACTTTTGTTTGGGGAACATTTGGGCAGGGATTTTTGACCACTACAGTTGTCCTTTAATAAAATGGGAATGGTTGGTGATATTAACTTCCTGTTTGTGGCACATTAGTATATGTGAGGGGGGAACTTTTCAAGATGGGTGGGGACCATGGTGGCCGTTTAGTTTTTTCAATAGGAAGAGGGTCAAGTGACACATCAAACTTATTGGGAATTTCACAAGAAAAACAATGATGTGCTTGGTTTTAACATAACTTTATTCTTTCATTAGTTATTTACAAGTTTCTGACCACTTATAAAATGTGTTCAATGTGCTGCCCATTGTGTTGGATTGTCAATGCAACCCTCTTCTCCCAGTCTTCACACACTAATAGCAACACCGCAGGAGAAATGCTAGCACAGGCTTCCAGTACTCGTAGTTTCAGGTGCTGCACATCTCGTATCTTCACAGTATAGACAATTGCCTTCAGATGACCCCAAAGATAAAAGTCTAAGGGGGTCAGATCGGGAGACCTTGGGGGCCATTCAACTGGCCCATGACGACCAATCCACTTTCTAGGAAACTGTTCATCTAGGAATGCTCGGACCTGACACCCATAATGTGGTGGTGCACCATCTTGCTGGAAAAACTCAGGGAACGTGCCAGCTAGTGATGTCGCAAACATAAAACTTTTGGTTCGCGAACGGCGAATGCTAACTTCTGCAAATGTTCACGAACTGGCAAACCGGGCGAACCGCCATTGACTTCAATGGGCAGGCGAATTTTAAAACCCACAGGGACTCTTTCTGGCCACAATAGTGATTTAAAAGTTGTTTCAAGGGGACTAATACCTGGACTGTGGCGTGCTGGAGGGGGATCCATGGCAAAACTCCCATGGAAAATTACATAGTTGATGCAGAGTCTGGTTTTAATCCATAAAGGGCATAAATCACCTATTATTCCTAAGTTCTTTGGAATAACGTGCTTTAGCCCCCTTTAGGCAGCACATAGATCCCCCCTTTAGGCATCACATAGTTAGATCCCCCTTTAGGCAGCACATAGATTCCCCCATAGTAGGCAGCACATAGTTAGAGCCCCCCTTTAGGCAGCACATAGGTAGAGCCTCCCTTTAGGCAGCACATAGAGCCCCCTTTAGGCATCACATAGTTAGATCCCCCCTTTAGGCATCACATAGTTAGATCCTCCCTTTAGGCAGCACATAGATTCCCCAATGTTAGGCAGCACATAGTTAGAGCCTCCCTTTAGGCAGCACATAGAGCCCCCATTTAGGCAGCACATAGATTCCCCCATATTAGGCAGCACATAGTTAGAGCCTCCCTTTAGGCAGCACATAGAGCCCCCTTTAGGCAGCACATATTTAGATCCCCCTTTAGGCAGCACATAGATTCCCCCATATTAGGCAGCACATAGTTAGAGCTCCCCTTTAGGCAGCACTGGTTTTATTTCACAGCCAAAAAAGGTATTTTTTTTATTTTATTTGAACAACTGTCAAACCAAATGTGATTTGCACTAGTGTGACAATGAGCAAAAAAGGTTGCCAGCGGAGTTCCCCTTTTAAGCAGAGGTCCCCAACCAGGGTGTCTCCAGCAGTTGCAAGACACACAGACTGAACTTATAGCCCTTTTAATACTGTAGTTAGTTGCTTGAAGGAACTTAAGTTTTACACTGGAGTACTCCTTTTAACCAGCGGTCCCCTCCCAACCAGGGTGCCTCCAGCTGTTGCAAGACACACGGACTGATCTTATAGCCCTTTTAATACTGTAGTTAGTTGCTTGAAGGAACTTAAGTTTTACACTGGAGTACCCCTTTTAACCAGCGGTTCCCTCCCAACCAGGGTGCCTCCAGCTGTTGCAAGACATACAGACTGATATTTGAGCACTAAAAAGGGCTTTTTTGGGTGCTGTCCTTAAAGCAGATGTTAGACTAGTGCTTTAGGAGTAAAGTGGACCCTGAATACACCACCTAGCAGCAACCTAGCTATCGCTTTCCCTATTACAGCAGGAGCAGCTTCCCTGTCTCTCCACTTTCTAAGCCTGCAGCATGCTGAATGAGGGTAAAATGGCATCCGTGCAGGCGGTAGGAGGGTCTGAAAGGGAGGGACTGCTGCTGATTGGCTGTAATGTGTCTGCTGACTCTGACTCACAGGGTCAAAGTTTACTGCAATGTTAAAGTATAGGGGGCGAATCGAACTTCACATATGTTCGCCTGGCGATGCAAACGCAAACATGCTAAGTTCGCCGGGAACTGTTGGCCGGCGAACAATTTGCGACATCTCTAGTGCCAGCTTCAGTGCATAAAGAGGGAAACACATCATCATGTAGCAATTTCACATATCCAGTGGCCTTGAGGTTTCCATTGATGAAGCATGGCCCCACTATCTTTGTACCCCATATACCACAGCATACCATCAATTTTTGTGTTCCAACAGTCTTGGAGGGATCTTTCCAATGTGGGTTAGTGTCAGACCAATAGCGGTGGTTTTGTTTGTTGACTTCACCATTCACATAAAAGTTTGCCTCATCACTGAACAAAATCATCTGCGTAAACTGTGGGTCCTGTTCCAAATTTTTTTGCCCATTCTGCAAATTCAGTGCGCTGATCTGGGTCATCCTCGTTGAGATGCTGCAGTATCTGGAGTTTGTAAGGGTGCCATTTGTGAGTAGCTAATATCCGCCGAAGGGATCTTTGACTAATGCCCCTCTCCAGTGACATGCGCTGTGGGCTCTTGCTGAATGAAGCTAGGACAGCCACTGATGTTTCTTCATTAGTCCACATTTTGGCAAATCCAACACTGAACCAGTTTCACGAAACTTAGCAAGCAGTTTGCTAACTGTAGCATGGGAGATGGGTGGTCTCGTAGGGTGTCTTGCATTGAAATCTGCTGCAATGACCCGGTTACTGCATTCACCAGACATCAACACAATTTCTATCTAGTCCTCACGTGCTAACCTCGACGACATGTCAATGGCTGTAAACAAAGAGAAACTTGTAAATAACTCATGAAAGAATAAAGTTACGTTAAAACCAAGCACACCAGTGTTTTTCTTGTGAAATTCCCAATAGGTTTGATGTGTCACATGACCCTCTTCCTATTGAAAAAACTAAAGTTGGATTCAAAATGGCCGACTTCAAAATGGCCGCCATGGTCACCTCCCATCTTGAAAAGTTTCCCGCCTCACATATACTAATGTGCCACAAACAGGAAGTTAATATGACCAACCATTCCCATTTTATTAAGGTGTATCCATATAAATGGCCCACTCTGTATGTACTACAGGTGGCAATGATTAGGGGAATATTTTCCAGTTCCCTATAAAAGAGATCCTCTGTCTGTACTAAAGTTGTATGACTAAGGATGAGCATATCAACCGAAACGTGTCCCCTGTACTTCTGCATCATTTGTGTGTGCTGATCTGAAAAATACTTATGGTTTTATCCGAGAAGCTGGGAACCTAGAATGAGGACTGCTGCAGCTGGACCGAGAGCACGCTGAATCTTTTATGCCTATCCTGCTCCTGTGATACTGAAGAAGAATACAAAGATGTGTCTTTGGTCTCCAGCGCCAGTTTTCTTTCAACCATCTAACTTTTTGATTATGGAAGCAGAACACAAAGCAGTTATTTGTAAGCTGAATTGTAAAAATGCAGGAATTTATCAGCAATAAAGGAGATTTGCCAATGCAGCAGACATTACAAAGTTTAAAGAACCCAAGAAGTAACATCTGAAGAGCTGAAATGACGTTAATATTGATTTTTTGATAACAGCCATGCTTGACATCAGTTTGCAGGTCAGTGAACTGATGAAGCATTTTCTTGTAATGAGTCAAAGCCTGTTGAGAAGTGAAATGTCTTTCCGTACTGTTTCTTGTTTTCTAAATTAAATACTTAAAAGATTTTTAAGGAAGAACAAAAAAATACCGGTGATAAAGGAAATTCTAGTGAATAATATAAAGAATATGTCACAATACAATATATTTGCTTGTACCATATGATTTTTTTGCTCCATAAAAAAGGCTTTGGTTCCTCCTTACATATATAATCTCTAAATAAATACAGTGGCCAATATTTTATTTATTTAAACTTTTACTTTTCAATGCAGTTTACAAAAAACACTTATTTATAATTTATTTACGAAGGTTATAGCGAGAAGTGGCCATCATCAATTAGCTATTATGATGTTTCCCATACAATGCACACACACAGAAGATCCCGCTTCCCTAGATCTCTATGGCACACCCTCGGAAACAGCAGCACCATGAATATCATTATTGAACAGTACTTAGCAGTGTAATGTAAAGTTCTAGCATAGCAGTGAGATATAATACAAGAGCTTTTAGAAGCTTTTTTTTATGTGCATCTGTGTGTGTGCCTGTCTTATTTTATGGACCAGATTCACATGAAACTGATATGTGCAGAAATTTTGACTTAATTTGTGCAAAAAACCTACATACACTGCTCAAAAAAATTAAGGGAACACTAAGATAACACATGCTAGATCTGAATGAATGAACTAATCGTATGAAGTTTCTAGCCCATCCGTCGGGCTCTTCATCAGGCTTATAAAACCATACAAATGACTAAATGACTAAAAAGACCCAGGGAGAAATTACAGCCGGGTCAAAGGTTAACATGACGTCACACATCGGGTCACACATCTATAGTTATACATAATAAAACATTCGTAAAACATGACATTTGAACCTATAATAACTATAATTACTAATATACTCCTGACCATACTCAGTGAGGGACCCGTTTTCTTTCTTTAAAAACACTGTAGTCCCCTCTTTGCGAGACACTGTCGAGCTTGAGAACGAGGCTCTTACATCAGCCCCATTCATAAAAAACAAAAACGGAACGAGGCTGACACATAGTACTACACTTTGTAAACAAAGTGTCACGATGTATCCAGCTCCCGTTCCTGTGAATGAAGTCAGAGGAAGATCACAGGTAAGTAATTAGACAATCTCTAACGCCAAGGATGAGGGATAAATTACTCTGTCCTAGACAGTATAACTTGGGTGAACAATATAGAATAATATCAATTACAACTAGATTGTGTTTCTAGTTGTAAATATCTTTATTGATTCCAAACAAGATATTTACAACTAGAAACACAATCTAGTTGTAATTGATATTATTATATATTGTTCACCCAGGTTATACTGTCTAGGACAGAGTAATTTATCCCTCATCCTTGGCGTTAGAGATTGTCTAATTACTTACCTGTGATCTTCCTCTGACTTCATTCACGGGAACGGGAGCTGGATACATCATGACACATTGTTTACAAAGTGTAGTACTATGTGTCAGCCTCATTCCGGTTTTGTTTTTTATGAATGGGGCTGACATAAGAGCCTCGTTCTCAAGCTCGACAGCGTCTCGCAATGAGGCGACTACAGTGTTTTGAAAGAAAGAAAATGGGACCCTCACTGAGTATGGTCAGGAGTATAGTAGTAATTATAGTTATTATAGGTTCAAATGTCCTGTTTTAAGAATGTTTTATTATGTATAACTATAGATGTGTGACCGGATGTGTGACGTCATGTTAACCTTTGATCCGGCTGTAATTTCTCCCCGGGTCTTTTTAAATTTGTATGTTTTTATATGCCTGATGAAGAGCCCGGCGGATGGGCTGGAAACTTTTATGTTGCAAATAAAGTCCCAAGTACCATCCGGTAACGGGATTGTGAGCATTATTGATCTTGAGGGGAATAGCCTGGAAAAGTCCATTTTTGCATAGCCTGTATCTAACTTTGATGTAATGTCCTTAAAACAAGTCTAAATGAGGCTCAGTAGTGTGTGTGGCCTCCACGTGCCCGAATGACCTCCCTACAATGCTTGGGCATGCTCCTGATGAGGTGGTGGATGGTCTCCTGAGGGATGTCCTCCCGGACCTTGACTAAAGCATCCACCAACACCTGGACAGTCTGTGGTGCAACGTGGCATTGTTGGATGAAGCGAGACATGATATTCCAGATGTGCTCAATCGGATTCAGGTCTGGGGAATGGGCAGGCCAGTCCATAGCATCAATGCCTTCCTCTTGCAGAAACTGCTGACACACTTCAGCCACATGAGGTCTAGCATTTTCTTGCATTAGGAGGAACCCAGGGCCAACCACACCAGCATATGGTCTCACAAGGGGTCTGAGGATCTCATCTCGGTACCTAATGGCAGTCAGGCTAACTCTGGCAAGTACATGAAGGGCTGTGCGCCCCCCCAAAAAAAAATGCCACCCCATACCATTACTGACCCACCACCAAACCAGTCATGCTGGAGGATGTTGCAGGTGGCAGAACATTCTCCACAGCGTCTCCAGACTCTGTCACGTCTGTCACATGTGCTCAGTGTGAACCTGCTTTTATCTGTGAAGAGCACAGGGCACCAGTGGCGAATTTGACAATCTTCGTGTTCTCTGACAAATGCCAAACGTCCTGCACTGTGTTGGGCTGGAAGCACAATCCCCACCTGTGGACGTCGGGCCCTCATACCACCCTCATGGAGTCTGTTTCTGACCGTTTGACTGGACACATGTAGATTTGTGGCCTGCTGGAGGTCATTTTGCAGGGCTCTGGCAGTGCTCCTCCTGCTCCTCCTTGCACAAAGGCGGAGGTAGCGGTCCTGCTCCTAGGGTCTCCTCTACGTCTCCTTGTAGCACCTCCATGCTACGGACACTATGCTGATAGACACAGCATACCTTCTTGCCACAGTTCGCATTGATGTGCCATCCTGGATGAGCTGCACTACCTGAGCCACTTGTGTGGGTTGTAGACTCCGTCTCATGCTACCACTAGAGTGAAAGCACTGCCAGCATTCAAAAGTGACCAAAACATCAGCAAGGAAGCATAGAAACTGAGAAGTGGTCTGTTGTCACTATCTACAGAACCAATCCTTTATTGGGGGGAGGTGTCTTGCTAATTGCCTATGATTTCCACCTGTTTTCTGTTCCATTTGCACAGCAGCATGTGAAATTGATTGTCAATCAGTGTTGCTTCCTGAGTGGACAGTGTGATTTCACAGAAGTGTGAATGACTTGGAGTTACATTGTGTTTTTTAAAGGGGTTATCCACCCTAAGGTGATTTTAGTACGTACCTGGCAGATAGTAATGGACATGCTTAGGAAGGATCTGCACTTGTCTTGGGGCTAAATGGCTATGTTCTGAGATTACCATAACGCTGTGGCTAGCTTTCTGTAAACTTGTATTTCCTGTTTGACTTTTCTTTTTTTGACTACAAATCCCTCAATTCCATTTTCCTCCCTCCCACACATCAGCCATCCCACCCATTGAAACAAAAGACCTGTGGTTTTTAATCAGGGTGCCTACAGCTGTTGCATTAGTTGCAGATTGATCTCTCTCCCACCAAGCGATCGCTCCACCTATTGAAGCAGACAGGCTCCCTGTCATCAGCTGACTAGTGAGTCAGGTCTCAGCCACATTGGAAGCTGGGAAAAATCCGAGACAACAGTCATTTTGTATGCTTTTAAAAATAAATAGTGGGGTGAAAATCACAGAAGAATTGTGAGAAAACCGTCACATACAGGTACAAACACTATATTATGAATTACACTAAATTTACAGCCCCTGTAGCATAGTCAAATAAAAAAAAAACTGGAATACCCCTTTAAGTGTTCCTTTTATTTTTTTGAGCAGTGTAAAATTACATTATTTGTGTCACATTTTTTATGAGTTTTGGATACTTTTTTACTAGGTCCCACATAAGTGGGATTAGTAAAAAAGAAATACGTCTCCACAGCCAATTTGGATCATGATTCTGGTTTGAAGCTACATAATAGTTGGTCTAAACTTAGACTAGATAGACTTTAGGTTTATCTGGAGCCTTTGATGACTGTCCCTCTTATTTTGCACTATTTAAGAATTAGATCAGAGCTTTTTAAACTTTTATGTTGGTGACAGGCTTTTTAGAACTGCATAGTTTTGCAACACACTCTACACTGCACATTTCATACATGCATCCTACATTGCCTTGTCTACTATTGCCACAATTGTAGACAACATATATAATATCTAAAGTATCAGTATCATTGTTAGAAATTTGTCTGCTACCCTCCTGTGCCATTTTATCACCCTCCCTTGTGCCATGTTACCACATTCCAGTGCCATTTTATCACCCCCTTTATTACCTCCTGTTCCAGGGTGTCCTTTATTTAACTGGAGGAGGGACCAACAGTAAGGGGACACCACAATGCCACATATATACAGGGCTCTCATGGGGATTCCATGCAGAATGTATATAGCGTGAACCCAGCCTAATTGCTGACTACCACTTGGCAAAAACATACATTGTTTTTTCACCCATGTTTTAATGCCGCAAATAGGAAAAACTATTTTTTTTTATATTTTTTTATGTGCTTTAATCCTACCTGCTGTTAAAGAGTGTATAGGCACTGTTATAAAAAGCTGAAGATATATGTATTGCCATAGATTATATAAATGTAAATATTGCTCAGTGACATTTACAGCATTGCTGCTAAGTGCACATCCTGGTCCTGGTGATCAGTCGTATGGACAGTGATGAGTCCCCATGAGTGTTCTAAAGAAATACAGGACACATTATGCTGTACCAGACTCTGTCTGAATACAATACCCTACGCTACCACCAAATATTAATATAAATAAATATTGTGACTGGATAATACCGTAATACAGTGACCATCATTCTGTGACTAAATAATACTTCCATACTGCAACTAAATAATAAACTCTACGGCAATACCAAAATAACCACCATAGTTTAAGCGATTTTAACTGAATATAGTGATCATATCGTGTTTAGATACCACAGAGGCAGTCTAAAGTTTATTATCGTACTACAGACTAGACAGATCAATAAAATACTGAACAAACACTGTAAAAAGCAGAATGAAGAATTAGAGAGGTTTTGCAGCCAAACTCTCCTGGGCGACCGGACATCAGGTGTGATGAGGTGAAACTGTTTGCTAGTAAGGAATGGATGCTAACAAATGGCATTCAGCAATTAATGGAAGCCATGCATGATACTTGATGAGCATCAGACAGTTGTCTTTACACCCATTGCCAAATTGGGCAGGAGAGTATGTAAGGACAAGGATTGTAATGCATGTTCGGATTGTGCTCGGACTTCGGATAGGGAACACATTTTTTTCATGATACTTATCCTTTAAGTATCAGCAGTATATATGTGGCTGCCACCCCTGTGCCATTTCATCCCCCCCTGTGCCATTTCATCCCCCCTGTGCCATTTCATCCCCCCTGTGCCATTTCACCCCCCCCTGTGCCATTTCATCCCCCCTGTGCCATTTAGTTTCCCCTGTGCCATTTCATTCCCCCTGTGCCATTTCATTCCCCCTGTGCCATTTCATCCCCCCTGTGCCATTTCATCCCCCCTGTGACATTTTATCCCCCCCGTGACATTTCATTCCCCCTGTGTAATTTCATTCCCCCTGTGCCATTTCATCCCCCCTGTGCCATTTCATCCCCCCTGTGCCATTTCATCCCCCCTGTGCTATTTCATCCCCCCCTGTGCCATTTTATCCGCCCCTGTGACATTTCCTTCCCCCTGTGTAATTTCATTCCCCCTGTGCCATTTCATTCCCCCTGTGCCATTTCATTCCCCCTGTGCCATTTCATCCCCCCTGTGCCATTTCATCCCCCCTGTGCCATTTCTTCCCCCCCCTGTGCCATTTTATCCGCCCCTGTGACATTTCCTTCCCCCTGTGTAATTTCATTCCCCCTGTGCCATTTCATTCCCCCTGTGTCATTTCATTCCCCCTGTGCCATTCTATCCCCCCTGTGCCATTTCATCCCCCCTGTGCCATTTCATCCCCCCCATTGCCATTTCATTCCCCCTGTGCCATTTCGTTCCCCCTGTGCCATTCTATCCCCCCTGTGCCATTTCATTCCCCCTGTGCCATTTCATTCCCCCTGTGCCATTCTATCCCCCCTGTGCCATTTCATCCCCCCCTGTGCCATTTCATCCCCCCCATTGCCATTTCATTCCCCCTGTGCCATTTCATTCCCCCTGTGCCATTTCATCCCCCCTGTGCCATTTCATCCCCCCTGTGCCATTTCTCCCCCCCCCTGTGCCATTTTATCCGCCCCTGTGACATTTCCTTCCCCCTGTGTAATTTCATTCCCCCTGTGCCATTTCATTCCCCCTGTGCCATTCTATCCCCCCTGTGCCATTTCATCCCCCCCTGTGCCATTTCATCCCCCCCATTGCCATTTCATTCCCCCTGTGCCATTTCATTCCCCCTGTGCCATTCTATCCCCCCTGTGCCATTTCCTCACCCATTGTGCCATTTTGTCAGATAAAGTTTCTTATATTCTCTTGTACTATTGATTTATTCAAAGTTTGTTAAAAGGTTAATGATCACAGGGACTAGGGAAGCGTTGACAAGCATGCGCCAGTGAATTTACTATAAACTTTTATCTGTACTTGCAGATTTTGCAGCAGATCTGCAGACAGTTCATGGAAAATCATATAAAATGCTCCCGCTCACAGCTTCAAATAAATCTTTAAGAATTTGATTTACAGTCCTAAGTGAGTGAGGTTTACTTCACTTGGCTGAGCCTAACTACACCACTGCAATGTATTATGTCTTTAAAGGAAAACGGTCACCTGTTCACCCGCACTATTACTCTGTGTATCGGGTTATAGTGCAGGGGGGTGGATGACTGTTTTCCTTTAAAATCAAGGCTGCACAAAGTCTTTGTAGCAAGATTTTTCATATGAAACTATTAAACTACAGCTGCTCTCCTTAATGAAATGGTTTTTTGATAGATAAATGGGAAAATCTCACTACAGGTCTGTGTGTAGCCTAAGCCTAAAGCTGCCCTTAGATAAAGTAATATCAGGATCTGCTGACAATGCAACGTCTTTGAGGGTTGGCCAAATAACTTATGGAGAGAACAAAAAAAGAAAAAAATGGAATTGTTTCTTCCAAAGCATGCAATCTTTCTATTCTTAGATCATATCCTACTCTGTAACATGGGGTCTGATAATTGTCTATTAAAAAGTTTAATTTCCTCAGTAAAAATGTTAATTTTGCATGGCACTGGGGAGATGAGCCAGACAATGTTAATGTTTATCTCCTTCATTCTATATTCCGTAGAAGTATTTTTATTCTCTGGAGTCAAGTAGGCATGAAAATGGAAGAAACAACATTAAAATTTTTATTTATAAATGAGCATTTAATACCTAAACCTCAGAACAGATGAATATTTGGTCTCTTTGGGTTAAGGGGTACTCCGGTACTTAACAACTTACCCCCTATCCATAGGATAGGGGATACGTTTCTGTCGCAGGGATCGAACCGTTTGGAGCACTCCATGTCCCCTGGCTCTCCCCATGCACTGAGCAGGCTGATGCGCCCCCTCCATGCTTGTGGTGGTCAACACAGCTCTGTGCATGGGGTGAGCTTGAGTACCAGGCAGGAGATGGGGGGGTTCCCAGCAGGGGCGGACATATCACTTGTTCAGATGGTTCGGCTGCACAGGGGCCCAGCGTGTTAGGGGGCCCCCCTAGTAACCCAGGTTACAGCCTGGGCCTCACAGTCTGGGCCCCTGCAGGGCCCCCTGCCAGTACTTCATACTATATGCTGCAGCAACAGGTCCCGGACCTGCCGCTGTCAGCAGTAATTTACCTTTAAACCGGCCGGGTGAGACGGACAGGCCAGGCCAGGGGCTGATGGGAACAGACGTGCCCCGCGCAGGCACGCACGTCTGTTCCAAGCCCCTGATGTCACGTGTCATGGCCTCTGACCCCGGCAGAAGCGACAGGAGCAGCAAACCCTCCCGCCTCACACGGCCGCATCGCTGAGCAGATAATGTGAGGAGAGCGACGGTCGGGTGCAGGGCGGTGGGGGAGGGGATTGTAATGATGATGAAGAGGACAGGAGGGGTGTTGAAGAGGTTGGTGGTGTAATGATAAGGAGGATTGGGGGTCTGGGAGAGCTTTGTGTTGATAAGGAGGACCAGAAGGGGGGTCAGGGGTGTAGTGATTAGGGGGTTTAATGTTGATGAGAAGGACTGGGGGGGTGTCAGCTGTGTAATACTGATGAGGTGCTTAAGGTATATGAGGTGATGAGGAGACTGAGGATGGAGTGTGTGGGGTGTATGGGGGTGATGAGGATGGAGTGCATGGGGTGTATGGGGTGATGAGGATGGAGTGCATGGGGTGTATGGGGGTGATGAGGAGACTGAGGATGCAGTGCATGGGTTGTATGGGGTGAAGAGGATGGAGTGCATGGGGTGTATGGGGTGATGAGGAGACTGAGGATGGAGTGCATGGGTTGTATGGGGTGAAGAGGATGGAGTGCATGGGGTGTATGGGGTGATGAGGAGACTGAGGATGGAGTGCATGGGGTGATGAGGAGACTGAGGATGGAGTGCATGGGGTGATGAGGAGACTGAGGATGGAGTGCGTGGGGTGTATGGGGTGATGAGGAGACTGAGAATGGGGTGCGTGGGGTGTATGGGGTGATGAGGAGACTGAGGATGGGGTGCATGGGGTGTATGGGGGTGATGAGGAGACTGAGGATGGAGTGCATGGGGTGATGAGGAGACTGAGGATGGAGTGCGTGGGGTGTATGGGGTGATGAGACTGAGGATGGGGTGTATGGGGTGATGAGGAGACTGAGGATGGAGTGCATGGGGTGATGAGGAGACTGAGGATGGAGTGCATGGGGTGAGGAGGAGACTGAGGATGGAGTGCATGGGGTGATGAGGAGACTGAGGATGGAGTGCATGGGGTGATGAGAAGACTGAGGATGGAGTGCATGGGGTGTATGGGGTGATGAGGAGACTGAGGATGGAGTGCATGGGGTGTATGGGGGTGATGAGGAGACTGAGGATGGAGTGCATGGGGTGATGAGCAGACTGAGGATGGAGTGCATGGGGTGTATGCAGTGATGAGGAGACTGAGGATGGAGTGCATGGGGTGATGAGGAGACTGAGGATGGGGTGTATGCGGTGATGAGGAGACTGAGGATGGAGTGCATGGGGTGTATGTGGTGATGAGGAGACTGAGGATGGAGTGCATGGGGTGAAGAGGAGACTGAGGATGGAGTGCATGGGGTGATGAGGAGACTGAGGATGGAGTGCATGGGGTGATGAGGAGACTGAGGATGGAGTGCATGGGGTTAGGAGGAGACTGAGGATGGAGTGCATGGGGTGATGAGGAGACTGAGGATGGAGTGCATGGGATGATGAGGAGACTGAGGATGGAGTGCATGGGGTGTATGGGGTGATGAGGAGACTGAGGATGGAGTGCATGGGGTGTATGGGGTGATGAGGAGACTGAGGATGGAGTGCATGGGGTGTATGGGGGTGATGAGGAGACTGAGGATGGAGTGCATGGGGTGATGAGGAGACTGAGGATGGAGTGCGTGGGGTGTATGGGGTGATGAGACTGAGGATGGGGTGTGTGGGGTGTATGGGGTGATGAGGAGACTGAGGATGGAGTGCATGGGGTGAGGAGGAGACTGAGGATGGAGTGAATAGGGTGATGAGGAGACTGAGGATGGAGTGCATGGGGTGATGAGGAGACTGAGGATGGAGTGCATGGGGTGATGAGAAGACTGAGGATGGAGTGCATGGGGTGTACGGGGTGATGAGGAGACTGAGGATGGAGTGCATGGGGTGTATGGGGGTGATGAGGAGACTGAGGATGGAGTGCATGGGGTGATGAGGAGACTGAGGATGGAGTGCGTGGGGTGTATGGGGTGATGAGGAGACTGAGGATGGGGTGTGTGGGGTGTATGGGGTGATGAGGAGACTGAGGATGGAGTGCATGGGGTGATGAGGAGACTGAAGATGGAGTGCATGGGGTGATGAGGAGACTGAGGATGGAGTGCATGGGGTGATGAGGAGACTGAGGATGGAGTGCATGGGGTGAGGAGGAGACTGAGGATGGAGTGCATGGGGTGATGAGGAGACTGAGGATGGAGTGCATGGGGTGTATGGGGTGATGAGAAGACCGAGGATGGGTTGTGTGAGGTGTATGGGGCGATGAGACTGAGGATGGGGTGCGTGGGGTGTATGGGGGAGATGAGGAGACTGAGGATGGGTTGCGTGGGGTGTATGGGGTGATGAGGAGACTGAGGATGGAGTGCATGGGGTGATGAGGAGACTGAAGATGGAGTGCATGGGGTGATGAGGAGACTGAGGATGGAGTGCATGGGGTGATGAGGAGACTGAGGATGGAGTGCATGGGGTGAGGAGGAGACTGAGGATGGAGTGCATGGGGTGATGAGGAGACTGAGGATGGAGTGCATGGGGTGTATGGGGTGATGAGAAGACCGAGGATGGGTTGTGTGAGGTGTATGGGGCGATGAGACTGAGGATGGGGTGCGTGGGGTGTATGGGGGAGATGAGGAGACTGAGGATGGGTTGCGTGGGGTGTATGGGGTGATGAGGAGACTGAGGAGAGAGTGCGTGGGGTGTATGGGGTGATTCAGTGGTGTATAGTGATTGGCAGTATTATATTAATAGAGTACAGTGGTTGGCAGTATTATATTCAGGGGAACAGTATTTGGCAGTATTATATTCGGGGGTACAGTGGTTGGCAGTATTATATTCAGGGGGTACAGTATTTGGCAAGGTTATAATGATTATTGTCATCATACAGAGGATGAGGATCTACTGACAAATTAAGGAACCAATGATGTCCAGGTGTCAGACTCTGCAGAGAAGATGGAAGAAATCCTGGTGTCTGGACCAGATGAAGAAAAAAAGTAAAGACAACAGAGAAGACGTCACTCAGGTCAGTGATATCATTGTGTATTTTCCTAACTGTCCCATCAGAGCTGTAGTCACTGATATCATTGTGTAGTCTCCTGACTGTCCCATCAGCTGTAGTAACTTCAGACATGATGGGAGTTGCAGCTTTCCAACATCTGGGGAGCCACATGAACCAAGGTGATTGGTGGGGGTCCCATGAGTCAGACCCCCACCATAAAAATGGGCTATTTATTTTAAAATGCCTGAGCCTATTTTTGGTCCCAGTCTGGCCCTGCCTGTAAGTCACTTCTATCACTAAGGATAAGAAGCCAAGGAACCAGGGGGTGCCAAGGGGTGTCGTGCTAAGTCCAGGGGTGTGAATGTAAAGGGGAGCACTGCCCTCTGCCTCCCAGCTAGATACGGGTCAGGCTGACCCGGGGGAGTACTCACTGGGCCGCACACTGAGAGGGACAGGGGCCACCTGGAGCCCACCTCAGGAGCCGTTCCATCCACCTGTGGTGGACAAGGCAAGTGGCGACACTACACGCGCGGGGTAAGTGGAGGCCCTCCGGTGGGGTCTAGGTACATGAGGGGGCACAGTGCTGGGGGGGGGGGGCAGGCACATTCTTTGCACAGGGGCCCTCTGCTGTCTGTGTCCGCCCCTGGTTCCCAGCATACATGGACCCCATGATCAGACAATAATTCCCTATCCTGTGGATAGGGGATACGTTTTTAGGTTCCAGAATACTTCTTTAACTCCTTAAGGACTCAGCCCATTTTCACCTTAAAGGGGTACTCCGGTGAAAACTTTTTTTTTTTTTTTAAATCAACTGGTGTCAGAAGATTAAACAGAATTGTAAATTACTTCTATTAAACAATCTTTATCCTTCCAGAACTTATTAGCAGCTGTATGCTACAGAGGAAATTCTTTGCTTTTTGAATTTCTTTTTTGTCTTGTCCACAGTGCTCTCTGCTGACACCTTTGTTCATGTCAGGAACTGTGCAGAGTAGCATAGGTTTGCTATGAGGATTTTCTCCTGCTCTGGACAGTTCCTGAAATGGGCATCAGGTGTCATCAGATAGCGCTGTGGACAAGACAGAATAGAAAAAAAAATGGGATAAAGATTTTTTAATAGAAGTAATTTACAAATCTGTTTAACTTTCTGGCACCAGTTGATTTAAAAACAAAAAATGTTTTCCACCGGAGTACCACTTTAAGGACACAGCCAATTTTATTTTGGCGTTTTTGTTTTTTCCTCCACGCCTTCTAAAATTCATAACTCTTATATTTCCATTCACAGACCCATATTAGGGCTTGTTTCCTGTGTGACCAGTTGTACTTTGTAATGACATCACTCATTTTACCCTAAAATGTGTGGTAAACCCAAAAACATATTTTTTATGTAAGGAAATTTTAACGAAAATCATAATTTAGCAAATTTGGGGGGTTTCGTTTTTGCGCTGTACACTTTACATGTTTTCTTTATTCTCTGGGTCAATACAATTAAAATGATACCCATGGTTACTTACATTTCTATTATTGTACTGCTTTTAAAAAATCTCAAACTTTTTTTTTTTACAAAATCAGTATGTTTTAAATTGCCCTATTTTGAACACCTGTAACTTTCTTATTTTACCGTACTCTGGGATGTGTGAGGGCTCATTTATTGCGCCATGATCTGTGGTTTGTTTTAACTCCCTGTTTGCATATATGTGACTTTTTGATCGCTTTTTATTTTAAAAAAATAGCAGTTTGATGTGACAAAAAAGCAGACATTTTTGACTTTTTTTTTTACGTATACGCCGTTCGTTGTAGTGGATCATTAACATTATATTTTTATAGTTTGGACATTTACGCAAGCAATTATACCAAATATGTTCATTATTTATAGTTTTTTACGCTTTTTTGTATTTATATGGGGAAAAGGGGTGACTTAAATCTTTATTGGGGGAACGGCTTTTTCACATTTTTATTTTATTTTTTTTTAAACTTTTTTTTTACATTTATTATACACGTTTTTAGTCCCCATAGGGGACTATTTATAGCAATCATTAGATTGCTAATACTGTTCAGTCCTATTCATAGGGCATAGCATTAATCAGTATTATTGGCAATCTTCTTCTCTGGTCTGCAGGAAGGCAGATCAGTGCAGAAGACCCCAGGAGATGGACAGAGGCAGGGGAGGGGATCTCTGTCCGCCATCTTGGCTAATCTGATCCCCCCGGCGCTGCCGTGGGCGATCAGATCCGCCATTATAAGTGCTGTACTGCCGTAGATGCCGTTAGCTGTATTGATCCCAGCACCTGAGGGGTTAATGGCAGACATCAGCGCAATCGCTGATTTCCGCCATTACCGGCGGGTCCATGGCTGCTGACAGCCGCCGGGACCTGCCGGGAACAAGCAAGCGCAGCTCATGCGCTCGCTACACAGCCGCGCTGTAAATGTATGGCCCTGTGCGCTAAGTGATGCTATGCAGCGCCATACATTTACTGTGAATGTCCTTAATGGGTTAAAGATGCTATTCAGCTATTAAAAGCATATCCCCTATCCACAGGTCAGGAGATAAGTGTCTGATCAAGAGGTCAGACCCCCACGATCGCCAGAATGGGACATGACTCTCCACACTGAATGCTCCGGCCCCCACCTTCCTAGACATCCTCCTCTGAGCAGTAACAACACTCTTGGCCAATCACCAACTTAGGATGGACACCGCTACATCTCAGAAGGTATGGGTTGGAGCATTTAATGAGGAGAGTTGGGCCCCATTTAGAGATCATAGGGGGTCCCAGAGGTCAGACCCCCCCCCCCCCCACCATCAAACACTTTCCCCCAATCCTGTGGATAGCGTATACCTTTTTTAAATCTGGACAACCTCTTTAAAGACAAAAGTCTGGCCTGGCTTTTTGTTACTTTTCTGGTGTCTACATAAACATAGCAACATCAAGGGTAGCTAACATTCGTTAAATGGTAAAATTTAAGGGTTAACAGTTAACAAAGATGTATTTTGTCAACAAAGATGTATTTACCCGGCGACGTTTCTTTTTAACGTAGGATTTTAGTATATTACGTTGTTTTTTTTTTGGTTTTGGTTTTTTAACTAGTGATAAGTCACATTTCTCTTTTTAATGTTCTCTGAAAGTCAATTTCAACGTAGGTTAAATTACACTATGGTTAAAATGGTTAAATTACACTATGGTTAAAAGGCCAGGAATTATTGAACTAGTGGCAAAGACAAACAAACCACAGGATGTGTAGGACTATTTGGCCAGCACAAACAACATGTCTTAGGCCTTTATTCTAGGGTGAGGTTTATGGCACTTTATCATATAAACCGTATTCCTACATTGCAGTTATCCAGTTCACTGAATGCAGAAGCAACAAAGTGAACAATAGATGTTATTCAAATTGCTTTGGTTTTGTAGGGTGACATAAACATATGTATTCATAGCAATGGTGACTCATTTGTAAATGGATCAAAGGAACTTCTTTGCACATACTAAACCCTGGATGTAACCATAGCAGCCTGAATAAAAGCAACAATTCTGTACATTCAGAGAGGCAGAAATGTTACATAATAGACATTAGGTATACTATCTATTCCAAAGCTAAATGTTATCTTATTTTATGACTAAAAAGTTACCCATTGAGGACACAACTAATTTTCATATTTGTTTTTTCCTCCTTGCTTTTTAACCCCTTTAGGACATTGGACTTAAATGTACATCCTGATCCGCTGTGACTTAGCGCACTAGGACATACATTAACATCCTGGAACGGTGCTCGCAGCATGCTTGGCAGGTCCTGGATGCTATCAGCAGCCAGGGACCCACCGGTTATGGTGATCGCGCTGATGACCACCATTGACCCCTCAGATGCCGTGATCAATACAGAAGACAGCATCTGAGGCCATGCGGAAATACACGGCCGCGGGGATACGATCATCCAAGATGGTGGACAGAGGTCCCCTTACCTGCCTCCCCTGCTCTCCCTGGATCTTCTTCTCTGGTCTGACGTCGAGCAGACTAGAGAAGAAGATCGCCGATAATACCAAAAAGTGCTATGCCTATGCATAACTCTGAACAATATTAGCAATCTAATGGTTTCTATAAATAGTAACCTATGGGGACATAAAATTGGAAACAAAAAGTTAAAAAATAAATAAAAATAAAAAATAACATGAAAAAGCCCCTCCCCAATAAAAATGTAAATCACCCCTTTTTCCCATTTTACCTAAAAAAAAAGGGTAAAAGTAAATTAACCCTTTCCTGCAAATGGACTTAATTGTACGACCATTTTTTCTGTGTGTTCCCGCTAATGGATGTACAATCACGTCCATTACATAGTAACATAGTAACAAAGTTCATAAGGTGGAAAAAAGACCAGAGCCCATCACGTTCAACCTATAACCCTAATAAGACCCTACCGGAGGAAGGCAAAAAAAAAACTCATACTATTAAAATTTGTATAAAAAATACACAGAGGCCGGACTAAGTGCTTTTGCACGAAATCAACCGCTTAATCGCCTCCTGAGCTTCCCTCATTGATCTCCACCTCATGAACATGATTTGAGCCTCGCAGCAGTCAACGTATCAACGGTGAGTTGCCTGACTTATTCCTTTTTTACATATATTGTGTGAACTACTTACCTGTGTCTTGGCACCACCGTAACGCATGGAGAAAGTTTTCACAATGGATTGCCTCTATCACGTGTATTAGGAATATTGATTTTTCATGAACATTCCTAGACTTTTCTATATCAATATATTTTTTGCACTTGATTTTCCGTTAGGTGCCACCCTTTGTTCTTCTCTTTATTAACTATAGATTTGTAAATTACTTCTATAAAAAAAATCTTAATCCTTTCAATAATTATCAGCTGCTGAAGTGGAGTTGTTGTTTTCTGTCTGGTAACAGTGCTCTCTGCTGACATCTCTGCTTGTCTCGGGAACTGCACAGAGTAGAAGAGGTTTGCTATGGGGATTTGCTTCTAAACTGGGCGGTTCCCGAGACACATGTCATCAAAGAGCATTTAGACAGAAAAGATCAACTCAACTTCATCAGCTCATAAGTACTTAAAGGATTAAGATTTTTTAATAGAAGTGATTTACAAATCTGTTTAACTTTCTGGAGCCATTTGGTATATGTAAAAAAGTTTTTTCCTGGATAGCCCCTATAAAAGACGCATTATTGAAGGCAACATTAAATTGTTTTAGACTTGTCAGTAAAAGCAGAAAAAGCAAGAGACCACTGTGGTACCCATCAGAAGTGGCTAAAATCATTAAAAACAAAAAGCTATCATTTAGTAATTATAAAACAACCCAGAGCTATGAAGATAGGGAAATCTACAAGATTAGGCAGAAAGAGGCCAAGCAAGTCATAAGAACTTCTTAAGCGCAGGCAGAAGGAAAACTAGCTCAGTCTGTGAAAAAAGGGGATAAGACATTCTTCAGATATATAAATGAAAACAAGGAATAACTAAATTAAAAACAAAGGAAGGAAGGTATGTAGAAGAGAATAAAGGGCTAATCGACTGCCTTAAAGGGGTATTCCAGGCAAAAACTTTTTTTATATATATCAACTGGCTCCGGAAAGTTAAACAGATTTGTAAATTACTTCTATTAAAAAATCTTAATCCTTCCAATAGTTATTAGCTTCTGAAGTTGAGTTGCTGTTTTCTGTCTAACTGCTCTCTGATGACTCACGTCCCGGGAGCTGTCCAGCTCCTATGGGGATATTCACCCATCATGCAAGGGATATTCTCCCATCATGCACAGCTCCCGTGACGTGACATCGTCATTGAGCAGTTAGACAGAAAACTTCAGAAGCTAATAACTATTGGAAGGATTTAGATTTTTTAATAGAAGTAATTTACAAATCTGTTTAACTTTCCGGAGCCAGTTGATATATATATAAAAAGTTTTTGCCTGGAATACCCCTTTAATGAATACTTCTGTTCAGTTTTTACAGAAGAAAAAGAAGGAAAAGGACCTCCATTAGGGAGGAAGACTAATGAATCGTTTGATGCATGTGTCTTTACAGAGGAAGAGGTTCCACGTTTGCTGTGAATTAATAACTAATTTATGTGACATGAATATCTTTTTTACAAGTAGATAATCTGGAATTCAGAAATAAATGTTCGCAACATTTTTGAGTTGTTCACACAAAAATGCAGAATGTACGGATCAAAATTAACCACTAACATTAAAAGGGGTACTCCGGTGGAAAACATTTTTTTTTAAATCAACTGGTGCCAGAAAGTTAAACAGATTTGTAAATTACTTCCATTAAATAATCTTAATCCTTCCAGTACTTATCAGCTGCCGTTATGATCCACAGGAAGATCTTTTCTTTTTGGATTTCCTTTCTGTCTGACCACAGTACACTCTGCTGGCACCTCTGTCCATTTAGGAACTGTCCAGAGTAGGAGCAAATCCCCATAGAAAACCACTCCTGCTGTGGACAGTTCCTGACATGGACAGAGGTGTCAGCAGAGAGCACTGTGGTCAGACAGAAAGGAAATTCAAAAAGAAAAGAACTTCCTCTGTAGCATACAACAGCTGATAAGGACTGGAAGGGTTAAGATTTTTTAATAGAAGTAATTTGCAAATCTGTTGAACTTTCTGGCACCAGTTCATAAAAATATATATATATATATATATATATATATATATATATATATATATATATACACACACATTTTCAAGTGAAGTACCCTTTTAAGTATAAAATTAAGTTTTTTAGTAACATTAAATATGTCATGAAAAAACTAATTTAACGTGCCCCAAAGTTATTACAATATAAAGTGGGACAGGTCAGATTTGAAAAATGAGCCTTGGTCCTGAAGGGTTAATAAACATATTTGGTATTTCTGCATTCGTAAATGTCAGAACTATCCAACTATAATGCAAATGATTCTGTACAGTGGGCATCGTAAACATAAAAATAAAAAAAATAAAAAAGTACAAAATTGCTGTCTTTTGGTCACATCACATAAAAAAATAAATAAATAAATTATAGTAATTTGATCAAATAGTCCCATGTACACAAAAGTGGTACCAAAAAATTAGCCCTCATACATCACCGTATATGAAAAATGAGAAAGTTATAGGTGGTCAAATTAGTGTGATTTTAAACAAACTTATTTTGAGTTTTTTTTTAAAACAATACAATAATAGAAAAGTATGTTATCATGATATCATTTTAATCTTATTGACTCACAGAATCAAGAAAAAATGTCCATTTTAAAAATGAAACTCTCCAAAATTTGCTAAATTCGTTTTAATTTTCAATTTCCTCACAGAAATAATTTTTTGGGGGTTTTCCCATACATTTTATTGTAACATGAGTGGTCACTACAAAGTAAAATTGGTGACGCAAAAAACAAGCCCTCACATGGGTTTTTAGATGGAAATATAAAATAATTATGGCTCTTAGAAGGCGAGGGAAAAAAAACAAAAATGCTAAATAAAATTGGCTGTATCCTTAACCCCTTAAGGACGCAGCCCATTTGGGCCTTAAGGACGCAGACAATTTTATTTTTACGTTTTCTTTTTTCCTCCTCACCTTCAAAAAATCATAACTCTTTTATATTTTCATCCACAGACTAGTATGAGGGCTTGTTTTTGCACAACCAGTTGTCGTTGTAATGCCATCACTCACTTTACCATAAAATGTATGGCACAACCAAAAAAATACTATTTGTGTGGGGAAATTAAAAAGAAAACCGCAATTTTGCTAATTTTGGAAGGTTTCATTTTCCTGCCGTACAATTTACGGTAAAAATGACATGTGTTATTTATTCTTTGGGTCAATACGATTAAAATGATACCCATGATAACATACTTTTCTATTACTGTTGCACTTAAAAAAAATCACAAACTTTTTAACCAAATTAGTGCGTTTAAAATCCCCCTATTTTGAAGACCTATAACTTTTTCATTTTTCCGTATAAGCGGCGGTATGAGGGCTCATTTTTTTCACCGTGAACTTTACTTCTTATTGATACCATATTTTCTTATATAAAACTTTTAATACATTTTTTATTAATTTTTTTGGGAATAAAACGTTATTTTTTTTATTTTTTACATTCACGCCGTTCACCGTACGGTATCATTAACATTTTATTTTAATAGTTCAGATATTTACGCACGCGGCAATACCAAATATGTATATAAAATATTTTTTAAACACTTTTTGGGGGTGAAATAGGGAAATTAGGACAATTTACGTTTTTTTGGGGGAGGGTGTTTTACACATTTTTTTTACTTTTATTTTTACACTTTAATAGTCCCCATAGGGGACTATTTATAGCAATCATTCGATTGCTAATCCTGTTCAGTGCTATGTATAGGACACAGCACTAATCAGGGTTATCGGTCATCTACTGCTCTGGTCTGCGGGAAGGCAGATCAGAACAGAAGACTCCCGGAAGACAGCGGAGGCAGGTGATCGGATCGCTGCGGCAGCGCTAGTGTCCGCAATGCTGCAGATGACGTGATCTGTATTGATCACGACATCTGAGGGGTTAATGGCGGACATCCACGGAATCGTGGGTGTCCGCCATTACCGGCGGGTCCCTGGATCAACAGCCGGGACCTGCCGCACATGATCCAGGCATCGCTCCGATGCCCGTGGTTATGCTTAGGACGTAAATGTACGTCCTGGTGCGTTAAGTACCACGTCACCAGGACGTACATTTACGCCCTTCATCATTAAGGGGTTAAAGGGAACCAATCAGCATATTTTACCATACATAATGCTTGGCAATCCGTTATATATGCTGGCATTGTTATCCACACCATCCCCGGGGGACATTTGTGCCCCCAGGGATGGTGAAGATATTAAAGGGGTTATCCAGGAATCAGAAAACAGGCCTTTTTTCTTTCAAAGACCTCCTTGTCTCAACTTGTGGTATAACAACTTGGCTCCATTCACTTCAATGCAACTGAGATGCAGAACCACATCTGAACTGGAGACAAGAAGGGCGCTGTCTTTGAAAGAAAAAAGGCCTGTATTTTAATTCCTAGAATACCCCTTTTGCTGCGGCCGTGGTCCCGCCCCAACAGCTTGAATGATATCTCGCATCACCGCTCTGCTCCATCTGCTTAGGGAGCGGAGTGGTGACGCATGCCGTCATTCAAGCCATCGGGGTGGGGCCACGGCCACAGCGAATGGAGCTGGCAAGTGTAAGTCCCCGCCTAGGGAACTACTTGCCGGGTGGCCTGGGGGGTGGGACTTTATATCTTAATATCTCCACCATCCCAGGGGGCACAAACATCCCCCGGGGATGGTGAGGATAACAATTTTAGCATATATAATGCATTGCCAAGCGTTATGCTAAAATATGCTGATTGGTTCCCATTAAAGGAGTACTGGAGTTATAGAACACTTATCCCCTATCCACAGTGTCTGCTCATGCGGGATTCAACCGCTGGGAGCCACCGCAATCTCCTGTACGAGGCCTGGCTCTGCCGCGCCTCTTCCTCTATGTATCCCTATGGGAAAGATGGAGATGCAGCATTCGTCCATCCCCGCCGCTCCAATAGAGCTGAATTGTAGGGGCGTGTCTGTCGACCTCTTAGTGAGGTCGACGACACAAATATTAGCCGCGCAGAGCCTCGGCGGTTCCAGGGCCCTGAACGGGAGATCGCAGAGGGTCCCAGTGGTCGGACCCCCCACGATCAGACACTTATCTCCTATCCTGCACATAGGGGATAAGTGTTCTATGTCTACAGTATTCCTTTAAGGCCCAAATGTGCTGTGCTGTGAATCCAACCTGCTTCTAAATCACATACCTTTTTTTCATTATCATGTCCATCATACAATTCTAATCTGTGAATCCCTATTAACATTAATGTTTGGGGATTACCCTCATTTTTTCCTTAATGTGCTCAATAAGCCTTGGTGACCCTTCTTCCCATATATGGACTAATAGTGTTCTCTGAATCCTGTATTTATAGCCCCTATTTTGTTACCAAGATGAAATATTTTTCAGATGCATACTATCGCACAGTTTCATTGCTAAGAGGGTGCAGGGGGTGCAGACCCCACCGGGTGACACCCCTGAGTGGGGTGACACCACCAGGGCTGATGGGACTTTTCTGCATCAATCATTTTCCCCTATGCTGCTCCTGCTCTGGAGAGACGGGCAGCAGCGCAGCATAGGAAGCCCCAGCACAGGAAGAGGATGAAGGCTGAGAGCGGACAGGCCTCCTAGGAACACAGAGCAGTCGCTTCATGTGAGGGTGAGTGGTGCTTTGACACTGTGCTCTGCCTTTCTCCTTCTCTGACAAGCAGCATTATTTTAGGCAGCTGTCTAATGTGTATAATATCAGTCCAGTGGGGCCACTTTCGCTTCCACTGTGTTCACAGGTCGCATTACTGCCACAATTTTTTTTAAATGGCGAAGTTTTACTGTGATTTTGAAAAATCGCAGTAAAACTGGGCTATGTTTAATACAATTTTTCAAAAAATTGTGGCAGTAATGCAACCTGTGGACACAGTAGGAGGGAAAGGGACCTCACTGGCACAACTATATGTGGGTTGTGCCAGTACACTAACTTTTGGTTGCTTTTTTGCTCTGTTATCATTAAAGGGGAACTTCAGTACATTTTTTTCATCCCCTATACACAGGATAGGGGATGAGTGTCTGATCACCGTAATGTTTAACCGCTGGGACTCCATACAGTCTCCTGCCCAGTGTCCAGCTTTCCTAGTGCATGGAACGACCTCCAACACACCCCCTCCATGCATCTATATGGGAGAGCCGGCGATACATGAACACTGTATCTCCGGCTCTCCTAAAGGGGAGTCCCAGCTGTCGGACCCCCTGCAATCAGACACTTATGCCTCAATGAGTCAGAACAAAGTTCTTGATTCTGACAAGGGACTATGTTTAAATGAGAACAAGAAGAATAATTTTTTTTTTTTTAAATCTCTATCCTTCCTTTTTTCTATTTTTTAACAAAGCATTGCCTTCTTCTTTCTTTGCTTTTTGTAAAGCTTTTGTCAAGACATCTTGTGGATAGCCTCTATGATCACAGTGTCTAAATGGTTAATGACTGTTAAATGGGTACTCCACTGGAAAACATTTTTTTTAAATCATCTGGTGCCAGAAAGTTCAACAGATTTGCAAATTACTTCTATTAAAAAATCTTAACCCTTCCAGTACTTATCAGCTGTTGTATGCTACAGAGGAAGTTCTTTTCTTTTTGAATTTCCTTTCTGTCTGACCACAGTGCTTTCTGCTGACACCTCTGTCCATGTCAGGAACTGTCCAGTAAAAAGAAAAGAGAGCGCTCCATAGCGTAAAACCGCCCGGGTGAGGGAAACAATTAAATGGAAAAGACCCGTACCGCAGGCGGTTGTGTGAACTTGGTCAGCGAGAGTGAGTAGTAGGGCCCACTCTGCAGCCTCCCAACCAAACAAGCAGTAGTGGATGTGGCCTTCCAAAGGACGGTGGGTAACCATGGCGCTGACCAGGGATAGGCACGTCAGGTGAGTAGAATGAAGGATTTTAATTAAAACAATGCAACGCGTTTCACCGCACTTGTGCGGCTTCATCAGGCATGACAATCAAGGTAGGGAGTGATCTTATATATCGAGCAATATTAACTCTAAGTGTATTTTATATTTATTTATATATTTTTTAGATATATATTTTTTAAATATTTTTATTTCCATAACAATTGAATTGAACAAATTAGAATAATTTTGTTGCGCATAAGGGTGCACATCACCTTACAAAAAATCCATATGTAACATGGTCACGCCATAAAAAAATTATATATTTTTAATGGGAGAGCAAAAAATAATGACAAGAAATTAAATTAATAAAATGAATGATACAATGTATCATGACATAAATTCAATGAATAAAATCAATGACATAATATATTATAATATAAAATAAAAAGTGGTACAAAGAAAAAACTAAAATCATATATAAAAAACACTGTGTACGAACAGAGCACCAAGATCAAGATTATCGCATATTGTCGATCGTTTCATTCAACCCCTGGGGAATTAATGTAGACAGTTTATGGATCCAGAAGGATTCCCGATTTATTAAAGGTTGGAGTCGATTGGGGTAATCCTCTGGAATATGTTCAAGTATAATAAATTTTAATGCACTCATATCACCTTTATATATAATGGAAAAATGTTTAGATCTATGTTTGCACGGTGCTACCCACATATTGCAAATTGCAATTACAAGACAGTAAATATATGGCAAATTGTGCACCGCAGTGAACCAAATTTTTTATTTGTTTGTAGGGATTGAAAACTCTCGATCTTGGTGCATCATGCTGCAGCAAAGACATCTACTTTTATTACATGGGACGCACCCTTTCTCTACTATCCCATATTATTTTTTGTATGGCGTGACCATGTTACATATGGATTTTTTGTGAGGTGATGTGCACACTTATGCACAACAAAATTCTTATATTCAAATTTGTTCGATTTAATTGAGTATGGGAATAAAAATATAAAACAAAATATGTATAAAAAATATACATAAATATACACATAAATAAAAATTATATATATAGAGTTTTGGTTCCCAATGTATATGTGTGCATGCCCCTCACACTTATATCCTATATGCCATGTGAATTTGTTACATGGTTATGTTTTTTATAAAAATAAAAAAAATTGTAATGTAACTTGATTTTAACTATTGTTAAGAATATAATGCAGGTTGTGAAAGAGCTTACATTGCTCAATATATAAGATCCCTCCCTACCTTGATTGTCACACCTGATGAAGCCGCGCAAGGGTGGTGAAACGCATTGCATTGTTTTAAATAAAATCCTTATTTCTACTCACCTAATGTGCCTATCCCTGGTCAGCGCTGCGGTAACCCACTGTCCTTTGGAAGTCCACATCCAGAACCTGTCCAGAACAGGATTTGCGCCTTCTCTGGACAGTTCCTGACATGGACAGAGGTGTCAGCAGAGAGCACTGCGGTCAGACAGAAAATAAATTCAAAAAGAAAACATCTTCCATCTTCCTAAGCACTGGAAGGATTAAGATTTTTAAATAGAAGTAATTTGCAAATCTGTTTAACTTTCTGGCACCAGTTTCTTTAAACAAAAGGTTTTCCAGTGGAGTACCCCTAAAATGTTAGCAGTGAGTGTCCAGCTACTGATAGTAGCCATGTGTGCGCAACTCCTGCATTCACTTCATAGTCACTTAACATGTACGCCCTTGGTTGTAGGTTACTATAGGTTTACTATAACTGCAAGAGTGTACATGTATTGCATATACTTTTTGGAGAACCCCTTAAAAAGAAGACTGGCTAGAACAAATACACTGGGGGGATTTTACTACAACTGTATAATTGTTACAGTACAATTCTAACAGTTTCTACACATAATATTCAGGTTTCTTTCCTAGATTTATGTCTGTGTGTGAAAGTTAGTTCAGAATGGGTCATTTCTACTAGGTACTGTAAAGGTACGCCTGTAAATGCTATACTCCATGCATCGTTGTGTTACCTATTTAACATCCTCATCATTAAAACTTCCCATTGGCGAGGTAGTACCGGCTCACTCTAACTGTACTTGCCATGTGGATTTTTTGTTATGAGTGGTGACTTGCGGACATGATTTTTAGACTAAATTCACATTACAATTTTGCCATATTGTTTTGAATCAGTTTTGGAAAACTTATCCCTCAAAAATGACAAAACTGGATGCAATTGTTTGCTCAATATGGTTTCCATAGACTACGATGTTATAAAAACTGTTGATTTTTTTTTTTTTTTTTTATAAAGGACCCAAAACTCTTTGCAAACAGAAAAACCGTACAGAAAGGTAGACAAAAAAACAGCAAATAAATAAGCCAGCAGTTTTTCCTACCCAATATAGCATGCAGTACTGCGACATATGTAATATAATTCATACATTTATGCCTCTCATTCCTTTGGATTCTGTCTTTCCCAAAGCTTCAGAAAGCAGCTATCCCTGTGTGGCTAAAAAAGTGCCCACTCTTGGATATCTAGTATCTTACAGATCTTACAGATCAAGGCATCTGCGTCAGTGTGGTACTTTGAATGGATGATTGAATAGCCCACAGCGCTGCCGTGGGGATCCGATTATCCAGCATGGCAGCCGGAGGTCCCCTCACCTGGCTCCGGCCGTCTCCTGGGGTCTTCTGCTCTGGTCTGAGATCGAGCAGACCAGAGCAGAAGATGACCGATAACACTGATCAGTGCTATGCTCTATGCATAGCACTGAACAGTATTAGTGATCAAATGATTGCTATAAATAGTCCCCTATGGGGACTATTAAAGTGTAAAAAAAAAAGTAAAAAAATTAGAAAAATCCCCTCCCCAATAAAAAAGTAAAACGTCCGTTTTCCCATTTTACTCCCAAAAAAGCGTAAAAAAATTAATACACATATTTGCTATAACCTCATGCATAAAAGTCTGAACTATTAAAATATATTGTTAATTATCCCATACGGTGAACTGTGTAAACGTAAAAAAATTAAAAGAAGTCCAAATTGCTGCTTTTTTGTCACATTTTATTCCCAAAAAATTTATAAAAAATTTATAAAAAGTAAAACCTAAGCAAAAGTGGTACTGATTAAAAACTACAGATCATGGGGCAAAAAATTAGCCCTCATACTGCCCCATATACAGAGAAATTTGAAAGTTGTAGGTGGTCAAAATAGGGCAAATTCAAACATACAAATTTTGTTAAAATGGTTTGAGATTTTTTTTAAGTGGTACAATTATAGAAAAGCATATAACATGGGTATCATTTAAATCGTATTGGCCCACAAAATAAAGAAAACATGTCATTATTACCAGAAAGTGTACAGCGTGAAAACAAAACCTTCCAAAATTTGCTAAATTGTGTTTTTCTTTTCAATTTTCCCACATAAATAATATTTGTTTGGTTGGAAATATAAAAGAGTTATGAGTTTTAACCCCTTAAGGACGCAGCCCTTTTTCACCTTAAGGACTGAGCCCTTTTTTGCAATTCTGGCCACCGTCGCTTTATGAATTAATAACGCAAAAACACTTTTACCGAATATTCTGATTCTGAGATTGTTTTTTCGTGACATATTCCACTTTATTTTGGTGGTCAATTTTCGGCACTACTTGCAACCTTTTTTTGGTGAAAAATCCCCAAATTTCATGAAAATGTTGAAAATTTTTGCATTTTTCTAACTTTGAAGCTCTCTACTTGTAAGGAAAATGGATATTCACAATAAATTTTTTTTTCTTCACAAATACAATATGTCCACTTTATGTTGGCATCATAAAATGGACATATTTTTGCTTTTTGAAAAAATTAGAGGGCTTCAAAGTAGAGCAGCAATTTTCAAAAAATTCATGAAAATTGCTAAATCTGAAGGGACAGATGTTACAAAACTACAACTCTCAGCATGCCTGGGCAGTCCAGGCATGCTGAGAGTTGTTGTTTGGCAACATCTGGAGGGCTAACGTTTGGGCACCACTGTAACAGTGGTCTCCAAACCTTGACCCTCCAGATGTTGCAAAACTACATCTCCCAGCATGCCCAGACAGCCTTTGGCCTGCTGGGAGTTGCAGTTTGGCCTTCCTAGTGGTTGCCACAGTAAAGAGTGTTTTACTTTCACTTTCAAGTCCCCTCCCCCCCCCCCCCCACCGACGATTCCCTACCTGAGCCAGGATCCAGCAGTCTCCAGCGAAGATCCCGGGTCCCCAGGCATCTTTTCCTGCAGGTACGGCCTCCATCTTCTTCCCACGATCCCCTCGACATCCAGGGGCGGACAGAATGGGAACCCCCTGTCCTGCGTTGCCATTGGTCAGAACTCCGTTCTGCTAATAGCAGAGGATAGGAGGAGATCGCAGCTCAGCGACCTCACGCCTATCCCTTAGGCTGATCGGGCTGTTGCTGACAACTCCCATCAGCCCTATTTTCCGGGTGATCGAGTCACCAGAGACCCGATCAGCCCGGAATTGGAGAAAATTGCATGTCTGAATTGAAATGCGATTTTCTCCGATCGCTGACATGGAGGGGGGTCTCAGGGCCCCCCTGGGCGATGTGCCGGGATGCCTGCTGAATGATTTCAGCAGGCATCCCGATCCGGTCCCGAACCGGCTAGTGGCTGGGACCGGAATTCCCACGGGCGTATCCATACGCCCTTAGTCCTTAAGGACTCGGGATGCAGGGCGCATGCATACGCCCTGTGTCCTGAACAGGTTAAAAGGCAAGGAGGAAAAAACGAAAATGCAAAAATAATATTGGTCTGGTCCTCATGGCCAAAATGGGCCTGGTTTTAAGGGGTTAAGAGTAAAGCCTACTGTTTGGCAACACCTGAAACACATGATTCTATTAATACCACTTGTATCTATGACTTTTATACAATAAACTAGACCACTTTACTGCAGCTGTTATGCACTGGATTTTTGTTCTCTCATATTGTCTACAGGATACTGCCCAGCACCATCCATGCCAAGACCATATAGGGGTGCGCTGACTGCTACTTTGTTACTTTGTATAATTCTTAGACAGTGCTAACATAGACAGACAGTCTTCAATTGTGGCACATTTATTGAAGTGACTCAGGCAGTCTAGTCTAAGTTAAGACCAAATATTAGTTGGGTTCCTTTTCAGGAACTCATGCCCTTTTGTCAGATGAGGCACAAAAGCAACTCAAAAGTATCTAAAATACATAGTGGGAAATGTATCATTGCATTTAGAGCTTTTTTTTCCCTTACTCCGTGCACACAAAATGTTTGTGGCAACTTTTGTGGGCAGGCATAAAGTAGCAAACAGCTTTATCTAGGTAACTTTCAGGTTTCCCTTTGCAGTAGTTGCGAATTTATGAAGTGTGAATGCTGCTTTGTTACAACTGCGACTTGTTGTGCAGAAAAGTGGAGGAATCATACAAAACAGTGTTCTGAAGTGATTTATTGTTTCTCGCTTATCTGCGCCACATTCATCAACCCTAATTAAAGGGGTATTCCGGGCAAAAACATTTTATCCCCTATCCAAAGGATAGGGGATAAGTTGTCTGATCGCAGGGGGCCCGCTGCTGGGACCCCCCATGATCTCCCTGCAGCACCCGCATTCTATGCGGGGACTGCTTCTCTAGTTTTGGAAACCTCCGAATTTCCGGGACGGGGGATGTGACGTCACGCCACGCCCCCTCCATTCATGTCTATGACTCCGACTCCTCTGGATTAATATGCAAATGTATTTTATACATTTCTTGAAGGAAAGAAAGGGAACATACATGTCACAAAGATATCAGTGACTACAGCACTGATGGGACACAGTCAAGAGAATACACAATGATATAAGTGACTTACAGGTAGGGCCGGACTGGAATCAAAAATAGGCCAAGGCATTCTAGAATAAGCAGACCATTTTTTTGGTGGAGGTCCAAATGCTGGGATCCCCACCAATAACCTTGGTTCTCCAGCTATTGTAAAGCTAAAACTCCCATCATGTCTGTAGAATATGTATTTGAAGAGAAAAGTAAAGACCCGCAGGGGGCGCCTAGTGTGTTACCGCAAATAAAGAAGGAATGATGAAGTAGAGGCAGGTGGGCATAGGCTGCCCGTAGGTAATGGGTGCTCACCTGGAGCGAGTGGAAAACTTGTGTATCAACCCACCAACCGGGGTAACAATGCTGTAGACAGCTGCCGAGCCAATGGTTCAGGAAAGGGCTTGCCAAATCTGGAGGAAGTACCATGGAATGATGCAAAAAAATCCTGTGGTTTCCAGTGTGGAAAAGAAGGATCGGACCAGAGAAGTGATGTGGAACAAAGCTGGACCGCTTTATTGAGAATAAAGCAAAGTAAACAGGATAATGCGTTTTGGGAGACAACGCCCCCTTCTTCAGATCAGTGATAGCGCTATACAGTACATACAGGGTTTAAATACAGTTACATTTGGTGCCAAAATAAAAGGGGGAGGGGCCAAACTACAATGCAGTGAATGAAGCATCACTTGCAGAAAAAACAAATAATTGACATTAGCATGAATAAAGACAAGTAGAATCAAGATGAGAATACAATCCAGGTGGTGACATGCAGGAATGACATGCCAGTTTAGTACAAAAGTGTTGGACAGATTATTGGTAGCCAGGGACCTCCGTGGTGCATCCGGACCGTGGGCGGAAGTAGCTGTCTCAAAGGAAGCGTCGCAAAGGTAGTGGCGGCCGTGTCTGACAGCAATGGTTTGTTGTCATAGAGACTTTTGGTTGTTTTAGAACAAAAACAAAGCTTATCTATATGAACCAAAAACTAAATCTGTAAAACCTAGAAATGGTTTATATTAATCTTGAAATGTAGTTATAGGCTTAGCAAATGCAAATCAATTCAATGTAGAGTTCTAAGGAAGATAATTGCCTCTGTCAGATCCTCTTTAATAGAGGCTCTTAAGTCAGACTTCATTATTTTTAGGGCTGAAAATAATCTTTCGACACTGACTTGGGTGGGTGGCATTCCAGGAACTATTTGGTAGGAGTCGGTGTTTGCCGACTCCGACTCCAGGTACCCAAAATTTCCTCCGACTCCACAGCACTGAGACAGACTACTCTGTATTTTGCAGCATACTGGATACTGACTGTAAAGTGTGTTGGGATCCAGTATAGGAGATCACCATTGCAGCATTACAGCCTTCAGCTGTTCCCAAGCTACAACTCCCATGCTGGGAGTTGTAGTTTTGCAACAGCTAAAGGCAATACTTCTCTAACTCAGTAGCAATGTAAAGAAACATAGCCTGCACTCACCGCTCAATACGGGTCTAACGGCCTCAGGTACCGGACCTCCTCGGTAACGAGGGATTCACAGCAGCTGCTGACAGCACTCAGAAAACAGCATGCTGTCACAGCATGTACGTGGTATATTTTCTGCTCTGTTCATGTGGCAATTTCTATGTCGGAAAAACCGAAAGGCAGTTAAGGATCAGAATCTGTGAACATGTTTATTCAGTGAAAAAAGGAGGAGGTTCCCCCAGATTTGTGGAACATTTGCGATCTATGCATAATGGTAAATGTACCGATCTAAAATTTGGAGGTATAGAACTAGTTTCTACTTACCGCAATAGTGTGAACAGAAGACAGGCTCTTTTACAAGCGGAGGCCAAGTGGATACTGTGCCTAGAGGCGCAGGGTCCACTTGGTCTGAATGATAGATTAGATATGTCCCCTTTCTTGTACTAAAATGCTTTACACTAGTAATAAATAGTGCTACACAGTTTGGTTAAGGTGTTAAAACTTATAACTATTATTTTCCTTTTCCATTATTCTGCACAAATACGTCACCTGGTCACATGATTCCAGCATTCACCTGATAAAATCATCAGCACGATGACGTTTCACAAGGCCGGAAGAAGCGTTGATTGTAACGCGAAACCGCCGGCAGTTGCCTGTTTTCTGAGCGCTGTCAGCAGCTGCTGTAAATCCCACGCTACCGAGGAGGTCTGGTACCTGAGGCCGTTAGACCCATATTGAGTGGTGAGTGCAGGCTATGTTTCTTTACATTGCTACATTGTTTTCTGACGTCAGAACAGAGACACTCTCAGCTGTTCCAAGAGTCCTAAGAAGGGTGTGAGGATTTATGTTACTAGTGCCGCTACCTGTCTATTGTCTTTGAGAAACTGCTCTAACTCAGTGCATTATAAACACTGCAGCTCCAGCTGTAGCAATGCAAAACTACAACTCCCAGCATGCTTGAACAGCCAAAGCGTTCTCTGACTCCTGAATGACAAAGAAACTGATCAGACTTTCAGGAGTCTGTGAAAGCTGAATGACACACATAGTGACAGCTATATTGATTAGCATCCAGCTTTACTAGGAACAGATAGAAAATGTATACATAAAAACTACTGTGCAGTGATTTGCAGACTGCCCAGAGAAGAAAAGGTTAAAGAGTGCAGTGATTTGCAAACTGCTAGACTGCTCCCAGACTCAGAGCAGTTGATTCATCACAGTGAGGGAAAGAGGGACATGCCCCCTCCAGAAGGCAGGGACACAAAGCAAGTGAGCAACATAAAAATGCTATTTGTTAGGGATATATAGGTCCTAGATGCATAAAAATGATATGTACATGCAGGATTAGGTACTAAGTAACACATCTCTCTTTTTTTTGTACTATGACAGGTACACTTTAAAAAGACACAACAATGCGACTTTTCCACTGAAATGGTGCATTAGCATAAGCAGAAATTCATACATGAATCAGACTCTTATTCCATCTGTCTTCTGGAAGGTTTAATACAGTGTGTTTGGAGTTTCAATATTGCAGTGCTAGCACAGTCTCTCTAGCATGTGGATGAGATGTGACAAGTGCCAATGAGAGGGTGATTCTATGAATAGAGAGCAATTTATTTTTCCTAAGGGTGTCGGTTATAAATAGATCCCAAGGAGCCCCCAAGGTCCTCTCTGACTGGAAGTGAAATATGCAAAGAAACATTCATATTCTGTTCTTCTCTAAAGCCGGTATATCATCTGGCCAGGGGGACTTTGGGTTTATTAAATGTTAAATGACTTATTTTACTTTGCAATTTAGTTGTGTATAGGGCTCAGTAACAGTTGATAGGACACAAGCCTTTTCCCAGTTCCATAGTCTCTGAGTGAGCAACTCTCATATACGAAAAACCACAAATAACAATTTACTCTATGGTTGTCAGTGCAAAGGATCACTGTCCCTATTGCATCCTCTAACAGTCTTGGGAGCCAAGCTAGATTGATGGAAGATGGGGTAACTATACAGGGAGAGCCCACTGTAAACCTATTTATGTTATTTTTGCAAATAACAATGTCCATTCCTTAGAAAAACGATTTAAATGTGCGGTCTTTATGCGCCATACTACAGAGTTGTAGGCACCCAATTATGGAGGCATTTTTCCCTAACAGAAGTGCTTAAAAGCTAGCATATCTAATTAATACAACATCTGATGAAACATGCAACAAGCCTCTATGGCTCTGCAGGAAATGAGGGCATACAAAACAACATCATGACCCATAGACTTTGTGTCATACTATTGCTCTGTAAAACTCAATGCCCAATAGCTAGAGATGAGCGAACTTGCAGTAAATTGTCTGGTAGCAAACCTTGCAGCTCAGCTGTTGATTACTTAAGTCTGTGTAAAATAGATCCAGCTTTCCAAGGAATCTGTTTGCCTGAAAAGTCTGGGATGACAGTCTTAGGTCTCCTAGGTCTGTATCCATCTTTTCCAGGCAACTGGAGCCCTTGGAAAGCTGATCTAATTTACGCAGACTTAAGTAATCAACAGCCGAGCGGCGAGGTTCGCTATGAACCAATTAAATGTAAATTCGCTCAACTCTATTCATAGCCATGGTGCAGTAAGTGTAAGTGAGACATATAGAAGCATGGCTAGTTTTATTCCAATTAGACTTATGTTCTGTTGGCAAATGTTTGATACTTACCGATAGTCCATCAGTTAGTGTTGTTGCATACACAGTATTGTATGATAGGGCTTCAAAAAGAAAGTAAAGTGCACTGCTATCTCTCTATTTTAACTCCCTTTGATGGTCTATGTCTGCACTATAGCTAGCAATGTATCTTCGTGTGGTGGTGCTCATGTACTGTAAAAGTACGATCTGTTGAAGTTCCTGAACGGAAAGAAACAGCTGTCATCGGTAAACTCACTAGTGTTCGACATCCCGATGTGGCGTGGAGCCGCTTTGCCTGCATGTCCCAGTAATAAACACGAAGTTACATCAACGTGTGAGTTGCCTGTACTTTCTTCTTTATCCAGTGGAACAGTATTGTATGAATTCTTTGTATTGTCCAGGCTCAAGAAGATTATATAATTTGTTCAATTTTAATGTTAATGATCTTAACTATGCATTACAAGTGAAAAATATGTGGAAAATATGAAACATAAAAGTTGATAAACTCTTCAAAATAAAATAAAAGTACCAATGCACACTGCCACAGAGACTATGGGGGAGATTTATCAAAACCTGTGTAGAGGAAGAGTGGTGCAGTTGCCTATAGCAACCAATCAGATCGCTTCTTAAATTTTTCACTGGCCTCTTTAAAAATGAAAGAAGCAACCTGATTGTTTGCTATGGGCAACTGCACCACTCTTGCTCTACACAGGTTTTGATAAATCTCCTCCAATGTGTGATGCAGTCCAAATAGCTGGGGAGCCTGGAAGTATCTAGAGCAAGAGAGGGGCCAGATCAAATGGTAAGGACACAAAGGTGATCTGTTTAGTGAGGTCAAGTACTTATGACCAGAATGAATTAAGTGCAGGACAGGACAATCAAATATGAAGCACTGAGCCCCATGTGTTCCCACATTGCCAGGATTGATCAGACACAGCTGGATAAATACGAAAGAGGAGAGCCAGGACTCTTTACCATCACATGATACTCTTGTAGTTGGTCTCCTTACAAAAGATAAAGGACACAAGAGTAATACTTTTTGCCAGACCTCACTGTCTATAGAGTGTCCCAGAGAGGAAAGAAAAAGGAGGTCGTCTGCAAATGCAAATATTTGAGAGGGACAAGTAGGAGACAGGTGTAGTGTAGACAAAGAGCATTCTTGTCTTGTAACATTACAAATAGTTAAGAGAAAGGACAACTGATCGTTGATCCTGAGCAGAGCTTGCGGTTGGGAATATAAGGCCAATAAGTGCACCATTATGAGGGTACAAGGTCCAATCTGGAAGAGTCCAGAGAAAGCAGAAACAATGGGATGTTATGGTGACGAGTGCAATGCACAGCAGAAAAAATGCAGAGACTATTATCATGGGCTTCTCTTTTGCGGATTCAGCCCGGTGTCCGTAAAGTCCATGAAATGACAGCCTATTGACAATCAGCTTAACAAAGAGTTTTGTGTCAGAGTACATAATACATGGTCCTTGCCATATTTAGGTAAAACCTTGTTGATGGCATGCATAAAGGATTATGGGAGCCAGAAACTTTATAAACAGGCAGAAGAAGTGGAGACAGAAGTTTGGAGCGCAGCATTTTAGAAAACATGGTGGTGTAGCTATCGGGGGCCTGGACTGATTCCTCAGATAGAGAAGACAGCACAGTAGAGGTAATGTATTGTTGAAGTGACAAGCTGTGTGGAAAAGCACCTAACAGGGGGTTTGGGTTAGTTATTAAGAGAGGCATAGTTGCTTTGGAAGGCATCCAATATCTCTGAGGTCAAGTTAGACAGTGAGCCGGAGGGGATTTTTATGGTGGGGACATTTGTGCAATGGTTGGGCCAGGAGATGCCCAGAATTATTTCCCCATTTATAGAAAGCAGGGCCACAGAGCTGCTTAAAATACTTATGACTTGCATGAAAGGAGAAGTCTGTGGAAGAAAACATATCCGCAGGATAGGGGATAAGTTTTAGATCACAGGGGGTCCGACTGCTGGGCCCCCCACAATCTCCTGAATGGAGCCCTGGATCTCCTCCACATTGGATAGGGGATAGGTTTTCTTCCACCAGACTTCTACCTTAAGCAAGAAAAGGAGATCATGGTGTATCTGTATAATCTCATAGAGGATGGCTTCCTGCCAGGTCTGCTTGTTAATGGATTTCCCCACCTGGAATTTGCTGAACAAGGCAGGAGATTTAAAGTCTTGCAAGCACAGGAAATCTGAAAGCATGGTCTCACTGAGCTTCAAGGTAAAATGGGGTTTGGCATAAGAGAGGATAAAAGAGATCTGAAGTGGAGATTAAGACCATAGTGCCAAGTTTAGCCCTTTGGACAACATTGGACATTAGGCAGTAGATTATGTGGTTAAATGTGCTGCGTGGGTGAGAGTAAAAAGTGTAGTCGCGGATGGAGGGCTTGTCAAGAGTCACACAGCTACAATAAGGTAATGTTTCCTTTTCAAGGTGTGCAACTGACGAAAAGATAGATTGGAGTGTTCCAATGGTTTGTCAAGGAGTGGAAGCATAGGCAGATTGAAGTCTCCACTCAGGAGAACAGGACGAGTTGAAAATGATGCCAGGGTATCCATCCCCTTATGAAGGAAAGGTACTTGGCCATGGTTGAGGGCATATACTGACACCACTGTGAGCATATAGCCTGCCACTTCACAGTTAGCAAAGAAAACCGGCCATTAGGATTAAGCAATAAATCAAAGATCTTTATTGATAGCAACTTGTGGAAGGCTGTGGATACCCCTTATGTCCTGGCTTTTGGATTGACACTGTGGAGTAATTTGCAGAAGTAAGTCTTCTGCAACTTAAGTATATGGACCCTCTGCTTATGAAAAGAATAAAGTATCTGAACCCTTTTTTTCTGGGGTATTGAAGTCACTGTCATTAAGGGTGGCCACATTAATATCAGCCGGAATTACAGCAGATAGGAATAAATGGAAACTTACGGTGGCCAAGGACGGTTGACTGGGTGGTTGAAGGGTAGGTCAAAATAGAGACACCAGTAAACCTGAGAAAAAGGGAGGGGGGGGGGGGAGAAATAAGGGACAGACATAAGAAGGAAGCAACCATAAGGAAACAATAACAAGGGATCTAATAGTAGATGGACCACTGAGCCCATGGGAATTATCAGATGCGGAATATCCAGAGTGGGATCAGTTAGAGTCTTCAAGAGTTTTTTCAATGAATATTCATTACAGGGATGTGGAAAATGGGCAAAACAATTGCAGGAGAAAAAAAAAAACAGCAACGCCTGCAGCACTGACAACACTGAACAAACATGGCCGCAGGTGTGGACGACAATCAAAAGCAACCAGAAAAACTACTGAACTTCCATCACAGAAAAGAGGTCAGTAAAAAACATATATGCTGTGGACAGATGTATAACATGTGAATGACAAAAGTGCTAAACTCGCTACAAACACGCTAGATAACCATAAAGCTGTGGTACTGGAGTACCCCTTTTCAGGCTCCTTTCACACTGCCGTTGGGACCTGTCACTAACGGGTCCATCAGGCTCTATATTTTTTGGCTGAAAACACACCCATTACCTGACGGGTCCAGATGGACCCCATTCACTATGATGGGGTCCTGACGGACCCGTTATTTTTTGGCGGCGAGTAGCAGGAGTAATTTTTTGAGCACAAATTTTTCTTACGCTATTCGCGTCCTTAAAATAACGAGGTTCACACTGCCGGAGACAAACGGCAGTGTGAAAGTAGCCTTAGTTGTAAAGGAGCTACACAGTTTTTGTCTATGATGCCTGTTCCATAACCTCCCCCAAGGGTCAGACTTGGAGAGAGTACAGGCTGCATAGACAGGCCCCCCCTTAATCACCGGCTCTCTCAGTGAGGAGTGCGTGTCGTCTACTGGTAGAGGACGCGCTCCATTCATTTCTATGGGAGCGTTGATGATGCCAGAGTGCTGTACTTGGGTCTTTTCAGTGCGTGCCGGCTGCAGCACACATTCCTCACTGAGTGCTGGGTCTCATCCTGCTGATTGTCACTTATCCCCTTTTCTGTGGATAAGTTATTTTTTGCCAGAGATCTCCTTTAAAGGGGTACTCCGCTGCTCAGCGTTTGGACCAAACTGTTCCGAACACTGGAGCTGGCGTCGGGAGCTTGCGATGTCTTACCCCGCCCCCCTCATGACATAACGCCCAACCCCTCAATGCAAGTCTATGGGAGCTGTCATAAGGGGGTGCTATGACGTCACAAGTTCCCGGCGCCAGCTCCAGCGTTTGGAACAGTTTGTCTGAAAGGCATGTCCTGTACATCTAAAATACTAAACACAAATTTTTTACTTAATTATTATAGTGTAATATATATATATATATATATATATATATATATATATATATATATTATGCAGCCTACAGTGCTACCAGTAACCCCCTTGACTTATAGGACATCAGTGACAGGGAAGTGTACTTAAACAATCCTCCTTCAGTCAGTCTGTGATCCAGGCAGCCAGGAGAGAGTTAATGCAGCCTCCATGTGCTCCAGATAAGGTGAAGGGAGAAGACAGAGGAAGGGGGTGGGGAAACATCAGAGCTCCAGCTCTCTCCCTTTCTGCATACATTGGCATGTCCTAACGCGGGGGAGGAACTAAAAAATTTATATTTCTGCTCTCTGGCCGTGGAAGCCACTTAGAATAGGGAGCTGTAGCTGCTGCTGAAGGGGATTCCAGCTGGGCTTTGCTGTGAAAAATACCATCCATTTTTAATACAAAGATACTGGCAGGGAGATGAAATACCGGATAGGTGGGGGGGGGGGGGGGCGGGGGGTCCATTGGTTGAAAATATGTGTGCCTTGTCCTGTCGTGTCCCTCAGTTCCTGCCTTACATCATAGGGTAAGTATCCTGTAAGCCTCAACCCGGGCAGGAGCTCTTACAGGGTGCTGCTCTCGCCAGCGTGCCAAGCCACACCTCTCCTAAACCTGAATTTTATCCTAAAAAATCCAGGCCCAATAAGAGAATTTACCAAATTCCCTTACAAACTAACTCTCTGCAGGGATTTTAACTGTTTCCTGGACTCCCTATATCTCATAGCTTTCCCCGGATGGGATATGTGCTTTCTGAAACCTAGTAAACCGCGATCTCCGATGACCATTCCTATCACTGTCTTAAATAAGGTGGTAAGTTAAAAGTTGCATCATTTTGAAGTTTAGCAGGGGGCTATGATGAATTCTGCCATCTAAGCAGTTTCAGAGATTAATTTTATTATAGAGAAGAAATACTTTTCATTAGCAAATAAACTGTGTGGGATCTTTAAATACCAGTTCTTTGTGAAAATGGGGCATAAACCATTTTAAATGGCAGAGTCAATGATGTGTTAATGAAAGAGCTAATTGAAGTGATGGGTTATACTGCATATGATATGCTACTAAGTCAGCTTTTGTTTTCATGCAGCAAAAGTTCTATTTAATTCCAGTCACACGTAGCAGAACATTTCCCACTAACTGGTATTTCACTTCTAGCACCGCAGCCTTGAATCCTAATGGCTTGTTCTGCCTCTGATCTTATTCTGTCACTGATGATTCCTGATGAAAAAGTGCTGTGTTTCCTGCCCTCTCTCTTTTTACATAGAGAAAAATATGAAAAGTGTAACTTGTAGGAACCACGTTTTAATCTGTTGAAGATCTTTCATGAATTATCCCCAAAGGGAATTTAGTAAATGCATATTGCCGGGTAGATGTAAAGCTGTTTTGTTAATAAAACAGAAGGTTTATCTTTCCTTTGAAAGACATGAAAGACAAGTTTTACATGTTATGTAGGTCAGTTATTACAGGAATTTGCATATTTATATATATTTCATACTCAGGAAGCAACACTGATTGACAATCAATTTCACATGCTGTTGTACAAATGGAACAGACAACCGGTGGAAATTATAGGCAATTAGCAAGACACCCCCAAAAAGGAGTGGTTCTGCAGGTGATGACCACAGACCATTTCTCAGTTCCTATGCTTCCTGGCTGATGTTTTGGTCACTTTTGAATGCTGGCGGTGCTTTCACTCTAGTGGTAGCATGAGACGAAGTCTACAACCCACACAAGTGGCTCGGGTAGTTCAGCTCATCCAGGATGGATGGCACATCAATGCAAGCTGTGGCAAGAAGCTTTGCTGCGTCTGCCAGCGTATTGTCTAGGGATGAGCGAATTGAATCTGACAAATTCGAATTTGTTACAAATTTCAGTAGGACCTCAAAGACTCTTATACATCTTCAGGTTATATGGATGGTTCCATGCTTCTTATTCCCTCGCAGTTCCTGTATTATTATAAGATTTTAGTAATACATTTCCCACAATTTTGCACCCTCCCGTCTCAAGTGATGTCTTACTGTATATACCATCATCAGACAGTTAATGGGTATAAACTAAAGTATGAAATATATATAAATATGCAAATTCCTGTAAAAACTGACCTACATAACATGTAAAACTTGTCTTTCATGGCTTTCAAAGGAAAGATAAACCTTCTGTTTTATTAACAAAACAGCCTTACGTCTACCTGGCAAATGCATTTACTAAAATCCCTTTGGGGATAATTCATAAAAGATCTTTAACAGATTAAAACGTGGTTTCTACAAGTTACACTTTTCATATTTTTCTCTATGCAAAAAGAGAGAAAAATTCACTTTTAATATCGCCACGATTCGATCGCACAAATCACTTCATTAAACTCCATTTAGATCCACATGTGAGGACATGGGGCAAGGAACTCTGGGAAGGCGGGTAGGCGGGATAACCCTGAATCACATGCAGCATGTAGCCTATCAGCAGCAGCCAGCCACCCCTGTGAGGTCACATCCCTATATGATCGTCAGCCATCTTGCGGCCAGTCACTTCAGCGTTTTATTTCAGAGATAGCATTTCATTGCAGGAGAGAAAGAGCATTGTGTGTGTTGCACAGAAAAACTACTTTACAGCAGCGATTCACCAGAAGCCCAAATCACTGCATAAAAGCACTGAGAAAGAGAGGGAGGAAATACACTTTTGGGTGTAATACACAGCGATTCCACTGCTGCAGTGGGGTGTACAGCAACTCTAAAGCTTAAAGGGGCCAGTTAGATAGAGCACTAAAAGCCATTGCCACCTGCTATTAGTTATTACTTTCACTTATCTTCCTACGTTCCCCCGGAGCTCCGCAACAGCTGATCCGTCGGCCGGGCTATTTACTTCCTACTTCCCTTAGCCCGGTATGTCACACAGCGCTTCAGCCTAACACCGGCCGAGGCTGAAGCACTGTGTGCCACCTACACCACCAAGTATTAATGCGATGCAAAGACCTCTAAAAGGTGGAAGAGAACAACGCATGGTCCACTGTAACAGGTGAGGGTAAAAATTTCCCCTGCAAGGCCCTACTCTCCTAATATTAATTCCCTTCTTGGCAAGTGTTACTCGCCCTAAAAAGGGCAGCTTTACAAAGGAACCTCTCCCTATTTCCACCTAAAAACACTGCCATTTCCCAGGGTTTTTAGTTGGAAATAGGGAGAGATTCCTGTGTGGGGCTTCCCTTTTTAGGGCGAGTAACACTTGCCAAAAGGGGAATTAATAGGGCGAGAGTAGGTCCTTACAGGGGAAGTTTTTATTCCCACCTGCTACAATGGACAATACGTTGTTCCCTTCCACCTTTTGGAGGCAAATGTTACTCATTCTAAAAAGGGCGGCCCCACACAGGAACCTCTCCCCATTTCCAACTAAAAAACCTGGGAAATGGCAGTGTTTTTAGGTGGAAATAGGGAGAGTTTCCTGTGTGGGTACGCCCTTTTTAGGGCGAGTAACACTTGCCAAAAAGGGAATTATTAGTGCGAGAGTAGAGCCTTACTGGGGAAGTTTTAACCCCCACTGGTTACAATGGACCATACGTTGTTCCCTTCCACCTTTTAGGCCCCGTTCTCACTACGGAATTCCCGCGGAATTTCCGCGTGGAATTCCGCGATGTGAACTTTAACATTAGTGTGAATCGGTTTCCGCGAGACCCGTTCACACTGCGGAATTTCAGCGGCGAACATTTCCGCCGCTGAAAGTGTTCCGCGCAAAGAAAGAACATGTTCATTCTTTGCACGGATTCCGCGAGCACTGCATAGCCGTCAATGGTGACGGCTTAGTGCCCCGCGGCCCTAACGCCGAAGTACTTCCGGCGGCGGCCACCAGGCAGAAGCTCCGCTTGCGGAATTCATCCGCGAGAATTCCGACGTGTGAACGCATTGCATCAATACTTGGTGGTGTAAGTGGCACATGGTGTTTTTTGCACACCTTTCATTTTGTTACATTTCCCAAAAATTTGGGGTCCATATATTTTATCCTAAGAAAAGTTAAGTTTTAGCTAATGCATATCCTCAATACTTACCTGTGCACACCAACACTTTGCCAATAGAGACCATTTTCTTCTGCCTACCTGCCTCAACTACTATTCTGATCCTGCCACCTTCCTGATGCCACACATCTGATGCCAAGTTCTGCTTCTTTCACCCACCTTTGTCACTGGGTACTGGTATTAACACCCACCACCCCACTCTACCAAAGTGTACCAAAGTTCACGGCAGCGCCGATGTGTGGAACTACGTCAGGGACAATACATGTTCCTTACGGCCCACTGGATGAATGTGGTTCCTGCACAGCCACAACAACAACTTGGACAGGTCATGCCGCTTCCACCTCCACGCTCTCAGGCCGCTGGTCCTGCAACAGTGTGTGACTCTGCCTTCTCATCCTCCGTGTCCTCAGCCTCCACTGCACGGACAAGTCTCAGTGCCCCTCCAGCATACCATGTGTGCAGTGTCACGCTGTTCTTCACATGGTTTGCCTCGGTGAACGAAGTCACACAGGGGAGGAACTGCTAAAAGTGATTCATCAAGAAACCGAATCATGGCTTACTCCATGAAAACTGGAAATGGGAACCATGGTGACCGACAACGGGAAGAGCATCTTGTCTACGCTGCGTCATGTTCTCCCCATCTGCAAGACATCCTAACAATGGGAAGAAAACTTTGCACGCACTTCAGCCACTCGTACACCGCAAAGCACACCCTCCTTGAGCTGCAGCATCAGAACGGCAGCCCCCAAAATATTCTGATTTGCGACGTTTCCACACGTTGGGATTCCACCCTCCATATGTTGGACCAACTATACGAACAGAGAAAAGCCCTCACCGATTTCTTGATGATCCAAGCAGATAGGGGGACTCCCCTGTGTAACTTCAATGTCAACCAGTGGCAGCTCATACGTGACATCTGCCGTTTGCTCAGGCCCTTTGAGAAAGCCACATTATTAGTCAGTTGCCAGGATTACTGGATGAACAACGTCATTCCACTGCTTCATATTCTACAACATGTGTTGGAAACAATGGCTGTTCAGGGCACAGGAGATGTGGTGCCTACATCTCAAGGCCACATGAGCCCTGTGGAGGCTGAACTGGAGGAGGAGGGGGACAGTGGAGCAAAGGCAAGGTTTGCTCCACTAAAAAATGGGTGGTTTTTTATAGTCATCTGACAGGAGAGGAGGAGCAGGCTATGGAGCTACAGGGTGATGAGGAAGACGAGACAGAGGACCCAGACACACCATGGCCATGTGGTCTCCTTAAGCTGCTGGGACATTAAATGAAGCTTTATCTTAATCTATTTTAAATCTTCAATTAAAATTTTACAAAATATCTTTAATCTTTTCTATTGTGAGGACCTATGGTCTCGTCAGGCTGCTGCCATCTCTAGGCTCTGTCATTGTGCTGCCATGTGACTCCTTGTTATATTTGGTTTTGTGATCATACAGTATTAGTTCAAAGTAAATGCTTCGGGCACCCGGGACATGAAACTTGTGAATTTAATCAAAATCTTGAATTTAAATTTGAAATAATCTCTTCAATCTTTTCAATTGGGAGGTCCTTTGGCAGTCGTCATATATTACCTGTAGAATTACCACAAGAATCCAATTAAACAGGTTGGAGCGATAATAATTAACTATAACTGATTGAATGAAACATTCGCACTTTCACAGTCATGGGGGGGAAGGGGGTTCGGTGGGTGCTGAGAGGCAGGGACTGGAACAGGTGGTAGCTTGCCTGGCGGAGGACCGACAGCTCGATTTTAAGATACGAGTACAAGCTTTTTTACTGCAGCCAATTCTAGCTTTATGTGCCCATTTATACAACGGCACAGAAGCTGAATGTGCTCCTGTACAAGTTGCTGGTACTGCAGTCCCTCCCTTTTCAAGTGGACACTCAGAGCATGGGGGTGCGTTGAGAGGCAGGGGCTGGGACAGGCACTAGCTAGCTACAACTAGGAGTTTTTCCATAGTTTACACTGCAGCAATTATACACTATTGTAGCTGGAAACACCGCTTCTGCTGGCACCAGACTTGGGTCCTCAATAGAGATGAGCGAATCAAATTGGACGAATCTAATTTTTTAAAAATTCACTCCTCTCTAGTCGTCGTCGTATATCACCTCTGGAATTACCACAAGAATCCAATGAAACAGGTTGGAGCAATAAGAATGAACCGTAACTGATTAAATGAAACATTCGCAGTTCCACTCAGAGTAAGACAGTTGGGGGGGGGGGTGAGGGGCTGGAACAGGTGGTAGCTCACCTCGCGGCGGACCGCTGGCTCGATGCTCACCAGAATCGGTCCTCAAAAAAAGGACTTAAAGTTAGCTCATTATAATTACCAGGCTCTGCCATTGTGCCACCATGTGATCTCCTCATGCTGCTGACACATTAAACTTGTGAATCTATTCAAAATCTTCTATTTAATAAAAAAAAACTATGTAATCTTTTCAAGACTGAGGCCCCATGGTTGGTGCTGAAAGACAGGGGCTGGAACAGGTGATAGCTTGCCTCGCGGCGGACCGCCAGCTCGATGCTCACCAGAATGGGTCCTCAAAAAAGGATTTAAATTTTTTTTAAATACATTAAAATGAAATAAAAATTACATTAAAAAATCTCTTTAATCCCTTCAATTGTGACGCCATATGGTCTCCCGACCCTGCTGCCACATCCAGATGCGGCAGTAATTCTAATAGTGATGCCTGAAATTTGCATGTCATACTGAATAACAGTATTATTTCACTAACACAGCACACGTCCTATGCCTGTAACGGCAAGGCAAAGTGTTCTACACTCCTACTGAGGATCTCTGTAGCCCAGAAATAGCCATTTTTAATAGCGATTCGCCGCAAATAAACTCGGACCGAACCAAACTCTTGCAGGAAATTTGGCGAATCGGCCGAATCAAATTTTTTAAAAATTCATTCATCTCTAGGAGACAGGCCGTAGGAGGGTAACAACCAAGCAGCAGGACCGCTACCTCCGTCTTTGTGCAAGGAGGAGCAGGAGGAGCACTTTGCCACTGGCGCCCTTTGCTCTTCACAGATGAAAGCAAGTTCACACTAAGCACATGTGACAGATGTAACAGAGACTGAAGTCACCGTAGAGAACCTTCTGCTGCCTGCAACATCCTCCAGCATGACCGGTTCGGCAGTGAGTCAGTAATAGTGTGGGTTGGCATTTCTTTGGGGGGCCACACAGCCCTCCATGTGCTTGCCAGAGGTAACCTGACTACCATTAGGTACCGAGATGAGATCCTCAGACCCCTTGTGAGATCATATGCTTATGCAGTTGGCCCTGGGTTCCTCCTAATGTAAGACAATGCTAGTCCTCATGTGGCTTGAGTGTGTCAGCAGTTCCTGCAAGAGGAAGGCATTGATGCTATGTACTGGCCCACCCATTCCCCAGACCTGAATCCGATTTAGCACCTCTGGTACATCATGTCTCTCTACATCCACCAACGCCACGTTGCATCACAGACTGTCCAGAAGTTTGCGGATGCTTTAGTCCACGTCCGGGAGGACATCCCTCAGGAGACAATCCGCCACCTCATCAGGAGCATGCCCAAGCATTGTAGGGAGGTCATACGGGCACGTGGAGGCCACAAATACTACTGAACCTCATTTTGACTTGATTTAAGGACATTACATAAAAGTTGGATCAGCTTGTAGTGTGGTTTTCCACTTTGATTTTGAGTGGGATTCCATATCCAGACCTTCATGGGTTGATAAATTTGATTTCCATTGATAATTTTTGTGTGATTTCGTTGTCAGCACATTCAACTATGTAAAGACGAAAGTATTTCATACGATTAGTTCATCCATTCACATCTAGGACATGTTATCTTAGTGTTCCCTTTATTTTTTTGAGCAGTGTATTATAGAGGTATTACCCGTCGCAACATTGGGGGTTGAGATATAAAAAATGAGCTGTGGGCAAAACCCTACAGTTTTGTTTCAGGCAGTCAAAATTGGAGCTATAATACCTATAAAACTTGCCCAATCCATTACACAAACACCATGCTACTTTGAAAGAAATTGCCTTTCTTGGTACCATATATGCAAAAATCCAACAACTCCCCCCCCCCCATTAGAACATCTACACATAAGGCAAATTGAAATGATAGGTGGAGGAAGAATAAAAAATTATAATACATTTTTCATTGTAGTCACCAGTCACCATATGATGTTATACTGGATCCAGTGATACTAGATGTGGTATAAGTTATAAATCAATACTTGGTGAATGTGAAAATAAAGGTATGCACCAGATCACGCTAGGCCATTACTATGGGAACATATACTGCACAATGCCCAATGAAATATACATATTCCTATTGTGAATTGCCCATTAAAGTGGCATGTGCTGAAGCTGTGATAGGTATTCACTATTGCTCAGAGCCCAACAGAAAATAAAGTGCACCAATGTACTTAATATAAAGGATGACAGAATAACTCTTACTGTGCACAACCATATAATCAGAGCGCAATGAATGACAATATATACCACACGTGGATAAGTGGCAGCCTTTTGTTTCCCCACTTCATCTTTCAATGCGTTACACCCCGCTTTCCCTAGGAGTGGTGCCCCCTTCTATCAATGCCACACACACAGTCTACATTTTTTTTTTGTTCACTTAGCTTTGTGCCACGATTCTGGTGCGTCTTGGGGAGAATATCTCCTTAATATGGTAATGAATGGGGACATCATATGGCAGCCAATGGAGTGCCTCTACCTTGTATACAAGTCCTTAGGCTTTAAAATGTTAATTCTATACAGCACATAAAACTGAAAAATGTTACTGTGGAAATGATTCACATTGATTATGTTTTATGTAAATATTTTAATGGACCGTCTGGTTATTTTATGAAGGTTCATTGTTACAGAAGCCTTTGTGTATCCAAGCTCTTTTAATGTATATTATACCCTCCCTGCTGTTCACCTGCACTATAATGATTAGCATACTGGCTACAAACAGGATGTGCGCTGTATAAAGCATTTAAAAAAATTTAATTTCAGAAATAGTTAGAGAGCTCAGAATGAATGATGAGAGCTAAATCCAAGAAGCTGTTGTAAGAACAGGTAAACTAAACACAATAATTCAAGGTAATTGAATTTGCTGTTAATGTTTGTTTAGCTTCTACAAAATGTACCCACTTATCTTAAATCTAAGCTACTTCTGTGAACTGGAAGTTTTAAGCTTAGACCTATGTGTGTGTGTATATATATTGTTGTAGTTATGCAACAGCTGAATGCACACTTTTTCATAGAAAAAATGTGCCTCCAGCTGTTGCATAACTACAACCCCCAGCATGCACAGACTACCAAAGAGCATGCTGGGAGTTGTAGTTAGAACTCTGGCTGTTGCAAAACTACAACTCCCAGCATGCCCTTTGGCTTAGCATGCTGAGAGTTGTTGCTAAGCAACAGTAGATGAACAGGCCCCACCTCCTGCTGTATCCTGCCACTAGGACCGATCCTGCTGCTCCTGTTGCCGCCACCGATACTGAGGGGACCCCCGCTCCGATCGCTGTCCCAATCATCGCCCAGCAGGTCCACGATTGGTCTGTCGTTTCGACCGATAAATCACGTGATCGTGAGGTGGCACCCGTGCCACCTCACTCCTGCTGAGTACGGGTGAATGGGGTTGTCTCGGACAGCCCCGTTCACCCTTTTTACCAGGTCACCAGAGACCCGATTGACCCGGAATAGCGGAAAATCGCCGGTCTGAATTGACCGGCACTTTGCCACGATCGCTGACATGTGTGGGGGGGGGGGGGTCCTCAGGAACCCCTGGACGATATGCCGGCTTGGCTGCTGATAGATATCAGCAGTCATCCCTTTCCGATCCGCGGTGATCCAGGAAAGATGCGCCGTAAATGTACGGCGCTGTGCGCTAAGTACATTGTACTTGTCACTTATATTGGTCCATTGTCTTGTGGGCACCTCAAGATGGTCATGACCTATTGGTGCTATTAAAAATATGTCCACCAACTTTCTGAAATGGAGGATGATTTTATGTCACAAATCATAGACAGATGCCTGATGGGTGTAGAATAGGATCGGCCGCTTCTGCCTTGCACACCATAGTACAGAGCAGCTGATATGTGGGAGAAAGCTAACAGAGTGGGTAATGCACATGGACGCTACTGTAGAGAGACAGTAGTTTAAACTTAAAAACCCTATAAAGCTGTTCCCATGTTTGTCCTCAAACAAATTGGAATTATATTATAGTGTGATCAGTCTGTGTGTGAGGCAGGGACTGGGTTGTACTTTCTGGTCAGCCTCGCTTTGCCTTTGAACAGTAGCATTTTCTAAAGGCACCTATGCTCTTTGGGTTAAAATAATATGTAAAGTCAGGTTTTTCACTCCAACTCAGAGTTTTAGAGAGCAAAACCATTTGCAGACCGCTTTTTCGGGGCGATTGACCCTCTTCAGTAAAGACCAAAATGTTGGCTGGCTATTGAGAGGCCTATTATTGTGGGACTAAAAGGGGTAATGTTTCTGCTCAAGGGGGAGTACCCTTCAATTAAAAAAAAAAGTGAAACAACAAAAACTATATAAATTGGGTATTGTTGTAATCATACTGGCCCACAAAATAAATATAAGTTTAACTGCATAGTGAATGGCATAGATATTTATGGAGTATAAAAAACATTCCCCCTCAAATTTTTTGTAATGGTTTTGCAATATATTTTATGATTTTGTTTTCTTTCTCACCTTCTAAGACCCATACATTTTTATTTTCTGACTGACAGAGTTGTATTGGGGCATCATTACACAGTACAATTGGTCCTGCAAAAAGTAAGCACAAAGGGTAATGGGTAATGAAAGGGTAATGGCCACTAAAAGGTTAAAAGAAAAAATGGAAACCGTAAAAGCCATAATTGGCCTGGCCCATTGGGGGTTTAATGAAGACATTTTTTTTTAATTTGATAACTAGCCACATACAAAAAGGAAAAAAATTAAAGTTTTTGCACTGGTTGCTGGAACACACTCAATAATATTGAGGCTTATGTTTCCTGTTTTGTCTGTCAGCTTTGCTATTAGGCTACCTTTATACTTTCCGATGTATTTTGTGTTACGCACACTTTTCATTTGTCATTAACAAAAAAAAAAAAATCTGCCTTTTTTTTTACTGATGGACAAAATTATGTGTCAAAATATTTCAGGAAATTATCCACCGTGGACTGTAACAGTTTATGACATTTCTTTAACAATAAACCTCCCGTGAATGAAAAAAATTAAATAAAAAAAATAGCTACAAAATTAAAACTAACTAAATAAATATTTTATTTCATATGTTCATACTTAAACCTACCCAATAAAACTTAAATGAAATACATGACACATTTTCTTTTCAAAGCTCCTTTTTTATTTTTGGGATAATAAATATCTAGGTAATAGATAATTTAGGAAGCCAAGGTCATTTCTAAATGATTTTCCTTCTTTTCAGAAGATACTTTCATCGCACTTATCCCCTTAATAAATTAAAATTTTCTCAGGATTTAGCACAAAGGTAAAATTTTATTCAATACAATAAAATGAATGAACTTCAGCCAAAATAGATTGCTTCAAGTCCCATAAATCACAAGAGGGGCTTATCTACGGAAGAAGCATGTCTTCTTTTTTATAAAGCTTTTGTGTTTTAAAACATACAATTTTTTTTTCTTTTCTTTTTTAAAATATAGTACAACTTGTCTTTTAATAGGATTCAGGGACATAGCTAAATTATACCAATTTTGTCTTCTTCCACAATGTAAAAGCTGTGATCCATAACGATATTTAAGACAAATTGTGAATCTTTTATTTCCCAGATGGCCCTTTTAAGTTCATCTTCTTCTCATTTTAATGTTGAAATTCAGATTTAAGTCTGTAAACTGACTGGAGCACTGAGTCCCTCATGAAATAAATATGAAAGGCTTGTTTGCTCAGCAAGCCAACAAAAAACTCTCTGGGCATTAGACAAGGTTATCAAAGTCCCACCTGACTGCTCATGTTTTGGAAGTAAGTTTTTTTTTTTAAGTAAATTGGCTGCCTATGGTTTTAATTTTCCCTTATTACATAAGTAAAACATATTGCTACTTAATTGTTGACAGGTTTATTGAGTGTCATGTCACGCAAAACTCTCCATTTCCCATGATATCATTTCATGAAACTGCTAAAGTATCTATCTCTCTATTCTGCCCTTACTCCATCCAGCATCAGCATGGGGAAGGGGAGCACTTACTAAGAACAGCATTTCATAGTGACATAGTAACATAGTTCATAAGGTTGAAAAAAGACCAGAGTCCATCAAGTTCAACCTATAACCCTAATGAGTCCCTACTGAGTTGATCCAGAGGAAGGCAAAAAAAAAACTCATACTAGAGGTAAAAATTCCTTCCCGACTCCAAACATGGCAGTCAGAATAAATCCCTGGATCAACGTTCTGTCCCTTTAAATCTAGTATACATAACCCACGATGTTATTATTCTCCAAAAATGCATCCAGACCCCTTTTTGAACTCTTTTACAGAGTTTACCATGACCCCCTCCTCAGGCAGAGAATTCAGTAAAGAACCCCCGTCTGTGCTGGTGTAGAAACCTTCTTTCCTCTAAATGTAGAGGATGCCCCCTTGTTATGGATACAGTCCTGGGTATGAATAGATCATGGGAGAGATCTCTGTACGGTCCCCTGATATATTTATACATAGTTATTAGGTCTCCCCTAAGCCCTCTTTTTTCTAAACTAAATAACCCTAATAATGATAATCTTTCTGGGTACTGTATTCCTCCCATTCCCCGTATTACCTTGGTTTCCCGTCTTTGAACCCTCTCCAGCTCCACTATATCTTTCTTGTACACTGGTGCCCAGTACTGTACACAGTATTCTATGTGTGGTCTGACTAGTGATTTGTACAGCGGTAGAATTATTTCCTTGTTATGGGCATCTATGCCCCTATTGATGCACCCCATGATTTTATTTGCCTTGACAGCAGCTGCCCGACACTGGTCACTACAGCTAAGTTTACTGTTAACTAAGACTCCCAAGTCCTTTTCCACATCAGTCGTCCCAAGTGTTCTCCCATTTAATACCTAATGCCATCCCGGATTTTTCTTCCCCATGTGCATTGCCTTACATTTATCAGTGTTGAACCTTATCTGCCACTTCCCAGCCCAAACCTCCAACCTATCCAGATCCATTTGTAACATTGCATTTTCCTCTATTGTGTTTACCACTTTACAGAGATTAGTATCATCTGCAAAGATTGCTACTTTACTATTCAACCCCTCCTCAAGGTCACTAATTAATATTTTAAATATCACAGGACCCAAGACGGACCCCTGTGGTACACCACTAGTAGCAGCCACACAATCAGAATAAGTACCATTAGTAACCACCCTCTGTTTCCTAGCCAGTTACTTACCCCGTTACACACATTCTCCTCCAGCCCAATCCTTCTCATTTTATGCACCAACCTTTTATGTGGAACCATATGAAATGCTTTGGAAAAATCCAGATATACGACATCCAGTGATTCTTCCTGGTCCAGTCTGGAGCTCACCTCCTCATAAAAGCTGAGCAGGTTAGTTTGACAGGACTGATCCCGCATAAAGCCATGCTGATATGGAGTCATATATTTATTTTTATCAAGATACTCCAAAATAGCATCCCTTAGAAAACTCTCAAACTATTTACATACAACAAAGGTTAAACAAACAGATCTATAATTCCCGGGGTCACCTTTTGACCCCTTTTTAAATATTACCACCACATTTGCCATGCGCCAGTCCTGGGGAACAGTCCATGTCACTATATAGTCCCTGAATATTAAAAATAGGGGTCTGTCTATTACATAACTTAATTCCTTTAGAACATGGGGGTGAATGCCATCTGGGGCGGGCGATTTGTCTATTTTGATTCTTTTAGGCCGCACTGTACTTCTTCCTGGGTTAGACAGGTGACCTGTACTGGGGAGTTTACTTTATCTCACTGTATTTCACCTGGCATTTCATTTTCCTTGGTGAATACAGTGGAGAAGACTTTTTTCAATATATGTGCTTTTTCCTGATCCCCGTTTATAATTTCTTCCTCATCACTTTTTAAAGGACCTACCCTTTCATTTTTGACCTTTTTGCTATTTATATAGTTAACCCCTTAATGACCAAGCCCATTTTCACCTTAAAGGGGTACTCCGGTGAAAACCTTTTTTCTTTTAAATCAACTGGTGGCAGAAAGTTAAACATATTTGTAAATTACTTCTATTAAAAAATCTTAATCCTTCCAGTACTTATTAGCTGCTGAATGCTACAGAGGAAATTCCTTTCTTTTTGGAACACTGATGACATCACGAGCACAGTGCTCTCTGCTCTCTGCTGACATCTCTGTCCATTTTAGCAACCATGCATAGCAAATGTATGCTAAGGGCAGCATGGTGGCTCAGTGGTTAGCACAGCTGCCTTGCAGTGCTAGGGACTTGGGTTCAAATCCCACTAAGAACAACAATAAACAAAGTGTTGTTATTATTATAATAACGTCAGCAGAGAGAACTGTGCTCGTGATGTCATCAGAGAGCATTCCAAAAAGAAAAGAATTTCCTCTGTAGTATTCAGCAGCTAATAAGTACAGGAAGGATTATGATTTTTTAATAGAAGTATTTTACAAATATGTTTAACTTTCTGCCACCAGTTGATTTAAAAGAAAAAAGGTTTTCACCAGAGTACCCCTTTAACCCCTTCATGACCCAGCCCATTTTCACCTTCAGGACCTGGGCATTTTTTGAAAATCTGACCACTGTCACTTTAAGCATTAATAACTCTGGAATGCTTTTAGTTATCATTCTGATTCCGAGATTGTTTTTTCGTGACATATTCTACTTTATGTTATTGGTTAAATTTCACTGATATTTGCATCCTTTCTTGGTAAAAAATCTAAAAATGTCATGAAAATTTAGAAAATTTAGCATTTTTCTAACTTTGAGTCTCTGCTTTAAGTCTCTGCTTGAAAGGAAAATGGATATTCCAAATAAATTACATATTGATTCACATATACAATATGTCAACTTTATTTTTGCATCAAAAAATTGACAAGTTTTTACTTTTGGAGGACACCAGAGGGCTTCAAAGTTCCGCAGCAATTTTCCAATTTTTCTCAAGATTTTCAAAATTGTACTTTTTCAGGGCCCAGTTCAGGTTGGAAGTGGATTTTAAGGGTCTTCATATTAGAAATACCCCATAAATGACCCCATTATAAAAACTGCACCCCCAAAGTAATCAAAATGACATTCAGTAAGTGTTTTAACCCTTTAGTTGTTTCACAGGAATAGCAGCAAAGTGAAGGAGAAAATTCTAAATTTTCATTTTTTACACTCGCATGTTCTTGTAGACCCAATTTTTGAATTTTTACAAGGGGTAAAAGGAGAGAAATCACCCTAAAATTTGTAACCCAATTTCTCTCGAGTAAGGAAATACCTCATATGTGTATGTCAAGTGTTCGGCGGGCGCAGTAGAGGGCTCAGAAGGGAAGGAGCGACAATGGGATTTTGGAGAGTGAGTTTTTCTGAAAGGGTTTTTGGGGGGCATGTCCCATTTAGGAAGCCCCTATGGTGCCGGAACAGTGGACCCCCCCCCCATATGTGACCCATTTTGGAAACTACACCCCTCATGGAATTGAATAAGGGGTGCAGTGAGAATTTACACCCCACTGGCGTTTGACAGATATTTGAAACAGTGGACTGTGCAAATGAAAAATTTTATTTTTCATTTTCACAGACCACTGTTCCAAAAATCTGTCATACGCCAGTGGGGTGTAAATTCTCACTGCACCCCTTATTACATTCCGTGAGGGGTGTAGTTTCCAAAATGGGGTCACATATGGATATTTATTGTTTTGCGTTTGTCAGAACTGCTGTAATAATCAGCCACCCCTGTGCAAATCACCTCAAATGTACATGGCGCACTCTCCCTTCTGGGCCTTGTTGTGCGCCCCCAGAGCACTTTGCGCCCACATATGGGGTATCTCCGTACTCGGGAGAAATTGCATTACAAATTTTGAGTTTTTTTTTTCCCTTTTACCTCTTGTGAAAATGAAAAGTATAGGGCAACACCAGCACGTCAGTGTAAAAAAATTATTTTTTTACACTAACATGCTGGTGTAGACCCCAACTTTACCTTTTCATAAGGGGTTAAAGAAGAAAAAGCCCCCCAAAATTTGTAAGGCAATTTTTCCCGAGTACGGCGATACCCCATATGTGTCCCAAAACTGTTGCCCTGAAATACGACAGGGCTCCAAAGTGAGAGAGTGCCATGCGCATTTGAGGCCTAAATTAGGGATTTGCATAGGGGTGGACATAGGCGTATTCTATGTCAATGATTCCCAAACAGGGTGCCTCCAGCTGTTGCAAAACTCCCAGCATGCCTGGACAGTCAGTGGCTGTCCAGCAATACTGGGAGTTGTTATTTTGCAACAGCTGGAGGCTCTGTTTTGGAAACAGTAGCGTACCAGACATTTTTCATTTTATTTTAGGTTAGTGTCAGTGTAGTGTAGTGTTTTTAGGGTACAGTCACATGGGCAGAGGTTCACAGCAAGTTTGCCGCTGGAAGTTTGAGCTGCAGCGCAAAATTTGCGCCATCTCAAACTTGCAGCACTCACTGTAAACCTCCGCCCATGTGAGTGTACCCTGTACATTCACATTGGAGGGAGGGGGCAAACATCCAGCTGTTGCAAACTCCGAGCATGCCCTTTGGCTGTCCGTGCATGCTGGGAGTTGTAGTTTTGCAACAGCTGGAGGCACACTGGTTTGGAAACACTAAGTTAAGTAATAAACTTTCAAGTGTTTTGCAACCAAACTTAGTGTTTCCAAACCAGTGTGCATCCAGCTGTTGCAAAACTACAACTCCCAGCATGCATGGTCTGTGAGTGCATGCTGGGAGTTATAGTTTTGCAACAATTACAACAGCTGAAGGCACTGAGGTAGGAAACGGACAATGTTTCCCAACTAGTGTGCCTCCAGTTGTTGCAAAACTACAACTCCCAGCATGCCCAGACTGTCCAGGCATGCTGGAAGTTGTAGTTCGGCAATATCTGAAGGATCAGATGTTGCCGAACTACAACTTCCAGCATGCTTGGGCAGTCTGGGCATGCTGGGAGTTGTAGTTTTGCAACATCTGGAGGTCCACAGTTTGGAGACCACTGTATAATGGTCTCCAATCTGTGCTCTTCCAGATGTTAGAGAACTACAACTCCCAGCATGCCTGGACAGACTGAGCATGCTGAGATTTGTAGTTTTGCAACATCTGGAAGAGCACAGATTGGAGACCATCATACAGTGGTCTCCAAACTGTGGACCTCCAGATGTTGCAAAACTACAACTCCCAGCATGCCCAGAAAGCCAAAGGCTGTCTGGGCATGCTGGGAGTTGCAGTTTTGAAACTCCCAGAGGCAGCAGTGAGATCGCTTTACGGCGATCTCACTGCTGCCAATGAAGATGCCGCACTGCTGCCGGAAACTCACCTCCGGGACGCAGCGCCGCCGGGACCTCCTGGAGGACGCCGCTCGCGCCGGGACCGCTCGGGACACCGCATGGCCGGGTAAGTGACGGCGGGGGACGGGTCAGGGACACTTAGCAGAGCGGTGACTCACACACCGCGCTGCTAAGTATTTTCATAGCGAAACGCTGCTATCAGCTAGTCAGATTTGGCCAGCTGATAGCAGCGATCGCTGGGGGTGGGGGGGGGGGGGGGTGGGGGATGAAACCCCCCGTGGTCGCATGGTAAGATGGCTGGCTATCAGTGATAGCCACCATCTTACCAGGCGCTGCGGGATGCCGCGAGTAGCGGCAAAAATGTTCATGACGTACCTGTATGTCATGGGTCGGGAACACCTTGCCACCCATGACGTACAGGTATGTCATAGGTCGGGAAGGGGTTAAGGACCAGGCCAATTTTAATTTAGCATTTTATTTTTTTCCTCCTCGCCTTCTAAAATCCCTAACTGTTTTATTTTTCCATCTACAGACCCATATAGGGGCTTGTTTTTTGTGAAAAATTGTACTTTGTAAAGAAACCTCTCATTTTACCATAAAATGTACCACGAACCCCAAAAAAAAATTTGTAGGGAGGAAATTTTAATGAAAACCAAAATGTTGCACATTTTGGAGGGGTTCGTTTCCACACTGTACAATTAACGGTAAAAATGATATGTGTTCTTTATTCTGTGGGTCAATACAATTAAAATAATACCCATGGCTAGATACTTTTATATTTTTGTACCGCTTAAAAAAAATCTGACATTTTTTGTACAAAATCAGTCATCTAAAATCACCCTATTTTGACCACCTATAACTTTTTCATTTTTCCGTATATAGGGCAGTATGAGGGCTCATTTTTTGCGCCGTCATCTGTACTTTTTATATATACCACATTTGCATATATAAAACTTTTAGATAATTTTTTATTATCATTTTTTTTATAAAATGTGACAAAAAGCAGCATTTTTGGAATTTTTTTATTTTTTACGTTTACGCCATTCCCTGTACAGGATCATTAAAATTATATTTTGATAGTTTGGACATTTACGCACGCGGCGATACCAAATATGTTTATTAAAAAAAATATTTTAAGCTTTTTGGGGGTAAAATGGGAAAACTGGCATTTTTCATTTTTATTGGGGAGGGGATTTTTCCCTTTTGTTTTACTTTTTATTTTTACATTTTTCTACTTTCTTTTACACTTTTTATGTCCCCATAGGGGACTATCTATAGCAATCCTTTGATTGCTAATACTGTGCAGTGCTATGTGCAGGACACAGCACTGCTCAGTATTATCGGTGATCTTCTGCTCTGGTCTGCTCGATCTCAGACCAGAGCAGAAGACCCCGGGAGACGGCCGGAGCCAGGTGAGGGGACCTCCGGTCGCCATGCTGGATGATCGGATCGCTGTGGCAGTGCTGCGGGCGATCCGTTCACCCAACCAAATTACCGCAATGCCGCAGATGCCGTGATCTGTATTGATCACGGCATCTGAGGGGTTAATGGCGGACATCCGCGCGATCATGGATGTCGGCCATTACGGGCAGGTCCTCGGCTGCTGCAAGCAGCCGGAACCTGCCGTGTATAACGCGAGCACCGTTCCGATGCTCGCGGTCATACACAGGACGCAAATGTACATCCTGGTGCGGGAAGTCCCGCCAAGCCAGCACGTACATTTACGTCTGTGGTCGTGAAGGGTTTAAAGAACATTTTGGGGTTAGTTATACTCTATTTGGCAATGAGTCTTTCTGTCTCTATTTTTGCGGCTTTTATCTGTTTTTTACATATTTTTAATTTTTCTCTATAGCTTTTTAATGCTTCTTCACTGCCGTCCTGTTTTAGTAGTTTAAATGCTTTATTTTTGTAATTTGTTGCCCCCTTAATGTTCTTATTCATCCATATTGGTTTTCTTTTATTTCTGACCCTTTTATTCCAATAAGGTATATACATCTTACAGTGAGAATTTAAGATATTTTTAAAAATCACCCATTTAGTGTCAGTATTCTTGTTTTTGAGGACATTATCCTATTTTATATTGTTAAGGGCTTCTCTGAGTTGATTAAACTTTGCCTTCCTAAAGTTCAATGTTTTTGTTGCCCCTTGAGAGATTCCCTTATTGAAGAACAAGTTATAATGTATTATATTATGATCACTATTTCCTAGGTATCTTTTTTTTATTTTTTATTAAGAGCTGAGGCAAGTATCCAGGTTCGATGCCCCTTTTCGCCGAAGCTACTAAGGGACCAAAAATGCTCCTGGCTTCAACCCAGGCGTTAGCCAAGGTATCAGCCGAGGAGCTGAATACTGGTGGCATCTTGACCAAAGCCAAGATGCCCAGGGGTTGCAGGGAGGTGAGGAACCTAATGGCCACAAACACCTCCCCTAGACCGCCAGGAGGGACAATCCTGTGTACAAATAAAGACACAAACGTGGCACAGTGACAAACATAAAAAAATAATAAATAAGTGGACGAGTGCAGATATACTGCCCGGTCATCCAGCCGGAGCTATAAAAATTTCCCTGATCCTAGCCAGAATCCGGGATACAAAGGGTGAGTGCCAAAGGTGAAGAGTATGGTGCAGTGCGTTCACTCAGTGAGTGAACACCCAGTGAGTCACCACTCCCCGAGGCACAGAAGTACCTCGGCTCTAGACCCCTCTACCTCATGGCGAGGAGGAAACAGGTCACATCAGGACAGCCTTTGAACTGGTTACGTGGCACCAGCCCCGGAACGCCCTGGTACACCTGCTCCTCCATGCAGCATCCATCCCACATCAATGGCAGAGACTAAACCACTGATAAGAACAGATACTACACTTGATTCTTGATCACGAGAAGCGATTTCCTAGGTATCCTTCTACTTGCACATTAGTTACTCTGTCAGGTCTGTTGGTTTATATTAAGTCTAGTAGGGCGCCCCCTCTGGTCGGGCCCTGCACCATTTGGGACAGATAATTGTCTTTATCTACAGTCAGAAACCTGTTTCCTTTATGAGATTCACAGGTCTCAGTCTCCCAGTTTATATCAGGATAGTTAAAGTCCCCCATTATTATCACATTATTTTGATTTGCTGCCTTGTTTATTTGCCTCAGCAATTGATCTTCTGCCTCTTCCATTATATTTGGTGGCTTATAGAAAACCCCTATCATAATTTTTTTTTTATTCTTATCTCCATATATTTCAACCCATAATGACTCCACATGATCGTTTCCCTCCCAAATATCCTCCCGCAGTGCGGCCTTCAGACTGGACTTTACATAAAGACAAACTCCTCCCCCTTTCTGTTTTGTCCAATCCTTCCTGAATAGACTTAAACCCTGTATGTTGACCGGCCAGTCACAGCTATCATCCAACCAAGTCTCTGTTATACTATCTATGTCATAATCCTCCTCAGACATTTAGTTTTATTAGTCAGACTTCTGGCATTAGTCAACATGCAATTCAAAGGTGTATGTTTTTTTTCCTTATGATGCCTATCCCTATGAACTATTCTAACCCCTCCCTCCGCTCCACCCCCAGGTACATTAATAAGTCCCCCCCTCTCTATCTACACTATCTTCTCCCTTTGTACCATTACTGACCCACCACCAAACCGGTCATGCTGGAGGGTGTTGCAGGCAGCAGAATGTTCTCCACGGCATCTCCAAACTCTGTTACATCTGTCACATGTGCTCAGTGTGAATCTGCTTTCATCTGTGAAGAGCACAGGGTACTAGTGGCGAATTTGCCAATCTTGGTGTTCTCTGGCAAATGCCAAATGTCCTGCACGGTGTTGGGCTGTAAGCACAACCCCCACCTGTGGACGTTGGGCCCTCATACCACCCTCATAGAGTCTGTTTCTGACCATTTGAGTGGACACATGCACATTTGTGGCCTGCTAGAGGTCATTTTGCAGGGCTCTGGCAGTGCTCCTCCTGCTCCTCCATGCACATAGGTGGAGGTAGCGGTCCTGCTGCTGGGTTCTTGCCCTAATATGGCCTCCTCCATGTCTCCTGATGTACTGGCCTGTCTCCTGGTAGCGCCTCCATGCTCTGGACAATACGCTGACAGACACAGCAAACCTTCTTGCCATTGCTCGCATTGATGTTCCATCCTGGATGAGCTGCACTACCTGAGCCACTTGTGTGGGTTGTAGACTAGTGTTGAGCGGCATAGGCCATATTCGAATTCGCGAATATTCGCGAATATATGGACGAATATTCGTCATATATTCGCGAATATTCGCATATTCGTTATATCCTCGTTTTATTTTCGCGTATGCGAAAATACGCGCATGCGAAAATTAGCATATGTGGAAATTCGCATATGCGAAAATTAGCATATGCTAAGTTTCGCATATGCGAATTTTCGCACGCCAGTCTCACACAGTAGTATTAGGGCCTTCTTTACACCACACAAGCTGGAAGCAGAGAGGGGTGATCACTGTGATGTGTACTGTGAAGAAAAAAAAATAAAAAACGAATATTCGTAATTACGAATATATAGCGCTATATTCGCGAAATTCGCGAATATGCGATATTCGCGAATAATATTCGAATTGCGAATATTCGCGAGCAACACTATTGTAGACTGTGTCTCATGCCTCCACTAGAGTGAAAGCCCCAACAGTATTCAAAATTCACAAAACCATCAGCCAGGAAGCATAGAAGTGGTCTGTTGTCACCACCTACAGAACCACTCCTTTATTGGGGGTGTCTTGATAATTGCCTATAATTTCCACCTGTTGTCTGTTCCATTTGGACAACAGCATGTGACATTGATTATCAATCAGTGTTGCTTCCTGAGTGGACAGTGTGATTTCACAGAAGTATGATTGACTTGGAGTTACAAAGTGTTCCCTTTATTTTTTTTGAACAGTGTATTTCTGTTTCCTACTGGGTCAGCATCCTGATCCCACGGTGGAGTGTGCCCACTTGCCAATAGTTTATTTGGCTTTATTATAATGGCTACTCCTTTTGTGGAGTGGGGTCCCCAGTTTGATCTGTGTCCCAGTGTCAAGTGTCCTATGTTACCTGATCTGTTTAGTGTCTAGCTTTCAGTTCTTCTGCTCATCCCCTGCAATTCCTGGTTTCTGCTGTATACTCGTACCATGCCTAGTCTTTTTTATTTATCCATGTCTGCCGTTTATCTGACATTTGGTTTGTTAACTGTTTGTTAATACAGTGGTCCCTCAACATACGATGGTAATCCGTTCCAGATGAACCATCGTTTGTTGAAACCATCGTATGTTGAGGAATGTTCGTATGTGGTGCAATGTAAAGAATAGGAAATTGTACTCACCTGTCAACGCCGCTGTGGCCAGCACCGCTCGTCACCCCAGCCCTGGATGTTGTGCTCCATCGCAGTCGCCGCGTCCTCGTGATGTCCCCGCCGCTCCAGAAAGTCTCTGCTGACCGGGATCATCGCTCTCATGTCGCCGTCATCACGTCATTACACATGCCGCTCCTATTGCATGACGGGACGGCGTGCGCGGTGACGTGATGACGATGATGGAGAGCGCCGGCGATGGAGGGGATCCGGAAGAGGATGCTCCGGAGCCCCGAGGACAGGTAGGAGACCATCACCGGAGCACACGGGGCACCGTAAACGGCTATCTGGCGGCAGCTGAAGCAGTCAGTGCTGCCGGATAGCTGTTTATGTGATGGCCCCGACATACAAAAGCATCGTATGTTGATGCTGCCTTCAACATGCGATGGCCTCTGAGAGGCCATCGCATGTTGAAATTATCGTATGTCGGGGCCATCGTAGGTAGGGGGGGTCACTGTACACTATATTCTGCCCTGGTAGTATTTGTATCCTTTCCGGTATATCTGGTTGTCTGGTAGTTTTCCGTTTCAGTTTCTGGCCTGTGATGGACTATGTTTATTATTTGTTTTTATGCCACTGCACTGTAGCACAGGGAGGGACCAGCTCCAAGTGGTTGATTCACCGCTTAGGGTATTTGGGCAAGTAGACAGGGAGAGTGTTTTTAGGGTCAGTTTAGGGCTCACTCTCCCTGTCCACCCAGTCGGTCATATTGCTCCTGAGCAATATGTAAGTTTACACATAGATTTCTTGCTCTAAGAAGGGTCTTCAAACCAGTTAATTCAGATATAGTCATAACTTCTGCCAAAAAAATGCCATGCCGTTTTTCAAAGCCATTTTGTGTTACATACTGCTACAGTTTAAATCCCAGCTTGAACAGATGTAGTTAGATAATTTTGATTTATTAGAGGATTACTGGTTTGGAATATCAATAATGTTATTGTCTGATAACATGGCATGCCAAGATTCCAAGATTTTTTTCCAAGGAAGGGTTCTGTACCAACCGCAATGCACATTATTCCAAAAAAAAAAAATAATTATCGTTATTCATAAATCCATCTAATTCAACCTATATTTCTGCATGGTTAATCCATAGAAAAGCAAAAACCTAATTGAGACATGAGAAGAAAATGTTAACCCCTTTACTCAATAGCCTGTTTTGACCTTAATGACCAAGGCAAATTTTCTAAATCTGACATGTGTCCACTTATTTGGTAATAACTTTGGAACGCTTTCACTTATGAAAGCGATTTTGAGAATGTTTTTTCGTGACATATTGTTCTTTACATTATTGGTAAATTTTGATTGATAAATTTTGATTGATAAAAAAAAATGAAAAATTTGCATTTTTCTAGATTTGATATTTTCTGCTCGTACGAAAAATAGCCATGCCACACCTAATTAATGATTAATTCACATCTAAAATATGTCTACTTTATGTTCCCATTATTTAATAAACATTCTTTAACTTTTTTTTTAGAATGTTAGAGGGTTTATAAATTTAGTTGCAATTTTCCAGATTTTCAAGACAATTGCAAAATCTGATTTTTCAGGGACCAGATCAGTTCTTAAGTGGAATTGAGGGGCCTGTATGTTAGATATCCCCATAAATCACCCCATTTTATAAACTGCACCCTGTAAAGTAGTCAGAATGACATTAAATAAGTTTATTAACCCTTTAGGTGTTTCACAGAAATAAAAGCAAAGTAGAGGCGGAATTTTTAAATTTAATTTATTTGTAGATTTTTCATTTTAATCCATTTTTTTTCTGTAACACAGTAGGTGTTGACAAAGAAATAAAACTCAAGATTTATTACCCGAATTCTGATGTACTTAGAAATATCCCATATGTGGTCTTTGTGCGCTACGTGTCTCTCACACAGGCCTCAGACATGAAGGCATGCTGTGTGGATTTTGGGGCATCCTTTTAGGTTAGCATATTCTGTTGGCATCATATAAAATTACAGGGGCTTTGGGGTGCAAAAATATTTTTGAGAGACAAGTTGTCGCTTTCAATGGTACCATTCTGGGGTACATGTGACACTTTGATCATTTTTATTAAAATTTTTATGAGGTGGTATACATTAAAAAAATCTATTCTGAGGTTGTTTTTTATTTTTATTTTTTAGGCCATTTGTCATGCGGTATAAATTACATGTAAACGTTACACTGCAGGTTGATACGATTATGGCGATACCAAATTTATATACTTTTTTTATATTTTAGTTTATTTATGGCATAAAAACTATTTAAAAAATAAAAAGATTCATGTTTGTAAGTTGCCGCATTCTGTGCGCTGTAACTTTTTAATTTTTTCACTGATGCTTTCAGTGTGAGGACTTGGCAAGGGACTATATTTGAGGGTGTATTATACACATATATAATTTATTTTATTTTTTTTTATATTTTTTTTAATTATTTTAGTTTTTTTCACATTTTTTCACTTTTTTTTCTCCACTTTTCCAAATTTTTTAAAAACTATTATACACATAATTCAATGGAGTACACATCTGTACTCCATTGAATTATGCCTTTGTCTGTCAGTACTGACAGGCATAGGATAGATCAGTCCCTACCTTAGGTAGGGACTGATTGTTCATGTTGCCATGACAATAGAGACCAGTGACAGTGCGCCGATCAGTGACAGAGGGAGCTCCCTCCCTCTGTTACCCTAATAGACACTGTGGTCTCTGTGACTGCAGCATTTACAGGGTTAGCCCAGGATTGGAGCACAGCTCCGATCCTGAGTGCCCCCGGGTGGCCTCCTCCGATGGGGCCCCTCTCACCACCGATCGTTTCACACAGTGAAGCGACGGAGGAGAGGGGGGGAGGAGGAGACCCGCACCAGATCCCTGCTATTGGTCCATCTGTACTGACGGACCAATAGCAGCGATCATTGGCTGGGGAGGCTCGCCCATGGCGCTGTGACAGTTTAAAGTTGTCAGGTACATGTACGTGGTGATGCGGGAAGTCATCCCTAATCACCACATACATGTACCTGATTTTGCAGGAAGGGGATAAAAAGAAAATAATTCTTCTTCGACTCCAGATATAGCAGAAGTAATCCTTAAAGCAATGACTCATCTTCAGAAATCTACAACATATTTCGCAGGGCTCTTACAGAATTTGTCTCCACTGGGGTTTACAATCTAAATCAGTAGGTTTTGGAAGAAATCAGAGTACATACAATTTCATTGCAGATTTTGTCCTTGGAGGGATTTGGGACATTGGGACATAGGACCCCAGTGCTGTTATCCTTCTTTCTAGAGCTATATCTCTTTTATTTATTTATTTGTTTATTATAAATTTTTTCACGACCATATTGGCTTAGCAGTGTCACTCTTCAATTTACCACAGCTTGTACAGTAAAACAAAACAAAAAAATATTTGAAATTGGAATATAAAATGCAGTTGTGCAATTTTTTAAGGGGAGATTTGTAGGATGTGGGTTATTTTTATGTCTTTCATTGTGCGGTAAAACTTTCAAGTATTAAAACTTAAAGGGGTATTTCAGCCAAAAAACATCCAAAGGATAGGCGATAAGATGTCTGATCGCGGGGGCCCACCGTTGGGACCCTGCGATCTCAGTGCAGCACCCGTATTCTATACTGGGCTGCTGCTCCAGTCTCGGAAACCTCTGTGTTTCCGGGACTGGAGACGTGACCTTGTACCTTGCCCCCTCATGACGTCAAGCCCCGCCCCGTCTATTTATGTTTATGGCAGGGGGTGTCATTTTTTGATATAGGGGATTTTTTGGCTATAAAAAAATTATCATTTAGTAATTACTTTTTAATTACTTTTTTAGTTGATCGCTTGTACAGCTGACTGCAATACACACAAAACTATGGAAACGATTTGGGATGTTGTGGAAAAAATGCTGCAAAATAAAAATACTTAAAAAAAAGTTTAATAGTTTTTTTTAGCAAAATACAAAGGAAAGGAACAGAATCTAAATCTTAATAAAGTCAATATTAGGTGTTACTAAGGTGTTTTGGACATGTGTTTCTGCTATAGAGTATAGTCCACTGGGGTAGCTGCCGACCGCACTGTGACCAGTGCCAAAGGTAGCAACCAGGAAGCCTCCTGCAGCAAAAAATAGATCGTCAAATGATTGGGTTGAAGGCTGAAAACTAGAAGGTTACTAAAGTGACTACCTAAGGAGTGACCCAAAATAAAAACAGTTTAGTGGCACAATAAGCCCACACATTATGGGAAGGGAAGAGGTGAAGTCAAAATTTTTTCTGTCCCATGTAAAATAAAAAATAAAGCAATTATACAGTAAGTCTTAATAAAAAAAAAAAAAAACTATAGTTTTGTTTTTATAGTTTCTATGCAAATTTTTGCCTCTTCATACTAACTATTGTTACGCCGAGCGCTCCGGGTCCCCCTCCTCCTCCGGAGCGCTCGCGGCGTCTTCTACCCTGCAGCGCTCCGGTCAGCAGCCAGGGTATAACTTCTATTAAGTTCACTAAAATCACCTGGGTAGGGCCAACTAACTCAAAATCTCACAATGACAATAAATTAACACCAAAAAGCACCACCCACTCTATTACACGGTAAAGCTGAGTGGTACAAATAAAGTTATAAAATATATTCAAAGGAATTAAGAATGCTCCAGGGTCTGGAGTCTTACACTGCTGCTGGCTACTGCTGCTTGATCTAAGGATAACATGTGACCATAAGCCTCACAGTGACTTATATTTTGATTAGCTATATTCCATGCCACTCTAATCACATGGATCTCTGGTTGGCTCTGAGGTATATTTAAAGGGGCATTCTCATGGAAAAAACATATTCCCTATCTGCAGGATAGGGGATAACTTTTAGTTCGCAGAGGTCTGAGGGCTTCCCCCCCCCCCCCCCTGCAATCTCCCGTATGGAGCCTCAGCTCTCCCCTGCAGCGGTGCACCACTCCCCCTCCATATATCTCTATGGGCTTTGGGCAGGGGTCGTGACACGCCCATTCAAGGGAGGGCCGGGGCTCCATACCGGAGCTCATGGGGGGGGGGCAGCGCTCGGACCCCCACCCCCACGATCTAAAACTTATATTAAATGAGATCTCTCCTTTAAGGAAGCAGTTTCCCTTTCCTGGACATGGCTGCAGGACATCTGGTTCTGCATTGGCACCACACATGAGTATCCACATGGAATTAACTTTGCCCCCTATTGTTCCAATATGACTTGGGTAGGAAATGTGTTGGGACTCCTGATTTTCTTGCTTGGTATCTTTGGGTCCAAATAAGTACTTGACACCCTGTGTACCATCTATATTTTTTCAGTATTTTGTACAGTGTGTATTTTGTACTGAAGAGAGTATACCATTGTGATTTATAATAAATATTTCTTAGATGCAACTTCTATATCACCACATTGAGTAATTGCTCTCCAGTCCCCATTGAGTACGGTTTTATTTTTTCTGCACTGTATATTTTGAACCATCTCTACAGAGTATTTATGGGAGTAATATCAACTTACCTTTCCTTTTATCTATTGCCTAATGACCATATGATGAACGGGGGTTATCTCTGGTACCAGGCATTAGGTCCCCTCTTCCCTTCTCCCATACCTCTTTATTTAGACAGCATTGTACTAGTGAGATAGAGAGCCTCCTCTGTGATGTTTATTAAGGGATACGGCAGAAGCATCAGGGGTAGGTTCCGGTGCGGGGTGGTCCTTTTCAGGACATTACATTCAGCCTAGGATTAGGGTTAGAGTAGGGATACAGAAATAGAGGCAGTAGGTTGAGGCCGCATAATCAGGGCCCTCCCCTACTCCTTTAGGCCATGCCCCCTTCTCCATCCCTTTTCCCTATACTTCCCTTTATTGCCTGTTTGTACGCTGGACCCAGCAGCAGTGTAATACTCCAGACGCTGGAGCATTCTTAACTCCTTTGAGTATATTTTAGAACTTTATTTGTACCAGCTTTCCCGTGTTCCAGAGTGGGTGGTGCTTATTGGTATTAATAATATCGTCATTGGGAGATTTTCAGTTGGATGGCTCTGCTTAGGTGTTTTTAGTGAATTTCATAGAAGTTATATTTTAGTGCTTTCTGTGAACTAGTTTTTTGGCAACATCATCAAAACCTGTCCAGAGGAAAAGGTGCTGAGTTGCCCATAGCAACCAATCAGATTGCTTCTTTTATTTTTTAGAGGACTTTTCAAAAATTAAAGAAGTGATCTGATTGGTTGCTATGGGCAACTCAGCACCTTTTCCTCAGGACAGGTTTTGATCTCCCTCTATAGGTGTACATTGTTTTTGCAATGAAAACTAAACAGCCAGGAGCTTTATGAAGGCCTCAATGGCTGCCATAATTGTACTCCTCAAATAGTCTGCCTATGGGTATAGGTAGGGTGTAGTAGGAGAGCAGCAAAGAGAAGGTACACTGCAATATATTAGTGTAAGTATATGTACAGTAGTATTGCAGTGTGCTGGTGAACGTGTGAGTTCCCTAGAGGAAATAAAAATGTGATTAAAAGGTAAACACTGGTCTGCAAAAGCAGGGCCAGCAAGGTGGCTAAGTAGTTGCAGCATTGAGGCTCGGGTTCAAATTCTACAAAGGACAACATCTGTGTAATGAATGGATTTGGTTCCAGCAGAAGGGTTAGATTCTCCTAACTTTGGCTGTCCTCTTGCTTTCTGACTCTTGGCCTGTCAATAATTAACCCCTTGATTTGGTACTTTTTTTTGCCGAAGATGACTAACTTCTCTTGATGGCCCTACACCTCTTTCCAGTGTAGGGTCCCTCACCCAGTTCGGGCCCCCATTTACGACAGATCCAAGTAAGTAGAAATAGTGGTTTGGGCTAGTGTTCAGGCTGTATGGAGTTTGTATGTTATTCTCATGTTTACATTGGATTTCTTTAACTCCAAAACAAAGGAGTTTGGATTATAACCAAGGTTTATTACTAGGATGTTCTTAAGCAGGAGTGCTCTATGCTGCAGCTCAGCACTAACTCTATAGCACTTAAACTATGAAGAAAAACATTGTTTTATAACTTTGCAAACATCCATTAGGTAAGAGATGGAAAGCATTTGCTTTATCTTCCTACCAGTTATCTGCCCATGTCTGCAGATCTGAGCATGATATAGAGCAGACAGATTCCCTTTAAACAAGCCAATCCTGATACAAAAGCTGCTAATGGTCATGCCTGTCTCTTGATTAGGAAACTTGTTTTAAGCATTTTATTACACTTTTAGGCATATTTATTTCAGCAGGAGCTGCCTGGTTCTGTACAGATTACTACTGCAGCCTTGTCAGCAGTTTGCTATTCCTGCTTAGGGTATATACACTGCTCACATAAATAAAGGGAACACTTAAACAACACAATGTAACTCCAAGTCAATCACACTTCTGTGAAATCACACTGTCCACTCAGAAAGCAACACTGATTGACAATCAATTTCACATGCTGTTGTGCAAATGGAACAGACAACAGGTGGAAATTATAGGCAATAAGCAAGACACCCCCAATAAAGGAGTGGTTCTGCAGGTGGTGACCACAGACCTCTTCTCAGCTCCTATATTTCCTGGCTGATGTTTTAGTCACTTTTGAATGCTGACGGTGCTATCATTCTAGTGGTAGCATGAGTCTACAACCCACACAAGTGGCTCAGGTAGTGCAGCTCATCCCGGATGGCACATCAATGCAAGCTGTGGCAAGAAGGTTTGCTGTGTCTGTTCGCGTAGTGTCCAGAGTATGGAGGCAGGCCAGTACATCAGGAGACGTAGGAGGCCTATGGAGGGCAACAACCCAGCAGCAGGACCGCTACCTCCGTCTTTGTGCAAGGAGGAGGAGGGGGATCACTGACAGAGGCCTGCAAAATGACCTCCAGCAGGCCACAAATGAGTATGTGTCCACTCAAACGGTCAGAAACAGATTCCATGAGGGTAGTATGAGGGCCCGACATCCACAGGTGGGGGTTGTGCTTACAGACCAACACTGTTCAGGACGTTTGGCATTTGCCAGAGAACACCAAGATTGGCAAATTTGCCACTGGCACCTGTGCTCTTCACAGATGAAAACAGGTTCACACTGAGCACATGTGACAGACGTGACAGAATATGGAGATGCAGTGGAGAACATTCTGCTGCCTGCAACATCCTCTAGCATGACCGGTTTGGCAGTGGGTCAGTAATGGTGTGGGTGGCATTTCTTTGGGGGGGCCACACAGCCCTCCATGTGCTTGCCAGAGGTAGCCTGACTGCCCATTGGTACCGAGATGAGATCCTCAGACCCCTTGTGAGACCATATGCTGGTGTGGTTGGCCCTGGGTTCCTCCTAATGCAAGAAAATGCTAGACCTCATGTGGCTGGAGTGTGTCCGCTGTTCCTGCAAGAGGAAGGCATTGATGCTATGGACTGGCCCGCCCGTTTCCCAGACCTGAATCTGATTGAGCACAACTGGGACATCATGTCTCACTCTATCCACCAATGCCACGTTGCACCACAGACTGTCCAGGAGAAGGAGGAGCCACCCCATCAGGAGCATGCCCAAGCAATGTAGGGAGGCCATATGGGCACGTGGAGGCCTCACACACTACTGAGCCTTCTTTTGACTTGTTTTAAGGACATTACATCAAAGTTGGATCAGCCTGTAGTGTGGTTTTCCACTGTGATTTTGAGTGTGGCTCCATATTCAGACCTCCATGGGTTCATAAATTTGTTTTCCATTGATAATGTTTGTGTAATTTTGTTGTCAGCACATTCAACTATGTAAAGACGAAAGTATTTCATACGATTAGTTCATTCATTTAGATCTAGGATGTGTTATCTTAGTGTTCCCTTTATTTTTTTTTGAGCAGTGTAGTTACTAGTATGGGGTCATTAATGAATCTTTACAAAGATGAGCACTAACAAAGCACAATTTAACTTTTGCTGTAGCTCTAGAGGGTGCATTAGTTTATTAGGCTGTATCTTTTCCCGATGTTTTACAATTGCTGCATGTGAATCCTACAGTTAAATTGCAGGTCAAGCACTGATCCATATCTTTTATAAACTATGGGACATGACCTAAATGTGTTTGCTGCTCTTTCTAAAAATGCTGTTTATAAGAGAGACAATCGTCATAGTCACATACAGAACTTTATACCAGAAGTACATCCCAGGGTGAGACAGCAAATTAAATGCAGCAGATTAAGCTAATGTCTAAGCTATAGAGCTAAGACTATCTGTCCAGTTTGGAATAAATATTCAGCTGGAAAATAGTACATTAAGTGATATTGGAAAGTGTTAACATGCAGATAACTCCTTGAAAAAATATGGAATCACCACACATGCAGGATGTTCACCCAGCTTCTTCTTGGCTACAGTTTTTGCAAATTCAATAGCTGAATGATCTGGCTTCATATAAGACCCTGGGCCAGATTTATAAATCTGAGACAAAAACTAGTGTGATTTACCCACAGCAGTCAGTAACAGAGCTTGTTAAGATATGAACGCTGGGCTGTGATTGGTTGTTATGGGCAAATCACTCCAGCTTTTGTCTTAGGTTTTGACATATTGAAAAATCTGGGCCACTGCATTTCAAATACATGATAAGGAAAACATTTTTTTTTATTAATGGCATATGTGTTTTAGCAGAACAAGCAGATGAAATAACTATGGAATTACTTAACCCTTTGGCAACCCATGATGGATTTAATCCATCATGGTGCCGCTAAGGGTGTAAGTAGAGGGCTCCTGATTCTAGCCAGCTCCATACCTGGCAACCCTTAGTTAATTTCAGTAGCTGGGGGTTGTGCTCACAGCCGACATACGGCGATTGCAACACAATGGCCCTTATTTACTAAGAGTGTTGTGTAGGTTTCTTTGTGGGTTTTAATTCCCTACAATTTATTTTTCACTGTATTTACTAAGGTTTCCCTACACTTTCCACTTTCTCCACACTTTGCTTTTCATTAGACATGCTCTGACCTGTAGGGTTTTCCTCAGCTGAAATCCACCACATTTTCTGTGGAAACTTTAGTAAATATGTTGGGATTTTGGGAAAATGTCGGGAACACAACCCTTTTCTGTGACCACGCCCCCTTTTCCCAATAACCACGCCCCTTTTCGGGTTTTCTTAGCAAAATGGACAGTTAGTTGGGGTTTTTTCAATTCAGGCGCAGACAGAATTTCAGGCGCATATTCTGGCGCAGACAGAATTTCAGGCGCAATGTGCCCGAAACTGGCGCACAACCCAACAAAACATGTCAGGTTTGCAATAGTAAATGAGGGCCAATGAATGCAAAGATGATTACTGTTCCAATGCAGGCAGGCATACTTTTGACTGGTGTTTAGAAGTCTCTATAAGCTAGAAAAATTCTATTTTGTGGGGTCAGCAACAGTCAGATAGGCATGGCCAGGCCCATGCCTATCCCCTGTAAGTCAGCACATGCGCCCCTTGTCTTCCTTACATGTACAATGTGCATACTTTAAATAACAGTGCCTGGTCTCCTCTTCTTTCTTGTGCCGGAGATGTGCAGGGTCCCATTTTCATCACCAGAGGCAGAGAGTGAGCATTTATCTCTGCCTCTAGCCTCTAACACAGGCCCAAGGAGGAGGCAGATATCGGGAGCGAGCGATTAAACAGCACGCATATAAGGAAGATAAGGGGCACATATAATATGTAAAACACCATATAAAGTCTTTATATGGTGTTTTCCATATTATATATTGTTTTATATTCTGAAGTATATAATTATACATTATCAATTGAGCTACATTACAATAACTTTGCATGTATACATATTTCTATTCCAATATACATCTGCTTCATACTTCACTCATGTTCAGCCACATTATATTATCACACATTTAATTCCTATCTATAATCTTTATTTAGATCATTTTATTTCCTACAACCTCCGTTCTCTGTCTTTTTAAGTTCTATTCATATCAGCCATATTAGTCCTGGTCTTTTATGCTTCCATATCCAACATCTGTTTTTATAGATTTTCACAATCACCTGTTATCACATACAGTTTGTATGAATAGCGATCGCTATTTCTCCGTGCAGAGAAAGTAACACCTGTTTCTTAGATACTCATGCCTGAGGAGGAGCCCGGTTCGGGCTGGTTACGCTATATTGTTTGAGCGTTGCATCCCCTTTTTTTGTTCCAAATAAACCATTTTACATGTCACATCCAGCGCCTTGAGGAGTCCCATTTTTTCCTAATACCCGATCCATTGGGTAAATTGTTCTGATTGCTACCGGCCGTTTCAAGCCTGGACCCCGGTGGGACAAGGAGGCTGCGGATTTTCTGCATATACACGTGTTCATAGGTGTTATGCTCTCAGCATAACCTTGCTCGGTAAGGAGCCATCCTTTCTTTATTACAAGCTACCACATTACATATTGATCTTCTCTAGGTGCGCACCTCTCCTTTTTTGTCTTATTGTCATCTCAAATTAAAGCTGACATTCTGCAGTTAAAGCCCATCTTTTTTGTTTCATTTGTAATCCATTGTGGTGGTGTATAGAGCCAAAAATGTTAGAATTGTGTCGATGTTCCAATATTTATGGACCTGACTGTAGGTCGTCACTAGAGATGAGCGAACTTACAGTCAATTCGATTCGTCACGAACTTCTCGGCTCGGCAGTTGATGGCTTATCCTGCATAAATTAGTTCAGCCTTCAGGTGCTCCGGTGGGCTGGAAAAGGTGGATACATTCCTAGGAAAGAGTCTCCTAGGACTGTATCCACCTTTTCCAGCCCACCGGAGCACCTGAAAGCTGAACTCATTTATGTAGGAAAAGTCATCAACTGCCGAGCCGAGAAGTTCGTGACGAATCGAATTTACTGTAAGTTCGCTCATCTCTAGTCGTTACAATAGAGTGATTTTAAACATACTAATTTTGTTTAAAAAAGTTTGAGATTTTTTTTAAAGCAGTACAGTGATAGAAAAGTCATGGCTCTCATTTTAATCATATTGGCTCAAAAAATTAAGAACACTTGTAATTTGTACTGTAAAGTGTATAGTGTAAAAGCGAAATCCAAGATTTGCAAAACTGCGTTTTTCTTTCCCCACACAAATAATAATTTTTTGGTTGCGCCATAAATTTTATTGTCATTACAAAGGACAATTGGTTGCACAGAAAACAAGCCTTCATATGTGGATGAAAATATAAGAGTAATGATTTTTAAAAGGTGAGGAGGAAAAAACAAAAATGCTAAAATAAAATTGGTTGTGTCCTTAACCCCTTAAGGACGCAGGACATAAATGTACGTCCTGGTGAGGTGGTACTTAACGCACCAGGACGTACATTTACGTCCTAAGCATAACCGCGGGCATCGGAGCGATGCCCGTGTCATGCGCGGCTGATCCCAGCAGCTGATCGCAGCCAGGGACCCGCCGGCAATGGCCGACGCCCGCGATCTCGCGGGCGTCCGCCATTAACCCCTCAGGTGCCGGGATCAATACAGATCCCAGCATCTGCGGCAGTTCGCGATTTAAATGAACGGGGATCCGGGGATCCGATCATTCATAACGCCGCACGGAGGTCCCCTCTCCTTCCTCCGTGCGGCTCCCGGCGTCTCCTGCTCTGGTCTGTGATCGAGCAGACCAGAGCAGAAGATGACCGAAAACACTGATCTGTTCTATGTCCTATACATAGAACAGATCAGTATTAGCAATCATGGTATTGCTATGAATAGTCCCCTATGGGGACTATTCAAGTGTAAAAAAAATGTAAAAAAATGTAAAAGTAAAAGTAAAAAAAAAGTGAAAAATCCCCTCCCCCAATAAAAAAGTAAAACGTCCTTTTTTTCCTATTTTACCCCCAAAAAGCGTAAAAAACATTTTTTATAGACATATTTGGTATCGCCGCGTGCGTAAATATCCGAACTATTAAAATAAAATGTTAATGATCCCGTACGGTGAACGGCGTGAACGAAAAAAAATAAAAAAAGTCCAAAATTCCTACTTTTTTAATACATTTTATTAAAAAAAAAATTATAAAAATCTATTAAAAGTTTTTTATATGCAAATGTGGTATGAAAAAAAGTACAGATCATGGCGCAAAAAATGAGCCCCCATACCGCCGCTTATATGGAAAAATAAAAAAGTTAGAGGTCATCAAAATAAAGGGATTATAAACGTACTAATTTGGTTAAAAAGTTTGTGATTTTTTTTAAGCGCAACAATAATAGAAAAGTATGTAATAATGGGTATCATTTTAATCGTATTGACCCTCAGAATAAAAGAACACACGTCATTTTTACCATAAATTGTACGGCGTGAAAACAAAACCTTCCAAAATTAGCAAAATTGCGTTTTTCGTTTTAATTTCCCCACAAAAATAGTGTTTTTTGGTTGCGCCATACATTTCATGATATAATGAGTGATGTCATTACAAAGGACAACTGGTCGCGCAAAAAACAAGCCCTCATACTAGTCTGTGGATGAAAATATAAAAGAGTTATGATTTTTAGAAGGCGAGGAGGAAAAAATGAAAACGTAAAAATTAAATTGTCTGAGTCCTTAAGGCCAAAATGGGCTGAGTCCTTAAGGGGTTAAATGGGTACTCCGCCCCCAGAAATCTTATCCCCTATCCAAAGGATAGGGGACAAGATGTCTGATCGTGGGCATCACGCTGCTGGGGACCACAGCGATCTCGGCTGTGGCACCCCAGACATCTAGTGCACAGAGCGAACTTCGCTCTGTGCCGGATGACTGGCGATGCTGGACGGAGGCTCGTGATGTCACTACCATGGTTAAAGTTGAAATCCCCGCTCTGCCTGCTCCTGGATGTCCGTACAGAGTGGAGGAAGATGATGGCAGGTACTGGAGTGCAGGAGGAGGCCAAGGGACTGGCGATCGCGGCGGGACCGGTAGCAGGCAATGGCGGGATCGGCGGCAGTAAGGAGGCGATGGCGGAGGCAGCAGTGAAGATCAGTGGTAAATGATCTTCACTACTGTCTTCTAGGAGTTGCCAAACTACAACTCCCAGCATGCCCAGACAGCCGAAGGCTGTCTGGGCATGCTGGGAGTTGTAGTTTTGCAACATCTGGACGGCCGCAGTTTGGAGATCACTGTGCAGTGGTGTCCAAACTGTAGCCCTTCCAGATGTTGCAAATCTACAACTCCCAGCATGCCCAGACAGTCCAGGCATGCTGGGAGTTGTAGTTCTGTAACATCTGGCCCTTCAAATGTGGCGGAACTACAACTCCCAGCATGCCTGGACAATCTGGGCAAGCTTGGAGTTAAAGTTTTGCAACATCTGGAGGGCTACAGTTTGGACACCACAGCACACTGGTCGCCAAACTGTTCTCCTACGGTTCTTGCATAACTACAACTCCCAACATGTCCTTCAGCTATCTGGGCATGCTGAGAGTTGTAGTTTTGCAACAGCTGGAGGCACACTGGTTGGGAAACACTGAGTTAAGTAACAAACTCTGTGTTTTGAAACCATTGTGCCCCCAGCTTTTGCATAACTACCACCCCCAGAATGCACGGACAGCCAAAGGGCATGCTGGGAGTGTTAGTAGTATGCTTCCAGCTGTTGCATAACTACAAGTCCCAACATGCCCTTCAGCTGTCACTGCATGCTGAGAGTTGTAGTTTATGCAACAGCTGAAAGCACACTGGTTGCGAAACACAGAGTGAGTTTGTTACCTTACTCAGTGTTTTGCAACCAGTGTGCCTCCAGCTGTTACATAACTAAAACCCCCAGCATGCACGGACAGCCAAAGGGCATGCTGGGAGTTGTAGTTTTGCAATAGCTGGAGGTTTTCCCCACCTCATGTGAATGTACAGGGTACATTTAAACGGGCGGGGGTTTACAGTGTGTTTCTCGCTGCAAGTTTGAGATGCAGCAAAATGGCCCCTGACTTCCATTCCAACCAAATTCTTTCTCCAAAAGCTCAATGCCGCTCTTTCTCTTCTGAGCATTGTAGTTCACCCGCAGAGCACTTTACATTCACATATTCACATATTAGGTATTTCCATACTCAGAAGAAATGGTGTTACAAATTTTGGGGGGCTTTTTCTCGCATTACCCCTTGTGAAAATGGAAAACTTGGGGTAACACCAGCATTTTTGTAAAATAAATCAAATATTCATTTTCATGTCCAAGCGGAAATTGGGCAAACGTGTGGGGGTTTAAGGTTCACTGTACCCCTTGTTACATTCCTTGAGGGGTGTTGTTTCACAAATAGTGTGCCACTTGGGGCTTTTTTTTTGCTATTCTGGCACCATAGGGGCTTCCTAAATGCAACATGCCCCCAAAAAACCATTTCAGCAAAATTTGCTTTCCAAAAGCCAAATGTGGCTCATCTTCTGAGCATTGTAGTGCTCCAGCAGTGCACTTGACATCCACACATGTGGTATTTTCATACTCAGAAGGGATGGGGTTACAAATTTTGGTGGGCATTTACTCCTATTACCTATATCTAAATCTAAAATTTGGGGGAAAACCAGCATTTTAGTGAGAGATTATTTTTTTAAATTTAGACATCCAACTTTAATGAAAAGTGGGGTGTTAAGGCTCACTGTATCCCTTGTTACGTTCCTTGAGGGGTGTAGTTTCCAAAATAGTATGCCATGTGGTTTTTCTTTTGCTGTTATGGCACCATACGGGCTTCCTAAATGTAACATGCCCCCCCAAAACCATTTCAGAAAAACTCACCCTCCAAAATCTCATTGTCGCTCCTTCCCTCCTGAGTCCTCTACTGCGGCCGCCGAACACATTACATAGACATATGAGGTATTTCCTTACTTGAGAGAAATTGGGTTACAAATTTTGGGGGGATTTCTCTCCTTTTATCCTTGTAAAAATTCGAAATCTGGGTCTACCAAAACATGCGAGTGTAAAAAATGAAGATTTAGTTGTTTCTCCTTTTTTCCTTGCTGCTATTCCTGTGAAACACCTAAAGGGTTAATACACTTACCGATTGTCATTTTGAATACTTTGAGGGGTGCAGTTTTTATAATGAGGTAATTTGTGGGGTATTTCCAATATGAAGGCCCTTCAAATCCACTTCAAAACTGAACTGGACCCTGAAAAATTTAGATTTTGAAAATGTTGTGAAAAATTGGAAAATTGCTGCTGAACTTTGAAGCCCTCTGATTTCTTCCAAAAGTAAAAACACACCAACTTTATGATGCAAACATAAAGTAGACATATTGTATATGTGAATCCATATGTAATTTATTTGGTATGTCTATTTTCCTTCCAAGCAGAGAGCTTCAAAGTTAGAAAAATGCTAAATTTTGGAATTTTCCATGACATTTTAGAATTTTTCACCAAGAAAGGATCCAAGTAGAATATGTCACGAAAAAACAATCTCGGAATAAAATTCATAAGTAAAAGCATCCCAGAGTTATTAATGCTTAAAGTTACAGTGGTCAGATGTGCAAAAAAAACGCTCTGGTCCTTAAAGGGGTACTACTCTGGATAGGGGATAAGATGCCTGATCGCAGGGTTCCCACTGCTGGGAACCCCCGCAATCTCGGCTGCAGCTCCCCAGACATCTGGTGCACAAAGCAAACTTTGCACCATGCCCGATGACTGGCAATGCGGGGCGGAGGCTTGGGATGACACGGCCGCGCCCCACTCATGATGTCACTGCCACGGCAGGACCTCCGCAATCAGACATCTTATTCCCTATTCTTTGGATAAGGGATAAGATGTAAATGGGCAGAGTACTCCTTTAAGGTGAAAATGGGCTTGGTCCTTAACCCCTACAGGACCCATGACGTACCGGTACGTCATGAGTCCGCTCCCGTTCTACAACGCGTGGCCCCGTGTCATAGCGAGTCAGGCCCGGCCTCTAACAACAGCCGGGACCTGTGGCTAATAGTGCGCGGCACTGATGGAGGTTCCGCGAGCTGTAAGACGTGGCGTTCAAAGTTGAACGCTGTGTCTAAAGTGAAAGTAAATCGTTGCCGGTTAGCTCAGGGGGCTGTTCGGGATGTCCGCGGCGAAACATGGCATCCCGAACAGCTGTGACACAGCAGGAGAGTCGCTTACCTTGCCTCCTGGTGTCCAATCGCCGAATGACTGCTCAGTGCCTGAGATCCAGGCATGAGCAATCAAGCGGCAGAATCAGTGATCAGTGGTTTCCTATGAGAAACCACTGATCAATGTAAAAGATCAGTGTGTGCAGTGTTATAGCCTCCTATGGGAGCTACAACACTGGAAAAAAATAAAGTGAAAGTAAAGTGAAGATCATTTAACCTCTTTCCTAATAAAATAATCACCCCCCTTTTCCCATTTAAAAAAAACTGTGTAAATAAAAATAAACATATGTGGTATCGCCGCAGGTCAATGGCGTACGCACAAAAAAAATCCAAAGTCCAACATAATGATAATGATCAATAAGTCCTATGAATACAAAAATGCTACCGCTAAAAACTTCAGATCACGGCGCAAAAAATTAGCCCTCATACCACCCCATACGCGGAAAAAAAAAAAAGTTTTAGGGGTCAGAAGATGACAATTTTAAACGTATACATTTTCCTGCATGTAGTTATGATTTTTTTCCAGAAGTACGACAAAATCAAACCTATATAGGTAGGGTATCATTTTAATCGTATGGACCTACAGAATAAAGAGAAAGTGTCATTTTTACCGAAAAATTTACTATGTAGAAACGGAAGCCCCCAAAATTTACAAAATGGCGTTTTTTTTTTTTAATTTTGTCTCAAAATGATTTATTTTTCCGCTTCGCCATAGATTTTTGGGTAAAATGACTGATGTTATTACAAAGTAGAATTGGTGGCACAAAAATAAGCCATCACATGGATTTTTAGGTGCAAAATTGAAAGAGTTATGATTTTTAAGGTAAGGAGGAAACATGAAAATGCAAAAACGGAAAAACCCCGGGTCCTTAAGGGGTTAAGGCCAAATTGGGCTGTGTCCTTAAGGTGGTTAATACATGCTGAAGCAATTGTTGGTGATAGAGTGGGTCAGATCTCCTTGCCATGGCACTTTTGATCTCTGCAGCTGCAGGGCTTAACTGAGCCTCCATGGCTGCAAATCCGCTCCTATTGATAGAACCTGTCTGTAGCAGGCTCTACCAAAAGAGCACTGATTTCATGGATCAATGTAGTACATAGGTACTGCCTTGATCAGTATGAGCATCTAATAATGGCTCATACAAGTTCCCTATGGGGACTAATAAAGTGTAAAACAAATCCAATAGTCTATATAAATTAAACCCTTACATAATTTCAAATCAATTCCCTTTTCCCAATTAAAAAAGTGTAAACAAAAAAAAAAAAAACATATTTTATATTGCCAAAACCGCATGGTGAATAGCGTAAATGTGAAAAAATAACAAGCACCAGAAATGCATTTTTTTTAATCACATCCCAGAAAGTCTGATCAATGCTAAAATGGTACCAATAAAAATTACAGATCACAGCACAAAAAAGGAAGTGCTCAAATAGCCCACTATATATATATATATATATATATATATATATATATATATATATATATATATAAAAGTCGTAGGGGTCAGAAAATGTAAATTTAATCAGAAATATTCAAAAAAGTTTAGAATTTTTTTAAAGTATTAAAGCATGATGGAAACTGTACAAATTGTATTGTTATAATCATACTGACCTAAAAAAATCAAGATAATATGTCAGATTGATTGCATGGTGAACAGCATAAAAAAGGAGTTGTGATTTTCAATTTCTGAGTATATGTTATGGAAAAATAAGGCAAGTCATTACAAAATACAATTGGTCCTGAAAAAAACACTCCCTCATATGGGCGTGTAAATGAAAAAATAAGAGTTAAGCCAAGGGGGACAAAACTATAGTGCAAAACAAACATTTTCCTGGCCCTGAAGGGGTTAATGTTGAGAAAAAAAAATATATGGAATTAGAGTAAAAAAAAAAAAACCCATATCACAAAAACCCCATATGACAACCAAAATTCTTAGAGGTATGGGCTTTACTAAGGATAAACAAAATACTATATCAAGGTAACTCCAGTTTCCTCTAATATTATTGACTTTACAGGATGCATTCATTCTTCCTGCACCAGGCTTTTTCAGGGCCTAAGCCAGTACTTGCACCTCCACTTATGTCTCCTGTCCCTATATTGTGTTTGACTTCTCTAGAGGTTGCCTTAAAGGGGTTATCCGACTTTCACCATTCTTGAGATAACACATGTGGTATACTAATATATAGTCACTGTGCCTAGTCGTGCAGTTTTTATTGATTTTTGATAATGATATTTAGGTTAATGATGCCACTTTGCTCCCACAGCATTCACTGCTTATGAACTAAAGACTAGGGATCGCCCGATTATCGGTTTGGCCAATATTATCGGCCGATATTCACGATTTTGGACGTTATCGGTATCGGCAATTACCTTGCCGATAATCCGATAATGCCCCGTCCCACCCCACTCACCGCCCCCCACCGCACCGCACCCCCCACCACCCGGCCAGAGACTGCCATCACTGCCCCATTGCCTCCCCCATCCCCGGATTTATAATTACCTGTTCCCGGGGTCCGCGCTACTTCTGGCTCCTGCGGCATCCTGTGTTACAGCTCAGGACGCCGCCGGAGCCAGAAGTAGCGCGGACCCCGAGCCCTAGGAACAGGTAATTATAAAACCGGGGATGGGGGAGGCAATGGGGCAGCGGCGGTGGTTTGACTAAGGACCGGCAGGGGGAGAGAAGCGGGTGGCGGTGGTCTCTGGGCAGAGGATAGGGGGTTGGACTCAGGAGGACCCCAGGACAGGCAGGGGGAGAGAAGCGGGTGGCGGCGGTTGTCTCTTGCACCGCAAAAGCCGCTGCAGTTCATTGATTTAAAGCGTCCGCTTTAAATTAATGATCTGCAGGGGCGTCGATGTAGGGGGGGGATAAATAGCCGATAACTTATACCATATCGGAATATCAGTATAAGTTATCTCCACAGATTATCGGTATCGGCCCTAAAAAATCGATATCGGTCAATCCCTACTAAAGACTACATTTCCCATGAGTCTTTAGTCTTCCTTTATCTCCCATTCCCCCACTTCAACTGCCTCCATTCTAAACTGTTGGACATTCCTTTTGGCCCCTGCGATAAACTGCATACAAGGACCCAAATGTTTGTAATGAGGGCACATACAAAAATTATATGTAGCTGAGCTGAATTTGTCCACACAAATAGATGCATAGAGGGCAATTTATGAAAAGCTGTGTTGGTGAAAAGTGGTGCAGTTGCCCATAGCAACCAATGAGATTGCTACATTCATCTTTCAGAGGCCTTTCTAAAAATGAAAGAAGCAATCTCATTGGTTGCTATGGACAACTGCACCACTTTTCCTCTACACATATAAATCTCCCCCATAGTGCCTCAAAAACAACACGTGCGTGGAAAAGTCAGCTTGACTACATCTTACATCAGCAGCGCATGTTCTGAGGACCTGTTTATCAATCACACAGTGGAACCAGTGATAAAATAAAGGAAATAGGTGTGGCGGGCCCAGACCATTGCCCCCTGGCCACACCTATTTGACTGTCTCTTACTCAGGACAAAAGCGTTTTTTAGGATCATACAATGTCTAAAGAAGGAGAGCTACAGTGATAAAGTGGTGTAAAAATCTAGTCAATGGGCAAATGTATTTGCTAAAAACATGCATAAAAATTGGCAAATATTGATATTCATGGTTCATATTTTTTCTTTTCTAGACTCTAAAAGATCATTGCTAAAGGTGTGGCTGTAAGGGCCTAGATGTTATGGCATTTGGTTAGATGACAGGTGCTGGTTTTGTCATGCATCCAATCAGTCTTTGTGGCTGCCATGTAAAATCTATTACAACCTGCAAAATCTTCTATTACAACCAGGCTAGACGACAGCGTACTACAATACAAATGCATTGCAATGTACTATATTAGTGATCATGAAATTGCAAGTGTAAACCCCTAGACGGTCTTGAAGAGTAATAAAAAAGTAAAAGCAAAATTACCAACAAGGTAAACCTGGAGGCATTGATTAGGCTCCTGGTTGCAATAGAAAGCCCATTGACATCCATTGATCAAGTAGCAGGGGTGCTGATGGCGTGAAAGAGGAAACCCCCTCCCTCTGAAACCAGAGATGCCATAGATGCTATTGACCACATGATCTAGGACAGTGATGGCGAACCTATGGCACGCGTGCCACAGGTGGCACGCCGAGCCCCCTCTGTGGGCAGGGTACGTGGCCACAGTGGTGTACCAAGAGGGGGGCAGGGGGGCAGGGGGGCGGACCGCCCTGGGTGTCACTCACAAGGGGGGTGCCATGACGGAGTCACCCCCCATCCAGGGCCGGACTGGCCATTGAGTACACAGGGCATTTGCCACAGCTGGAGGCACACTGGTGAGGAAATACAGAGTTAGGTAACATGACCTAACTCAGTGTTTCCCCACCAGTGTGTCTCCAGCTGTTGCAAAATTACAACTGCCAGCATGGACTGATAGACCATGCATGCTGAGAGTTGTAGTTTTGTAACAGCTGGAGGCACACTGGTGGGGAAGCACTGAGTTTGTCTGTTATCTAACTCGGTGTTTCCTCGCCAGTGTTCCTCACCAGTGTCAGTCCATGCTGAGAGTTGTAGTTTTGCAACAGCTGGAGAGGTTTGTGCACCCACCCCCCACCCCATGTGAATGTACAGGATACATTCACAAGGGCAGGGGTTTACAGTAAGTTTTCTGCTGCAAGTTTGAGCTGCGGCAAATTTTCCACCGCAGCTCAAACTCCCAGCGGGAAATTGGCTGTGAACCCCTGCCAGTGTGACTGTACCCTAAAAACTCTACACTACACTACACCAAATAAAGAGTAAAACACTACATATACACACACCCTTACACAGTCCCCACCCCCCATAAAAATTCAAAACGTCTTGTACAGCAGTGTTTCCAAAAAGGAGCCTCGAGCTGTTGCAAAACAACTCCCAGCATTGCTGGACAGCCATTGACTGTCCAGGCATGCTGGGAGTTTTGCAACAGCTGGAGGCACACTGTTTGGGAAACACTGCTGTAGGGTATTTGTGGTGGCAGAGGAAATTGTAACGCTTGCATCCGGGTCCGCCCCTATGCAAATCTCTAATTTAGGCCTCAAATGCGCATGGCGCTCTCCCACTTCAGAGCAATGTCGTATTTCAAGGCAACAGTTTAGAGCACCATATGGGGTATTTCCGTACTCTGGAGAAATTGTGTTACACATTTTGGAGGACATTTTGGGGTCTACACCAGTATGTTAGTGTAAAAAATGTTTACACTAACATGCTGGTGTTGTCCCATGCTTTTAATTTTCACAAGAGGTAAAAGGAAAAAAATTAAAAATAAATTTGTAACACAATTTCTCCTGAGAACGGAAATGCCCCATATGTGGATGTAAAGTGATCTGTAGATGCACAACAAGGCTCAGGAGTGAAAGCGCACCATGTACATTTGAGGCCTAAATTGGTGATTTGCACAGAGGTGGCTGATAGTTGCAATGGTTCTAACATAAACGCAAAAAAACACCTCTCATGGAATGTAAAAAGGGATATAGTGAGCCTTAACACACCACAGGTGTTTGTCAAATTTTCATTGAAGCTGGACGTGAAAATTAAAATTAATTTTTTCCACTAAAATGCTGGTGTTACCCCAAATTTTTCATTTTTACAAGGGGTAATAGGAGAAAAAGCCAATGAAATTTGTAACCCTATTTCTTCTGAGAATATAATTACCCCATATGTGGATGTAAAGTGCTCTGCGGGCGCACTACAGGGCTCAGAAGAGAAGGAGTGCCATTGGGCTTTTCGAGAGAGACTTTAGCTGGAATTGAAGGCCATGTGCATTTACAAAGTGCCCATGGTGCCAGAATAGTGCCCCCCCCACATGTGACCCCATTTTGGAAACTTTACCCCTCACTGAATGTAATAAGGGGTGCAGTAAGCATTTATGCCCCAAAGGTGTCTGACAGATTTTTTGAACATTGGTCCATGAAGATGAAAATTTTGATTTTTCATTTGCACAGCCTACTGTTTCAAAGATCTGTCAAATGCCAGTGGGGTTTAAATGCTCACTGCACCCCTTATTACATTCTGTGAGGGGTGTAGTTTCCGAAATATGGTCACATGTGGGGGGTAGGCACTGTTCTGGCACCATGGGGGCTTTGTAAATGCACATGGCCCCCAACTTCTATTCCAACCAAATTCTCTCTCCAAAAGCCCAAATGGTGCTCCTTCTCTTCTGGGGTATTTCCTTACTCAGAAGACATGGTGTTACAAATTTTGGGGGGCTGTTTCTCCTATTACCCCTTGTGAAAATGAAAAATTTGTGGTAATACCAGCATTTTAGTGAAAAAAATCTAATTTTTCATTTTCATGTCCCACTTTGAGAAACTTTTGTTAATCACCTGTGGGGTGTTAAGGCTCTCTATACCCCTTGTTACATTCCTTGAAGGGTGTAGTTTCCCAAATAGTGTGCCATGTGTTTTTTTTTTTTTTTTTTTTTTTTGCTGTTCTGTCACCATGGGAGCATCCTAAATGTGACATGCCACCCAAAAAGCATTTCAGCAAAATTCTCTCTCCAAAATCCCACAGTTGCTCTTTCCCTCTTGAGCCATGTTGCGAGCTCGCAGAGCACTTTACGTCAACATATAAGGTATTTCCTTACTCGAGAGAAATTAGGCTATAACTTTTTCTCCTTATAACCCTTGTAAAAATGAAATTGGGCTACATGAACATGTTAGTGTAAAAAAATGGAGATTTAGATTTTTCTCCTCCACTTTGCTGCTGTTCCTGTTCCTAAATGGTTAACAAACTTTCTGAATGTCATTTTCATTACTTTGAGGGGTGCAGTTTCTATAATGGGCTCTTTCCGGAGCCAGTTGATATATATAAAAAAAGGTTTTGCCTTTAACAGGTCCCTGAAAAATGCAGATTTTGAATTTTTCATGAAAGTTTTGAAAATTGCTGCTATACTTTGAAGCCCTCTAATGTCTTAAAAAAGTTAAAACATGTCAACTTTTTGATGCCAACATAAAGTAGACATATGGTATTTGTGAATCAATATATCATTTATTTGGAATGTCCATTTTCCTTTCAAGCAGAGAGTTTCAAAGTTTGAAAAATGCTAAATTTTCTACATTTTCATGAAATTTTGGGATTTCAAAAAAGGATGCAAGTAAAAACGAAAATTTTCCACTAAAGTAGAATATGTCTCGATATCTGAATAAAAGATAAAAGCATCCCAGAGTTATTAATGCATAATGTGACAGTGGTCAGAATTGCAAAGATGAAAATGGGCCGAGCCCCTTAGTGGTTAAAAAATTTTTAATATTTTTTTACGCTTTCACAGACCCCAGAGGGGACTATATATTGCAATTTTTAGATTGCAGATACTGATCAGTGCTATGCATATCCTGGTTACTGATCAGTGTTATCGGCGATCTACTTCTCTGGTCTGCTTGACGGCAAACCAGAGAAGATGACCCCATGATGGCAGCAGGAGGCAGGTAAGGAGACCTTCAGCCCCAATCTTAGCCGCAGATGCCATGATCAGTATTGATCACGTCATCTGAGGGTTTAATGGCGGACATCAGCGCGATCGCAGATGTCCCCCATTACTGGCTGGTCCCCGGCTGCTGACAGCAATCGGGACCCACGATCTATGATGTAAGTGCAGCTGCTGCACACGTGTCATAGTCACGGCGAGACTAACAGCGTCCTCTAGGGGTTAAGAACTGTGAAGAAGGTCAATCCTTGGAAGTAATAATAGTTGTAATAATTGCATAAGCGACAGAACTACACTTTTTTTTTAGTTGTGTAGAAAACCAATGCTGTGAGTGCTAATAATTATTACGCAGTGCCAAGATAACAAATAGTATCTGTTAAGAAGGCCATGTTGGTCAATCCTAAGGAAAGCTAAAAGGTATTCTTAAGGGCCATAGACAAAGGGTTGTCATTGAACCAAACTAAATTCTCAGAGTAAATTAAAAGTTCTATTAAAGGAAATCGGACAGCTGGTTCATCTGCATTAAACTAAGTTACAGGATTATAATGCAGGTGAACCTGATTAAAATGTGGTAAAACCTACTTCAATCTGTGGTCATGTCGCAGATTGCTATATTGTATTGCTAATATATGAATTCTCACCTGAATATTTATAAGATGAAAGGGAATATGGGAGCTGAGGGGACAAAAACAAATCCATAGCTAGAAAAGGTTGGGCCCCACTGCAAACTTTTGAATGCACAATCTCCCAATCCTTCCCTCAAAATAAAAATTGACCAGCTCCATGTGAAAATTGTGGAAAAGGCTTAATATCTGAAACATGTTCTGCATGTGTGTATTCTGATTTCCATTTATTTAGGACAAAGAAATCTAAAGAAGCAGGTACCAGGACTTTCTTACAAACACGGCACTGGAGTGAGTGCCATTCTATATCCACTGACTGCTGAGCAGTGTTGAGAAAAATCTAAATCAACAAGGCCGAATCTGTGCCCTTACTCTTACAGATTTAAAATGGTACAACAGTCTGACCATGGAACTCTCTGCTGACACCTCTGTCTGTGCCAGGAACTGTCTAAAGCAAACACAAATCCGCATAGCAAACCGCTCCTGCTTTGAACAGTTCTTGACACAGACAGAGGAAGCAAAGAGTACTGTGGTCCAACTGGAAAGAATTACACCATTCTCTGGGACAACTAGGTGATCGATGAGGGTCCAACCACTGGGACCACTGCCAATCACCAAAACAATGATCTCTCACAATAAAGAGAGTGACCTCCCTTCATTGTCTATGGAGCAGCGCTTGGCAATGTTTTGAGCCCGAACATTGCCTTAATTATTTGTTAAATAGTAAAAGGGGCTAATTTCATTTTTATTGGGGGGATGGGGGAGGGGGCTTATTTATATTTTGAAAAACCTTTTACCACTTTTATTTTATTCGATGAGTCCCCACAAGGCATAATTGGCATACCAATTATGCAAAAGCCGCTGCAGTTCATTGATTTAATTATCGGCATTATTGGCAAGGTAATTGCCGATACCAATCACTTAGAAAATCATGAATATCGGCCGATGATATCGGCCAAACCGATAATCGGTCGATCCCTAGTGCACATATAGTATTAGCTCAGAAAGAAGTAATGTATTTCAAGAGCCTTGAGCCTAATATGCTTTTGAATGTAAAATTTTCTCTCTCCTTGGCTGCTAATCTCAGAAGTTGCTTAGAACAGCTATCGCCTGTTGACGTTCTATAAATAATGTTTTGGATTTTCGCGGATTTGAACCTATGTTGTGTCTTTCCCTGGAGCACTGTCAAAGCCAAGACTGATCTTTGTAATGATGTAGAAACAGATACAATATTTATTTCACATTTACAGTTTCCAAATGGAGATAAGTCCAATATAACTACTTTTCCTAGCTTGGCACCATTAAACAAACAAAAAAATAAGGATGTGTTCAATAAATTCATACCACAGTATTAAAAACAAGCAATACAATGTCATATAAGTAGAACGTTGCCAGAGGGTAAAGTGTTTGAAAACAGAATCACAGAATACATTGTCTGATTTTCTGTTATTAACAAAGTGGCTTTGGTTTGTACTTGAGGTTATATGTTTATAACCGATGTCTTTTGTTTGACATCAAAGCTTTAACTTCAAAGTCAATAAAGCTTGCAAAAGTAATTTTAATATTATTGCTGTAGAGGATTGCATGTATAGTAAAATAGGTGAGAATATGCTATACAGGCAATAGTGAAGAATGAGAAAACATAAGGATAAGTGGATGTACGCAACATTCCTTGTTTGCCATTTGATTGATTTGAGATTCTAATATTTGTCCTGCCATTTGTCAGTGACGGACTTGCTTTCCAAAGCTTTTGCATTAAACTTAGTAGGCAGAAAAGTTAATTTCAAATATGTAAAAGTGTAATAAAGTCAAGTTGTGAGACCCTTATGCAAGATGCTACTAGGATGGATGGCATATGTACTAGACCCATCATAATTGCCACCTGTGTCACTTGTGGCAGATCAACAAATGTTGCATGCAGCCCTTAAGGGCAATTGTGTCAGATGGTTCATAGGTCTGCAGCTCTACCCTATTTCAGCCTATAGAGGAACCAAACTGGGATGCTGCATTCAATGAATCCAGTCTGCAGTTGTTGAATCCAGCGCCACCACCTATAGATCACTAGATCACTAACTTTGTGCTGTACTGTCTCATTTGCCCATGCGGCTTCTTCTATATGGCAAAACCAGGACAGGGGCCCCCGGGGGGAGTGACTGCATTGGCTTAAATTTGCTGGCCTTGGAAGGGTTAACCCTCCCTTTGATGGCGGAGACAGACACAACTTGCTTCTTCAATGAGAGGCGAGGGGGATTGGCAGATTAAATGCTGCAGAACCGATCAGATTAACCACTTAAGGATGCCGCCTGTTTTTACCTTAATGACCAAGTCCAATTTTTCAAATTGGCATGTGTCTCTTTAAGTGGTATACCTCTGACATGCTTTTACTTAGTGACGCGATGCTGAGATAGTTTTTTTGTGACAAAATGCACTTTATATTAGTGGTAAATTTTTGTTGATTCGTGCTGCATCTTTTGTGAAAAACTTCAAAATATAGAGAAAAAAAGTAATTTTTTAATGGCATTCACTGTATGTAACACATTGGGTCGGTGTTATTATGGCGATACCCAATTTATATAGTTTTTTAATGTTATTTTTCCTTTTCTCAACAAAATCCTTTTTTCCCCTTTTTGTGTTGTCATGTTCTGACAGCCATAACTTTTTTTATTTTCTTTCCAATGCCAATGTGTGAGGGCTTATTTTTTGTGGGTCAAGCCATACTTTTTATTTAAACCATTTTTGCGATTAATGCTACCTTTTGATCTTTTTTTTCCACAATATGGACCAAAATTTGCATTTTTTGGGGGTTTTTTTCTGGCATTCACTGTGCAGCATAAATACCATTCAGTTTATTGTACACATCATTACAGATGTGGCAATACCTATTATGTATAGGTTTTGGCGTTTTTTATTTTTTGGGTAATAATATAGGATTTAATTGGCAAGGGGCATTATTTTTTTTTACACTTCATTCATTTATTTAAAAACCTTTTATTTTTTTATTTTCACTTTTACAGTTTATACTATGCTGCAGTACAACTGTACTGCAGCATAGTATAACAGTCAGAACTACACTGACTAACAGCCTGTGCAATCCAGCCTATGGCTGGACTTCACAGGCTGCTGTACTAGGCAGACAGGAGGCTGGCCTACTGCCATGGCAACCAACGGGATCCTGCGATCGCACCACGGGATCGCTGTTGGTAGACAGGGGGAGCCCCCTCCCACCAGCAAACTCCTGCAGCGCATCGCTCTGTGAAGCAGATCGCTAGGACGTATGCACAAGTCCAGTTGCGCTAATTAGCTAAAAACTTGGACGTATACATATGTCCTAGGGTGAGAAGTAGGGTTGCCACCCAGCCGGTATTTCCATGTTGCTTCCGGTAATTTTCCATGAAAAATACTGACTATGCAATGGCCGTTTTTTTTTCAGTAAGGAGCGCCCGGCCAGAATCAGATGAGCTCTGGTGCAGCATCCACCTCCGCAGCTCCCTGTTATAAGTGGCTACGGCCGAGCTGCTGAACAGGCAGCTCTGCGGCCACGTAAAATCAGTGACCTGCATCAGTGACGAGTGACATCCTTTTTCACAGATGAGCCGCACAGGAGGCTCTCACTAGTTACTGACAGTGCCGTCCGTGCAGTAAACCCGCCGGCGTCAAGGAAAGCTGACTACAACTGAGCCTGGAGACATACAGGCCTGGTGGATCAGGAGGGGGATCAATGAAAATGGCACAAGGGGGATAATAGGGGGGACATGGAAATGGCACAGGGGGATAGAGGGGGATTGAAATGGCACAGGGGAGTTTTAGAGGGGGGATTGAAATCTCCCCCTCTGATCCTCCTTGTGCAGCCTCATTCCCCCCTTTCATCCCCCCTCTGCCATTTCAATCCCCTGCATACGTATTGTATCTCTTCTATCACTTCCTGTGATGTATTTTATCACTATCACTCCCTGGGATAGGTGGACCTAGATTAAAAATGCCTATCCTGCCACCTCGTATACTATGGGTCCCTGATGCCCATTAAAGTGTAGAAATCTAAAACATTTAATAAATATTGGCGTATAAAAAATTAGGACTTACGGTATTTATTGTTTTTAAAAAGAGAGAGCATGACTGTACAAGTACAGAGAACCACCAACAAAATGCCGTGGAGTGTAATGTAGATAGTCCAAGATGAACTGTAATGTGAGAATATATGGGTATTAATAATGTTTATATGACATATAAATGTATAAAATATTGTAAAGAGAAAGATGGTTACCTACCTAATAGAATATTGTGAAGTCTATATTGAAGAGAGGAAGGCTGTAATATAGTGTGCTAGTTTAAAATAAATAATCTTGCGTTGAAATGACTAGCAATCCTTAGTATGTATGCAAAAACTTATATTGAAATTGGTAAACAGGATCTAACCCTGTATTTTATGTTGTCCTAGATTTAAACAAGGTACATGTTACTAGGGGACACCGGCACTTATAAAAAATTATTAAAAGACTCAACAGATCAATATAAAAAAGAATTAAGAAACCTATTGAATTCAGGTTTCAACAAAGGTATAATCAATAAAAAAAAGAAGAGGATTACTTGATTGTAGAAGACCCCAAAATACGGTCTTCTTCCAAATCCCTAAAATTCATAAAGACATTCAATACCCTCCAGGCAGGCCCATAGTATCGGGCATAAACTGTTTAACAGTGAACTTATCTCAATATGAAAAAGGAAGAGCCACAGCGGAATTCTTTTTAAGTAAGGAACCTAACCTGCCGGAGGACCAAATATTCTATATTGGAGAAAGTATTTTATTTGTTCTTCAGCACAATTATTTTAAGAACAATCAGGATTTTTATGTCCAGGACTGGGGCACAGCAATGAGGACAAAATTCGCACCCAGCTATTAAAATTTCTATGTAGGGCATGGGGAAGACACGGCAATATTCCCTGGGGGGTTGCTGGGTGCAAATTTGGTCCTCTGGAAACATTTTATAGACGATGTAGTATTTATTTGAAAAGGAGGGGAGCAACTTTTAAAACAATTTTTAAACAATATAAATAAAAACAATTTTTTTTTAGAATTTTCTGCATCTTATAGCAAAACAAGGAAATACATTTTTTAGATTTAAATATTTATATCAACGAATTGAAACCAAAATTTTTCATAAACCAACAGATTGTCATAGTTTTATCCAGAAAACAAGTTGTCACTTACCTGTCTGGCTAGAAAACATTCCACTGATCCAGTTCATCAGATTGCTATGAAACTGTACAAACAGTATCAACAGGAAGCAACCATCCTTAAGAAAAATTCATCAATAGAGGCTATGAAGAATGGATACTTGAAGAAACCAATAAAGAGGTGGAATTGGTGGTTAGGAACACATTGCTCACAAATGAAAACAAAAATAAGAGTAATAACAAAAATAGTGAGGAAATAAATGTTCCTTTCATAACTACATATTCCAATCAAATACACCTGTTAAAACGTATTATATAGAGACATTGGTAAATTCTGAAAAATTATAGAATAATACGGGAGAAACTACCAGATAAACCTTGTTTCATTTTTTAAAAGAGCACGTAATTTTGGTAATATGGTGGCACCAACAGTGAAAAATAAAAGATCCAAACAGAAAACCAAAACACGTATTCCCTCTCCCTTACAACAATCAAAAGGATCCTTTCCTTGCTGAAAATGCAGAGTTTGCTGCAGTACTGATAATAGTAAACCCATTTTTACAATTGAGAATGGAGGAACAATTAGGACAGTTAACAGCCATATTCATTGTAAAGCAAAAGTAGTAATCTACGGGATTAGATGTCCGTGTAACAAATGGTATATAGGATGAACAAAAAGGCTCCTATCAGAGAGAATATCGGAACATCTTTATAATATAAAAAGAGGATTCGAGGGGCATCCATTATCCATACATTACAGGGAGAAACATAATTTTTTAATGAAAGGATAAATTTTTTTGAGGTCTTGAACAAATCACATCCCACTGGTGAGGTGGGAACTACTACGCTCAGATGTCAAGAGTGGAGGCAAAATGGATTTTTGAACTGAATACAGGGGCACCATATGATCTGAATACAGATTTAGAAATTTTTGTTTTTTGGATGAATAAGACTACTAACCATATAAATAATAAATAAACTGAGAATAGATAACAATAAAAATGAAACAAAAAATAATAAACAATGAATAAGTACCAATAATCAATTATACTGGAGTGGAGAAGAGAAAAATCTGATGACCACGCTGATAGACTAGAAGCATAAATAGTGGAAGAAACCATTGCTTACCTATCCCAGACGAAGGGGACTATATCGTTTTTTAAATGCGTTGCAGGTTTTTTGGACATTCCGCAACACCGTACTGACGTCATTAACGGCAATCAGCTGACCATCTTGCATTCCAGTGGGGCTACAGTACGGTAGAGACGCCACCGGCCGGGGAAGTCTCCTGACCACTCCCAGAAGCAGTGCTCACCGGACGCTCACCTTACCTGTGCAGAACCAATTCTTGAACAACAGGATAAGAACGGGCTTTGTTATCCTCAGGTACCGATCATATATGTAGGTTTATAGGTTGCACGTACTTGGATTAGCCTGCCTTGATTTATACAGCACATTCATATGTAGATGCACGTGAGGAGGGAGATCTTGTAAGGTACTAAGGACTTGGAAGTACGCACCTCACCCGTCTCACGAATATTCTACCAGCAACATGTACCTTGTTTAAATCTAGGACAACATAAAATACAGGTGACATCATGTTTACCCATTTCAATATAAGTTTTTGCATGCATACTAAGGATCGCTAGTCATTTTAATGCAAGATTATTTTTTTCAGACTAGCACACTATACCACTGCATCTTTTGCATTTCACATATGAGAGCCTTTCTCTCTTCAGTATTCTATTAGGTAGGTAACCATCTTTCTCTTTACAATATTTTATATATTTATGTGTCATATAAACATTATTAATACCCATACTGTATATTCTCACATTACAGTTCATCTTGGACTATCTACATTACTCTCCACTGCATTTTGTTGGTGTCTCTCTCTCTCTCTCTCTCTCTCTCTCTCTCTCTCTCTCTCTCTCTCTCTCTCTCTCGTTAACAACAATAAAAACCATAAGTCATATTTTTTCTGCACCAGTATTTATGTTTATATATATATATATATATATATATATATATATATATATATATTGTTAGTATTCATTGCTTGTGGAATATGTCACTTACTTGTCCATTGTTTAATGGTTGTCATGACACCCTCCCCAGCACCTGATGCATAAATTGCAGCAATGTGCAGGTGGGAGGAGAACATCGGCTAGGAGATGCACGTAGTTCAGGTGCATTAGGTGTGGTTCAACACACAGCTTTCTACTTGCGCATGGTGTGAACAGTGCCTAGTCAGGAATGTGCCAGACAGTACCTCTCCTAGTCACTCTGTACATTGTAATTACATCACTCATTTTACCATAAAATCTATGGTGAAGCGAAAATAAAACTATTTTGGTGCACTATTTGGTGCACAATTGGAAAAGACACAATTGGAAAAAGACATAAATGTCATGATATGCAGGTAGTTCGTGCATCATTACATTTATATATGTGAATTCGGGTAGAAAACAGACATGGTGCACATCTACAATCTTGTATAATGATCTGATTGCTTCTCAGCATAATATGAAAAACTAACAGGTTGTTAGTATACATTTTTGATCAAAAAGTACAAGCCCACTCGTCACGTCAAGACCACCTATTTAGAGTGGGTCCCTAACGTCCCTAGCATAAAATGGCGTAGCACTGGGCGGCGACCACCACCGCCGCGACACCAGTGCCCACGGGGGGGAAAACGACCCACTGGCAGAGCAGCCCCAATGCCACTCAAACCAGTCTATGGGTCGCACCTCCCCGCAGACACGGCACCACGGCAGCAACGGACACCGCACAGCACCACACCAGTGTGAACAAGGTGTAACAGTTCACTCCTTTCAGCCTCCCAGTCTGACTGGGAGAGCATGGTAAGTGTGCTATTACACCTTGTTCACACTGGTGTGGTGCTGTGCGGCGTCCGTTGCTGCCGTGGCGCCGTGTCTGTGGGGGGGTGCGGCCCATAGACTGGTTTGAGTGGCATTGGGGCCGCTCTGCCGGTGGGTCATCCCCCCCCCCCCCGTGGGCACTGGTGTCACGGCAGTGGTGGTCGCCGCCCAGTGCTGCGCCATTTTATGCTAGGGACGTTAGGGACCCACTCTAAATAGGTGGCCTTGACGTGGCGAGTGGGCTTGTACTTTTTGATCAAAAATGTATACTAACAACCTGTTAGTTTTTGATATTATGCTGAGAAGCAATCAGATCATTATGCAAGATTGTAGATGTGCGACCATGCCTGTTTCTTCTACCCGAATTCACATTTATATATGTCATGCAGTTAACCCGGCGATGGGTGGCATTGCACAGGTTAACAAGCAGAAGACCCGCTGTTACCAGCGGGGGACAACTTCTGCAAGCCTATCCAGGACCATCTGTGGATGGTCCTGGTCAGCGATCACTGTGATTGGTCCCTGTGGACCAATCACAGTGATCGCTGACTGGGGGGGGGGTTAAAGTTCAGACCCCCCTGCTCTGCCGTTGGCTGTCTGGGCATGCTGAGAGTTGTAGTTTTGCAACATCTGGAGGGCCGCAGTTTGCAGACCACTGTGCAGTGGTCTCCAATCTGTGCTCTTCCAGATGTTGCAAAACTACACCTCTCAGCATGCCCAGACAATCCAGGCATGCTGGGAGTTGTAGTTCTGTAACATCTGGCCCTTCATAACTGGGCATAACTGGGCAGTCTGGGCATGCTTGGAGTTTAAGTTTTGCAACAGCTGGAGGCACACGGGTTGGGAAACACTGAGTTAGGAAACAATGTTTTCCAACCAGTTTGCCTCCAGTTATTGCAAAACTACCACTCTGTCTGGGCATGCTGGGAGTTGCAGTTTTGAAATATCTGGAATAGCACAGATTGAAGACCACTGCACAGTGGTCCCCAAACTGTGGCCCTCCAGATGTTGCAAAACTACAACTCCCAGCATGCACGGACATGGTGCATTCACATGGGCGGGTTGACAGCGAGTCTCACGCTGCAAGTATGAGAATTTTCCGCTGCAGTGCAAACTCCCAGCGGGAAACTCTCTGTAAACCCCCGCCCATGTGAATGTACCCTAAAAACACTACACTACAGAAAATAAAAAGTAAAACACTACATATACACATACCTCTACACAGTCCCCCCCCCCCCTCCCCAATAAAAATGAAAAACATCAGGTATGGCACTGTTTCCAAAATAGAGCCATAAGCTGTTGCAAAACAACAACTCCCAGTATTGCCGGACAGCCATTGACTGTCCTGGCAGGCTGGGAGTTTTGCAACAGCTGGAGGGACCCTGTTTGGGAATCACTGGCATAGAATACCCCTATGTCCATCCCTATTCAAATCCCTAATTTAGGCCTCAAATACACATGGCGCTCTCTCACTTTGGAGCCCTGTAGTATTTCAAGGCAACAGTTTAGGACCACAAAAATTATTATTATTTTTTTTTTTGGGGGGGGGGGGGGGGGGTGCTTTTTCTCCTTTATGAAAAGGTAAAGTTGGGGTCTACTCCAGCATGTTATTGTAAAAAAAACAAATTTTTTTACACTAACATGCTGGTGTTGCCCCATATGGAAATACCCCATATCTGGTGGCAAAATGCTCTGCCTGCGCACAACAAGGCTCAGGAGTGAGAGCGCCATGTACATTTGAGCTGATTTGCACAGGGGTGGCTGGTAAGGTACTTTTTTTTCTAAATTTAAAGGGGATGTGGGGTGCTAAATAATTTACCACTATAGGGTCAGGAATACACATTTGTGTTCCTGATTCTATAGTGTTCTTTGAATACCCTGTTGACAACTTTATTTCAGTTTTAGGAGACACCAACAAGAATGAGTAGTCAGACATTTTCTTTTATCTGTACCCAATGTTTGTGTATAGATATTTTGTAGAATAATTTAATTAGAAAAATAAGATTTCAAGAGCTGTGAATAGCGAGGTTATGATATATATGAAGGTTTGCCTTAAAATATGCAATTTATACAGTTAATTTTAAAATCGCCTGCTCACTTTTTTTTTCTTCTTTTTATCGCTCTTGGGGGGCCTCAAATTTATTTTTGCCTCAAATTTAAGGCCTCAAAAAGTCTAGAGCCGCCTCTGATTACTATTATATTTTAACAATTCTTACATTTCCGCACATGGTAATACCAAATATGTGTGTTTACATTATTTAATTCAGAAAATAGGAAAAGGGAGAATGATTGAAACTTTTATGAGGAGAAAGACTTATTCACATTTATTTATGTACATGTTTTTTCACTTTCGATTGCATACATGTAACATTGCTGTGCTATAGCTCCACCTGTGGAAGCTGCTGATGCTTTCTGCACATTTGGAGCGCTGATCAGAAAGCGCGGAGGCAGATAGGACCCTCTGTCCCTCCTCTCAGCTGATCAGGACCCCCCTCAGTTGTCCTGGCTGACATAATGTATCAGTTTTTGGGAAAAGCATAAGGATATCCTTCATATAAGATAGGGCCAGGGACTATTCATAGCATTCAGATTATTGGGAAGACTAGATGGGCCAAATGGTTCTTATTTGCCTACACATTCTATGTTTCTATGTTTTGCTTTATTTATTCTAACAAGTATTAACCTTAAAGTTAATGTCTACATTTAGCTCCATTTTTTTTATTACAGCGTGCCAGATTTAGTATAAAGAAATACATTCAAATTGAGGTGCAATTGTCAAACAAAAAAACATCTGATAATCTGATATGGCTTCTGCCACATTTACTTTGCATTTCCACACACATTTGTCAACACTTTTCAACTGGATCCAAAAAGTGATGTGGTCTCTGTAAAGCAGGTGTGGCTCTTTGGAAAGGGGCTTGGATTTAGGTGCTCCAACTTTTGGTAACTAGTAGTTGTCTTAGCTAAAACTTGACAGTTGAGAGGCTGTAGCCTTATACATGGTGATAAATCGGACACATTGGAACTCTATGGGGGACATGTATCAAAGAATTTACACCGTTTTTGTGTGTAAATTCTTGCGCAAAATTTTGCGCAAGCAGTTTTTTTGCGTCTTTTTTTGCGTACATTCTGAGCATTTCCTTCTGATGTCGCGATATGGGGTACCTTGGAGTGACATTTATAGTACGCACGGATTTATTAACTTTTCCTTTACACCCCAAAAATTTCTGCAAGTACCTTTTTTTGAACGCAGATATAAGCCATCTTGAACTTGGCAACCTGCTCTAAATCATCATCTTTTCTATTTCCTAAAGAATGAAATAAAAAGTAACCCAAATGATCAACCTTTCCTCTCGATATTATTCTTTCTAATTAGAGAATATACATTATTTTCTACATTGTTAACTCTAACAATCTAAATGAAATCGTTTAGTCGCTTAAATTATTTTTCAATGTTTTCTCTATATTGTATAGTGATGTTGCTCTTATCAAATCACAAAGTTAAGCAAGTTATGTTATGTAATGTCTGATACCTTACTTTTCCTTTAACACGCCATTCACATTATTAGCTATTATCACTATTAAAGGAAGTAGTTAATTCTCTGTTGGACAATGTGCATTTTTAACAAATTCTGTTTTAAAAAATGAACCTTAACAACTAAAAAGTAAGGATACACTTACGATATCTGCCCAGATACGCTAAAGACTAAACTGAGCAATGGTGTACGTTGGACGTCTGAGGAGAAACCTATATTTGAACGCAATTTATGAAAGTCCTTACGCAAGATTGATAAATTTAGCACATCTGCACATTATTTAGAATACAGGGAAAGGGGTAAAGTGCTTCTACCGTACACAAATAATGATACATGTCCCCCTATCTGTTTAAGCTTGCACTATGAATTGGACTAGAATTGGAAAGTGAACATCTGTTCTGATAAATGTAATAACATATTGGTCAGAGTTCCATTGTGCTTGTACAGGGCTCTACCTTTTTATTATTCATGCAATGATAAAATGTTAGCTCAATGCTGACACCTCTAGAAGGAGGTTCTGATCTTATTGTATACTGTTTATGTATCCAACCTGTGATCACTCTACAAAAATTACTTAGTTCTACCTATAACTGAGAGGTTTGGGGCGGGGTGCTGATCACATCCCTGTTGATTCTCTTCATCGCAACTATTCTGCAGCGGGGTGGTGGGTTGGAAGAGTAGCAAGGGCATACTTTAAAGTGGGCATGATCGTGATTAGACAACAGGATATCCTGAGCGCTTTACCACATTCTCTTCTATAATATTAAATACCTGTCCCCAGGCCCCCAGGTAGCTATAAAAATTCAGAAATATAGAAATTTTTTTTATAGTTGTGTAAAAGTAAGAGATATAGAATAAAATGGAATAGTATTGAATATGTAAACCGGCTACTGCCAATGTCACCTTAAAATCTGGAGTGTAAATCTAGAACTGGAGCTGTGGTAAATACTCAAGGTGGTGCTCTGCTTATAATACTACGGTCCAGTGTGAATATTCTACTAGTCCTGAAAATTCATAGCATGCATAAGAATATGAGAAAGCAGCACTTACCATTAGATGCAGATAAACTCTTCAATGCTCAATTGTGATTCTTTAATATATATTTATGTTGGTAGGTATGCTAGGCAGGAAGGATAGAGAGACAGCGGTAGCTACTTCATGCATACCTTGCGATTTATTAGGCTGCCCTTGGCATACCTACTGACATGAATATGTTTTCAAGAATCACAAAAAAGGATAGCAGATTTTCTCTGCATCTAACAGTGAGTGCTGTTTTCTCATGTTCCTATGCACGCTATAAAATGAAATGGAATGCCAACCCTCATAGAGATACATTAAATAAAATAATGTGAACATTCACTATAAATAAGCAGCCTTTGCATACTACTGGTGTAAACAATAGTATTTAAAGAAAAGAAAAAAACACAGCTTTTTTTAAAATCATTTTTATGGCGTATATTTAGGGCATTAGCTGTGAGTACCCCTATTTCCTTACAAAATTTCGATATTTTATAAAGGAGAAAGTACCGTATTTATAGGCGTATTTATCGTCTCTTCTTCCCCCCCCCCCTTTTTTCCCCCCCCTTTTTTTCACTTTTTTCACGGTTGTATTTTATTTGAATTTTTTGACACTTTACACTATTTCTCTCTTCTTTAGTAAATATTATTATGCTATTTACACTATATCAATAACAATAATTTAAAAAAATTTTAATTCTAATACATTATTTTTATGTTTTTCATTTCTCATATATTTCTATATATATATTTTTCATATATATATAACATATATATACTTCTTCAAACACCTTTTCACTCCACTTCACTTATCATCTTCTTTATGTCACTAATATTTCTTTCTCTTTACATGCACATTGAACCACATACCATTTACATTTATATTTATTTTTCATTCAAATTTAAACTTATAATATGGCATCCAGTATACTTATAACTATTCATTGCAATCCCGTATTCTATATCATGTTATGTTATTGTATATATGTATGCATATGCTTAACCTATCAGTGTTCTGCTGATCACAGACACTGCTCCTGTCGCTGGTGCGCGTGCGCCGTCTCTGCGCTGCCGGGGTTCCGGGTGAGTCGCGTCTACGTCATGGCACGGTCATGTGATTTTTCGCAGTGCCGTGTCATGTGACGCGGCTCCTTCCGGTTTCCGGGCGGCGACGGGGCCGGCGTTCGCGTGCATTGTAACAGCCACAGGTGAGGATTAAACTATTTAACTCCTAATACAATCTGATTGGTGTTCTTGGATATAAATAGACAGTCGGACTGGGATAGAGCCACTCCCAGACGAAGGTTGCGTACCGAAACGTACGTTGGAGTGGTGCTGTCCCGGTCTCTGCTGATTGCTGCTGTACTCTGGTATATTGCTACACTGATTTGTATCCCCACAATGTTATGCTTGTTTACATGCACACTGCACTTTATTTTGCATGTTATATATATATAATAATTTTTTCGCTCTCACTGTGAGATTTATATACATGTTTCCTACAGGTTGCTAAAACATCCTGTCTTTGTAAATTTGTGTACAAATTGTGGTGGATCCTGTAATATATACACCATACCCAGCCTACATTGCAGAGCCGGTGACACCACCTTTTAGCCTCATTCCTCCTTGAAAAATAGTATTTTTTAACTAATATATATACAATTTTTATGTACTTATATTCCACGGAATTAATAAAATGATATACATTTTATAAGTGACTCCGTTTTTCTCTTTCTTGTTATTTGCTATTTCTGTTAGGAGTTCACATACCTATAGCCAACACCAGTACCTGGATTAATCGATAGTGCTTGGTCACTTACATACTGTTTAGTCATAATAATAATTTTCTACTTCCAGGTTTGAGTTGTCCGTTTGGGTATTTTTGGTCTAATTTTCTGTGTTATCCACAGGTTTGTTGCGGACAATTTTTTGGCAGCATGGATTTGCGGGATCGCGACCGCACCTGGCTCCTTCAGTTGGACCGGGTTTTCAAGGAGGAATCGGCATCGAGTGGCTTCAATGGTCAAAAAAATAGTAATTATTTACAGAAAACTTTGAGTAACCTTCACCATAGAAGATTGAAAACGTGGTGGAACAAGATGTTTCTTGAAAATTATATAAGGAGAGGCCTAATACCACGAGGTCTCCGGGTCCAAGTCTTTCCCTCATTCCCTTTGATAGATGAATCATTCGTTACCCATTGGGAGGAAGCATGTACTACAGCATCATGTCGATTTATGGAGCTTCTGGTCAATCACAATAAGGATACTTTGGACAGGATTGAAACCGAGATTGAACAGACATATACATTACTTAAGAATGAACTTAGTGTGGAGGATCTGGAAATATTTAATAAACAGATGGAAAAACAGTTTGAGATTTGGGAGAAGGAAATAGCGGCAATAAAGAGTAAGAAGCTGGCAAGGGATATGAATGATGTCCAGATGAAACGTGTATATAAATGGCAACGTCCGTCGGGAGACAGGGGACGACAGAGATCTGCCTCTATCTCCTCATTATCCTCGGCGGGTGAAAATTCGGACAACCCACGCAGATTACATGGATCTAATCAACGACATAAAAGAAAGAAGTCTGAGTTTGTCCCTCAAGCTAAGAAGCGGTCTGAGGCTCCTCCCACAACAAGCAGCACTCCTGCTGATACCTTACAGGTAATCAATTTGTCTACTCATGTTTTCTCTCCCCTTGAGATATCGGTTTTACAGAAAGGTTTATCCTTTTCTCCTTCCACAGCTTTTGACAAATTTACGGCAATAAAGGATTTGCATCTATTTGGACGCAATCTTCTTTTTAAAAAATGGCATCACAAGACAGATGAGTCATTGGGCCTTACATCCCCTGAGGAGAGACAAGCTCTTAATGATCTACAAGATTTACTATCTGAACAAGAGATTCCAGCTGAATATGAGGTACCCAAGTGTATTTACCCTAGATCGAAAAAATTCCCTCCACTATCGATTTGCCCTGTGATTGATGTATTTGTCAAACTGGTTGGCCAGGAGTTTGAGCGGTTACCTGATACTATTCATAAAGATAATCTTTCACATGATGAACGAAAATGTCTCAACAGGTTGCAAAGGATACCAGATGTTATCTATAAACCCGCAGATAAGGGGGGCAACATTGTGGTCTGGCCTCGTAAATTATACGAGGCCGAGGCATATAGGCAACTCCGTGACCCTCTTTGTTATAGAAAACTAACCTTCAACCCCCTGTCTCAATTTCAGGCTAATCTGAAGTCACTACTGGATACAGCGGTTGAATCATCAGTGATATCAAGGAAACTGGCAGATGCACTCCAGATACCACATCCGACAATATCGACTCTCTATTTATTGCCAAAGGTTCACAAGCACGCTTCTAGACCTCCAGGAAGGCCGATCATTTCGGGCACAGGTAACCTTACTGAAAATATTGCCAGATTTGTGGACAGCAAACTGAACCCCCTGGTTGAAAACCTACCTTCTTTTATACGTGACACCACTGATCTTTTACGTAGGATTGATGGCATTCAATTGGAACCAGACACTCTTCTTGTTACATGTGATGTGGAATCGCTGTATACTAGCATCAACCATACGGACGGATTGTCGGCATCAAGTTTCTTTTTAGGTACGAGTAACTACTCTCCTGAAATGTCATCATTTATTTTGCAGCTATTGGAATTTACTCTGGTTCACAACTTTTTTACGTTCAAGGATCCCTCTACCTGCAGACCCGGGGGACAGCTATGGGGGCGGCTTGTGCGCCCTCGTATGCTTGTCTTTTCTTGGGTCTCTGGGAGAGGGACCTGTTCCTGTCAGATCGTGGGGATGTCGCGATTGGTCGCATCCTCTTTTGGGTACGGTACATCGACGACATCCTCATGATCTGGCAGGGAGACTCCACACAACTTTCACAGTTTATTTCCCGCTTGAATAACAATAGTTATAATATCAAACTTACCTATTCATGTGATGCTAATCAAGTGGAATTTCTTGATGTTCTTCTACAGCGTGACCCAATGGGATATCTGCATTCGGATGTATTTCGCAAAAGGACCTCAGTTAATTCTTACCTACATGCCACATCATCTCATCCGACACATACTGTGAGAGCTATACCATATGGCCAGTACCTACGTGCTCGACGTATTTGCTCCTCGGAACAAGCCTTCAAGAGACAAGCCGATGATCTAAGAGGTAGGTTTCTACAAAGGGGGTACAGTCATAGATCGCTGAGAAAAGCCTACAACAGGGCAAAACAACAATCTCGTGTCCAACTATTATGTCCAAAACCTAAAAATCATGGTGATGATACAGTACGGTTCATTACGAACTACCACTCCCACTGGGACAACATGAAATCTTGCATGACTAAATATTGGTCGATTCTGACCACGGACCCGGTCTTGAAACAGTACATCCCATCCAAACCCCAAATTACAGCTCGACGGGCGAAAAATTTAGGAGATCTCCTAGTTAAGAGTGAATACCGACCTGAACCATCCAAAAATATTTTTGGCTCAAGAGGGCCCAGATGGGGATCATCAGCTTGTGGACAGTGTGTTGCCTGCCCTAACATGAAGCGTTCCACCACTTTCACGAACTCTCAGACTACAATCACATACAGGATTAAACATCAGATCACATGCACTACACGCTATGTAGTCTACTATGCAGTGTGTCCCTGCCCAAAAATTTATGTGGGCCTTACCACACGCCCCCTCAAAATTCGCATTCGTGAACACTTGAGAGACATTCGATTGGCGCAGACAATAGGAAGTACTGAGGATTTGAAGACAATACCCAAACACTTTAAGTTGTTCCATGATTGTGATGATAGGCTCCTCCAATTCTGTGGTATTGACAGACTGTATCCTGGGATGCGTGGGGGTGATCTGGGGAAACGATTGGCCCAACGCGAGAGCTATTGGATTTGGCGCTTGGATACGGTGCAACCTCACGGTTTAAATGAACTGTTGCCATTCGGACCATTTTTATAGTTACAACATATAGACATCTTTTGACCATTGAAGCCATCTATGTATTCCTCGTCTGTTCTGTCTGTTTTTAACCCCCCTTTTAATTAATTTTCTTGCCTACTTTTAACAGTTATTTCTTATTTTTTTGGTTTTTTCCAGGACACGAATGCCAATAGGAGATTGCTCCCTATATTGATGTCTACATATTCAGGATTTTGGACTTGGGACTCATAGATGCCATTTTACTATGTTAATTTCCCCCTTTTTTGTATTTTTGGATATGGGTTGGTGCTTTACAAATTATTAATTTTGGATTAATATTTTGGTTTATATCTCTAGCATGTAGGGGTTGGGCACAATATACGGTATATTTTTTTATATATTGTAGTTAAGTGAGTTATATGGGATTATGTGCACCATGTACACTTTTCACCCAACCATCACTTATCACTTTTTCTCATCGTCTCTTCTTCCCCCCCCCCCCTTTTTTCCCCCCCCTTTTTTTCACTTTTTTCACGGTTGTATTTTATTTGAATTTTTTGACACTTTACACTATTTCTCTCTTCTTTAGTAAATATTATTATGCTATTTACACTATATCAATAACAATAATTTAAAAATTTTTTAATTCTAATACATTATTTTTATGTTTTTCATTTCTCATATATTTCTATATATATATTTTTCATATATATATAACATATATATACTTCTTCAAACACCTTTTCACTCCACTTCACTTATCATCTTCTTTATGTCACTAATATTTCTTTCTCTTTACATGCACATTGAACCACATACCATTTACATTTATATTTATTTTTCATTCAAATTTAAACTTATAATATGGCATCCAGTATACTTATAACTATTCATTGCAATCCCGTATTCTATATCATGTTATGTTATTGTATATATGTATGCATATGCTTAACCTATCAGTGTTCTGCTGATCACAGACACTGCTCCTGTCGCTGGTGCGCGTGCGCCGTCTCTGCGCTGCCGGGGTTCCGGGTGAGTCGCGTCTACGTCATGGCACGGTCATGTGATTTTTCGCAGTGCCGTGTCATGTGACACGGCTCCTTCCGGTTTCCGGGCGGCGACGGGGCCGGCGTTCGCGTGCATTGTAACAGCCACAGGTGAGGATTAAACTATTTAACTCCTAATACAATCTGATTGGTGTTCTTGGATATAAATAGACAGTCGGACTGGGATAGAGCCACTCCCAGACGAAGGTTGCGTACCGAAACGTACGTTGGAGTGGTGCTGTCCCGGTCTCTGCTGATTGCTGCTGTACTCTGGTATATTGCTACACTGATTTGTATCCCCACAATGTTATGCTTGTTTACATGCACACTGCACTTTATTTTGCATGTTATATATATATAATAATTTTTTCGCTCTCACTGTGAGATTTATATACATGTTTCCTACAGGTTGCTAAAACATCCTGTCTTTGTAAATTTGTGTACAAATTGTGGTGGATCCTGTAATATATACACCATACCCAGCCTACATTGCAGAGCCGGTGACACCACCTTTTAGCCTCATTCCTCCTTGAAAAATAGTATTTTTTAACTAATATATATACAATTTTTATGTACTTATATTCCACGGAATTAATAAAATGATATACATTTTATAAGTGACTCCGTTTTTCTCTTTCTTGTTATTTGCTATTTCTGTTAGGAGTTCACATACCTATAGCCAACACCAGTACCTGGATTAATCGATAGTGCTTGGTCACTTACATACTGTTTAGTCATAATAATAATTTTCTACTTCCAGGTTTGAGTTGTCCGTTTGGGTATTTTTATAGGCGTATAACACGCACATTTAAAACTTAAATTCAAGGCAAAAAGTAATCGGCGTATAACACGCAGGCAGAATCTTTTTGTCACTGATTTAAAGTGGCCGCAGCAGCTTGTTAAGGATTAGCAGCCTGTCCGCGGCCACTTCAAATCAGTGGCCAGCGTGCGGCTCCCATTTTGTATTTTTTAAATTTCCCTCCCTTTCCCCCCTGCTTTTTATTATATATATATTTTTTTAAATCTTCCTTTCCTAGCCGCGCTCGGCAGGCCAGGTCCGGTGTCGGGTCTTGCGGACTGCGGTCAGTGAAGCAGGATGAGTGACGTTCTCTGCTAGCTCAGCTGCACAGAATCAGGGACGTCACTGATTCAATGCTGCTGGCGCTGTGACTATTCTAAGGTGGCTGCGGTCAGGCTGCTGAAGTTAAACAAGCAGCTGGCGCTGCAGCCACACTGACCAGCGGCAGCTGCAGCGAATTATGAGTGATGTCCCTGATGCTGTGCAGCCGGCAGAGGACGTCACTCATCCTGATTCATTGAGCGCAGCCCGCAAGACCCGACACCGGACCTGGCCTGCCGAGCGCGGCTAGGTAAGGAAGATGGGGAAAAAAAAATATATATATATATCAAAAACAGGGGGGAAAGGGGATGCTGAGAGGGGGGCATGATGAGAGGTGGGCATGATGAGAGGGGGCATGGTGAGAAGGGGGCTTGATGAAAGGGGGGCATGATGAGAGGGGGGCATGGTGAGACAGGGGTGGGGGAATGATAAGACAGTGGGGGAATGATGAGAGGGTAAGGGGGGATGGGTGTAAATATGGCATAGGGGCTGATAAAAGGGGAGGAATGATGTAGCACTGGAATGGGGGGACCAAACAGAAGTTCAGGCAAAATCAAAGTTAGAGGGATGATATGGCATTTAGTCTGTCATTTATCTTATATGCATTTTTTTTTTAACTTACATTTCCCTATTAAAATGGGGGTGCGTGTTATACGCCAGTGCGTGTTATATGCCAATAAATACGGTAGTCAATAGTCAAAAAAATAACCTTAGATCTATTGAAACTGAATAGAAACAAGTTGCAAATCTTTATGCCAAATTTAAAGAAGTCAAACTGTGCCATTGTACAGCTGTAGGTATAAACTCTAGAGATGAGCGAACTTTAGAAAAATTTGATTCGGCCGATTCGCTGAATTTTTCAAAATAATTTGTTTTGATCCGAATTTATTTGTGGCAACTCTGTATTAAAAACGGCTATTTCTGGCCTACAGAGAGCGGCCTACAGAGAGGGGTGTAGAACACTTTGCTGTGTTCTAACACGCATATGGAGTGTGCTGGGGTAGTGAAATAATAATGTTATTCAGAATAACATGCAGATTACTGGCATCACTTTTAGAATCACTGCCGCAGAGTGGCACAATGACAGAGCCTGGAGGTGGCATCAGTATGAGGAGACCATATAGTGGCTGAATGACACAGCGTGGAGGTTTTGTCAGCATGTGGAGACCATATAGTGGCTGAATGACTCAGCATGGAGGTGTTGGCAGCATGAGGAGACCATATAGTGGCTGAATGACACAGCGTGGAGTTGTTGGCAGCATAAGGAGACCATATAGTGGCTGAATGACACAGCTTGGATGAGGCTGAAGCATGAGGAGACCATATAGTGGCTGAATGAAAAAGTGTGGAGGTGTTGGAAGCATGAGGAGACCATATAGTGGCTGAATGACACAGCGTGGAAGTGTTGGCAGCATGAACAGACCATATAGTGGCTTAATGACACAGCGTGGAGGTGTTGGCAGCATGAGGAGACCATATAGTGGCTGAATGACAGTGTGGAGGTGTTGGCAGCATGAGGAGACCATATAGTGGCTGAATGACACAGTGTGTAGGTGGCGGCAGCATGAAGAGACCATATAGGGGCTGGATGAGACAGCTTGGATGAGGCTGAAGCATGAGGAGACCCTATAGTGGCTGAATGACAGCGTGGAGGTGTTGGCAGCATGAAAAGACCATATAGTGGCTGAATGACACAGCGAGGAGGTGTTGGCAGAATGAGGAGACCATTTAGTGGCTGAATGACACAGCGTGGAGGTGTTAGCAGCATGAGGAGACCATATAGTGGCTGAATGACAGTGTGGAGATGTTGGCAGCATGAGGAGACCATATAGGGGCTGGATGAGACAGCTTGGATGAGGCTGAAGCATGAGGAGACCATATAGTGGCTGAATGACAGCGCGGAGGTGTTGGCAGCATGAGGAAACCATTTAGTGGCTGAATGACACAGCGAGGAGGTGTTGGCAGCATGAGCAGACCATATAGTGGCTGAATGACACAGTTTGTAGATGGCGGGAGCATGAGGAGACCATATAGTGGCTGGATGAGACAGCTTGGATGAGGCTGAAGCATGAGGAGAACATATAGTGGCTTAATGAGAGCGTGGAGGTGTTGGCAGCATGAGGAGACCATATGGTGGCTGAATGCCACAGCATAGAGGTGTTGGCAGCTTGAGGAGACCATATAGTGGCTGATTGACACAGTGTGGAGCTGTTGACAGAATGAGGAGACCATATAGTGGCTGAATGACACAGCGAGGAGGTGTTGGCAGCATGAGGAGACCATTTAGTGGCTGAATGACACAGCGTGTAGGTGGCAGCAGCATGAAGAGACCAAATAGTGGCCAGATGACACAGCTTGGATAAGGCTGAAGCATGATACCATATAGTGGCTGAATGACACAGCATGGAGGTGTTGGCAGCATGAGGAGACCATATAGTGGCTGAATGACACAGCGTGGAGGTGTTGGCAGCATGAGGAGACCATATAGTGGCTGAATGCCACAGTGTGGAGGAGTTGGCAGCATGAGGAGACCATATAGTGGCTGAATGACACAGTGTGTAGGTGGCGGCAGCATGAGGAGACCATATAGTGGCTGGATGAGACAGCTTGGATGAGGCTGAAGCATGAGGAGACAATATAGTGGCTGAATAACACAGCGTGGAGGTGTTGGCAGCATGAGGAGACCATTTATAGTGGCTTAACCCTTAACAACCACGGACGTAAATGTACATCCTGGTTTGGCGGCAATTCGCGCACCAGGACGTACACTAACGTACTGTGTATGACCGTGAGCATTGGAGCGGTGCTCGCGTCATACATGGCAGGTTCCGGCTGCTATCAGCAGCCAGGGACCCGCCGGTAATGGCCGACATCTGTCATCGCGCGGATGTCCACCACTAACCCCTCAGATGCCGTGATCAGTACAGATCACGGCATCTGCGGCAATGTACAAGTTAAAATAGATGATCGAATCACCCGCAGCACTGACGCAGCGATCCGAATATCTGTAATGGCGGACGGTGGTCCCCTCACCTGCCTCAGTCTGTCTCCCGGCGTCTTCTGCTCTGGTCTGAGATCGGGAAGACCAGAGCAGAAGATAGCCGATAATACTGATAAGCGCTATGTCCAATGCATAGCACTGAATAGTATTAGCAATCAAATGAATGCTATAGATAGTCCCCTATAGGGACATAAAAAGTGTTAAAATGTAAAAAGTAAAAAAAAAGTTTTGAAATGTAAAAATAAAAAGTGAAAAATCCCCTCCCCCAATAAAAATTAAAATTGTCAGTTTTTCACATTTTACCCCCCAAAAAGCGTAAAAACATTTTTTATATAAACATATTTGGTATCGCCACAAGCATAAATGTCCAAACTATCAAAATATTATGTTAATGACCCCATACGGTGAACGGCGTAAACGTAAAAAAATTCCAAAAATGCTGCTTTTTTGTCCCATTTTATGAAAAAAACGTAATAAAAAATGATCTACAAGTTTTCTATATGTAAATGTGGTATCGATAAAAGTACAGATGACGGCGCAAATAATTAGCCCTCATACCGCCCTATATGTGGAAAAATTAAAAAGTTATAGGTGGTCAAAATAGGGCAATTTTTGATTACTGATTTTGTACAAAAAGTTTTAGATTTCTTTTAAGCTGTACAAAAAAAAAAGTATCTAGCCATCATTTTAATTGCATTGACCAACTGAATAAAGAACACATGTCATTTTTACCATAAAGTGTACAGTGTAAAAACAAAACCCTCCAAAATGTGCAAAAAGTACAAATGGTCACACAAAAAACAAGCCCTCGTATGGGTCTGTAGATGGAAATATAAAAGAGTTATGGATTTTAGAAGGCGAGGAGGAAAAAACGAAAACGCAAAAATAAATGGCCTGGTCCATAAGGTTAAAATGGGCTTGGTCCTTAATTGGTTAATGACACAGCGAGGAGGTGGCGGCAGCATGAGGAGACCATATAGTGGCTGAATGACACAGTGTGGAGGTGTTGGCAGCTTGAGGAGACCATATAGTTGCTGATTGACACAGCGTGTAGGTGGCGGCAGCATGAGGAGACCATATAGTGGCTTAAGGACACAGTTTGGATGAGGCTGAAGCATGAGGAGACCATATAGTGGCTGAATGACACAGCCAGGAGTTGGCAGCAGCATGAGTAGACACTAGGCCTTCACAATCCCTAAGATTATAAGATGAATTCTGAAATTTAAACTGAAGATTTTTATGGACATTTATCAACAGGTTTAGTCAGGTTTTCTTTACTATAATTGTCGCAAAATTGTCGCAACTGCGACTACACGATTTTTCGTGCGACATTTTGACTGGAAAGCGAGAAAAGCAAGTTTTCCAAAAATTAACTATGTAGTAATAATTTTAAAATGGACTACGGGTAGTCAGGTATTTATTAACTGCGACAGTCGCAACTGCGCAAAAAAAAGTCGCAACAGCGTTAAAAATTGACTAAATTTACTCCAGCTCAAACATGGAGCAGAAAAAGCTACTACCAAAGTAAAAAAGGAAAAATTGCTTACGTGAAAGAAAATTATCAACAGGCTGAAACCAGTTGATAAATAAGTCGCACATAAGCAAAAAAAAAGTAAGGAAAAAATTACTAAAAAAAAGAATACATAAGCAAACATTGATAAATGTCCCTCTTTGAGTAGCAAGTGCTATCATAACAAAAGTTTTTATTCCCAGACAAAGGCCCAGCAGCAGTAATTCATGTATTGCCTGAAGGACACAGCCTGGAGTTGGCTGAAGCATGAGTAGACACCAGGGCTTCACAATCCCAATGAAAAAACAGATGAATTTTAAAATTTAAACCAAAGATTTTGGATAGCTAGTACTACCATGACAAAATTTTTAGGCCCAGACCTAGGCCCAGCTACATCAGTAAACCATATATTGGCTGAATTACACAGCCTGGAGTTCTCAGAAGCATGAGGAGTCCATTGAAATGTATGATTTTTAAATTTAAATTTAAGATTTAAAATTTTAAATTAAGGATTTTGAAATTGAACTTTTTAACTCCCAAGTTTTAGTGTCCCGGGCTCCAGCGTATGGGTACAGAGGGAAAAATCTAACAAGGAGTCACATGTCACATGGTAGCAAAATGACAGAGCCTGAAGGTGGCATCAGTAAGAGGAGACCATATAGTGGCCAAATGGCAAAGTCTGGAGTTGGCTAAAGCATGAGAAGAGACCATATAGTGACTGAATGGCACAGCCTGGAGTTGGCGGCAGATGAGGAGACAATAGGGCCTTACAATCTCTAAGAATAAAAGATGAATTTTGAAATTTCCTTTGAAGATGTATGGTAACTAGTGCTACCATAAACATATACAGGTAATGTCCTAGGCACAGCAGCATCATTAACCATGCAGTTGCTTAATGATACATACACGAGCAAGCAGCAGCATGAGTACACAAGAGGAGTTCACAACCTCTAACATTTAAAGTTGAATGTTGAAAGCTCTATTAAAGATGCATGTTAGCTAGTGCTACCATCCCAAAATTTAAGGCCCAAGCCCAGTAGCATCAGTAATCCAAGTAGTTGCTGAAACACACAGTCCGGAGCAGGCAGCAGCAGTACTCAAGAGGGTTTCATAACCCCTAAGATTGAAAGATTAATGTTGAAATCTCTATTGAAGAGGTATGTTACCAGGTCCTATCATCAAAGAAATTAAGGCCCAAGCCCAGCAGCAACACTAAACCATATAGTTGCTGAAGCACGCAGCCTGGAGCAGGCATCAGCATGAGTTTACAAGAGGACTTCACAACCCCTAATATTAAAATGTTAATGTTGAAATCTGTATACAAGATGTATGTTGGCTAGTGCTAACAGTAAAAAAAAATTAGGCACAGGCCCAGCAGCATCACTAAACCCTATAATTGCTGAAGCACGCAGTCTGGAGCAGGCCTCAGCATGAGTTTACAAGAGGGCTTCACAACCCCTAACATTAAAATGTTAATGTTGAAATCTGTATACAAGATGTATGTTAGCTGGTGCTAACATCAAAAAATTTTAGGCACAGACCAGCAGCATCAGTAAGCCAAGTAGTTCCTGAAACACACATCCTGGATCAGGCAGCAGGATGTGTACTTAAGAGGGCTTCACAACCCCTAACAGTAAAAGATCAATGTGGAAATCTCGATTGAGCATGAATGTTTGCTAGTGCTAACATAAAAAAATTGTAGGTAATATCCAAGACAGTCCCAGCAGCATCAGAAAACAATATATTGGCTGAATGACACCGCCTGGACGTGGGGAAAGCATAAGGAGCCCATATAGTGTCTGAATGGTACAGCCTGGAGTTGGCCGAAGCATGAGGAGACCATGTAGTGGCTGAATGGCACAGCCTGGAGTTGACAGAAGCATAAGGAAATAAAATAGTGGCTGAATGAAACAGCCTGGAGGTAGCAGCAGCAGGAGTCCTGAAAGTGACCCGGTGACAGAGTGGTGCGGTGGGTGGCAATACCAGTACCCGGTGATGAAGGTGGCTGGAATGTTTGTAACTGGGGAGCAGTGCCTTAAATCTGTTTGGCATTATCCATATTTGTGAAGTATTAGTGTGGCACCATGGTCAATCTACTCTGATTCATCTGGCATTGGTGGGTAGAAATCCTGGCTGATCCATGCCTGATTCATTTTCACAAAGGTCAGTCTCTCCACATTTTTCGTGGACACTGCCCATCTCACCAAAACTAAACTGTGCTCCACTGTGCCCCTCATCCTCCTCCAGTTCAGCCCCCACAAGGCTCATGTGGCCGAGAAATGTAGGCGCAACGTCTTCATTGCCCTGACCAGCCATCGTTTCCAACACTTGTAGGAAATGAAGCAGTGGAATGATGTCGTTCATCCCGTAATCCTGGCGATTTACGTATAATGTGGCTTCCTCAAAGGGCCTGAGCAAATGGCAGGTGTCACGTATGAGCTGCCACTGGTTCACATTGAAGTTACACAGGAGAGTACCCCTATCCGCTTGGATCATCAAGAAATCGGTGATGGCTTTTCTCTGTTCGTACAGTCGGTCCAACTTATGGAGAGTGGAATTCCAACGTGTGGCAACTTCACAAATCAGACTATGTTGGGGGATACCATTCTGACGCTTCAGCTCAAGGAGGGTGTGCTTTGCGTTGTATGAGTGGCTGAAGTGCATGCAAAGATTCCTTCCCATTCTTAGGATGTCTCATAAATGGGGGGAACACTTCAGGAACTGCTTGACAACTAGATTTAACACATGTGCCATGCAGGGCGCATGTTTTACCCTTGTCCTGGGCGCATGTTTCACCCTTGATGTTCTTCACGTTGTCGGTCACCATGGTTCCCATTTCCAGATTTTGTTCAGTAAGCCATGCTCCGATTTCTTTGCGAATGACTTTTAGCAGTTCCTCCCCTGTGTGACTCTTTTGCCAAGGCAAACCATGTGAAGAAAAGCGTGACACCGCCGTTCCCTACACACATGGTATGCTGAAGGGCCACTGAGACTTTTGTGAGAGCAGTGGAGGCTGAGGACACGGTGGAGGATGAGGAGGCGGAGTCGCACACTGTCACAGGACCAACGGGCTGACAGCGTGGAGGAGGAAGCGGCATGACCTGTCCAAGTTGGGGTGGTGGCTGTGCAGGAACCACATTCACCCAGTGAGCAGTAAAGGACATGTATTGTTCCTGACCGTGGTTACAGCTCCAGACAGCAGCGCTGCCGTGCACTTTGGTACTTTGTGCAGGGCTGGTACTGCCTTCTTCGCAAATATATTACGACTTGGCACATTCCACCTCGGCTCGGCACAAGCCATCAGTTCTCTGAAAGGTGTGGAGTCCACCACTTGAAAAGGGAGGGACTGCAGCACCAGCAACTTAGACAGGAGCACATTCAGCTTCTGCACCGTTGGATGAGTGGGCGCATACTGTTGTCTCTTGGACATGGCTTTGAGGATGTATTTTTGGTGGAATGGCTGAGTAAAAGTGGGAGAAGCAGGAACATCTGGAGCTACAGAAGGAGGGTATGACACACAGCTCCCTTCGGCTGAGGTGGAGGAGCCTTGGCTCGATGAAAAAGGGAGCGTTGTGCCACTGGGTGATACAGCAGGCTGGACCACTACATCGGAGCCATGGTTCTCCCAGGCCGCTTTATGTTGGCAAAGCATGTGTTGATGCAGGGCTGTGGTGCCTACATTGGGACCCTGGCCACGCTTCACCTTCTGCCTACATATCTTGCATGTGGCTATGTGAACCTCCTCAGGATGCTTGATGAAAAACTGCCACATCGCCGAGTAGCTGATTTTCCCACCAACAGTCAGAATTAATTCACTGCTACTGCCGCCGTCTCCAGGAACCCCTGTTCCACCACCTCCCGGGAAGGTAGGCTGCCGCGAAGCAGGTGGTCTCCCCCTGGCACATTTGGCTCCAGAATTTCCACTTCTGCCACCACGCTGACTGCCAACCATGCTACCGCCTTGCTGGCTCAGCTGCTGCCTCAAGGGCCACCTGCAACTCTCTTCTGATGATGATGATGATGAAGCCCCTTCTTCACCCAGCTCCCAATTATGATTGGCTTCATCATCATCGAGTTGTGTCTGCACGTCACTGATGTCTTCCTCAGGTTCCTCAACAGTGTCTGCTTCAGGACCCTGAACCCTGGCAACACCGCCTCCCACGTCACTCTCCTCATCACTACTTGCCTGCCTAGCAGAGGAAGCGGCACATGTCTCCTCCACTTCTTGGCTGGGCAGTAGCTGCTAACTGTCCTCTATTAGATCGTCCTCAGTAAATAGTGTAGCTGAACCCACAGCATAATATACTTCTGTAGGAGAGGGAACAGCATAGGACAGAGGCAATGTTAGGACAGGGACTGCTCCCGGGCCATGCCAACTGACTGTTGACTGGGGGTGTCAGACGTCACTTGTGATGAAGTGGATGACCGTGCTAACCAATCGACAACGGCAGATGGGTTGCTGGTCGAGACACGACTACTTGCTGTTAATGGGAGCTCAGGCCTCTCGCTGCGACTCCTGCTGCCATTCGCCCCTAGTCTGCTGCGGCCTCTGACACTCCTCTGTGCACGTCCTGGCACTTCTCTGCCTGACATACTTAGTGCGTATATGAAGGGAGTACAATATACTTCACTACGCTTAAAACAATATTTGTCTAGAACAGCAGCAGGTGTGCACTTTTTGGCTGGCCTTTCACAGTATCTAGGCCCTTGACAGATTAACAGGAACAAAAAAGTACACTGCTTAGATGTAGGTATGTGGTATGTACTGATGAGGGCAGAAAAATGCTCTACAGCACACTTAAAAAAGTATCTGAGTACAACACCAGCCGATGAGTACTTTTGGCTGGACTTTCACAGTATGTAGGCCCTTGACATATTAACCGGTACAAAAAGTACACTACATAGATGTAGGTATGTGGTATGCACTGATGAGGGCAGAAAATATGCTCTACAGTACACTTAAAAAAGTATCTGAGTACAACACCAGCTGATGAGTACTTTTGGCTGGACTTTCACAGTATGTGGGACCTTGACAGATTAACAGGTACAAAATAGTACACTACTTAGATATATGTATACGGTATGCACTTATGAGGGCAGAAAAATGCGCTACAACGAGCCTAAAATTTCTGTAATTTTTTTAAAACACCAGCCGGTGATTACTTTTGGCTGTCCTTTCACAGTATGTAGGCCCTTGACAGATTAACAGGTACAAAATAGTAGACTACTTAGATGTACGTATGCGGTATGCACTTATTAGGGCAGAAAAATACGCAACAATGCGCCTAAAAACTCTGTATTTTTTTAAAAACACCAGCCGGTGATTACTTTTGTCTGTCTTTTCACAGTATGTAGGCCCTTGACAGATTAACAGGTACAAAATGGTACACTATTTAGATGTAGGTATGTGGTATGCATGTATGAGGGCAAAAAAATGCGCTACAGTACACTTGGAAAATGTATTTTCATAAAACAGCCAGTGATTACTTTTCCCTGGCCTTTCACTGTATATAGGCTTGTTACAGTTTAACAGGTACAAAAAAGGGCACTACTTAGATGTAGGTATGTGGTATGCACATATGAGGGCAAAAAATTGTGCTACAGTACACTTAGAAAACATATTTTCGTAAAACACCAGCCGGTGATTACTTTTGCCTGGATTTTCCCAGTATCTAGACATGTTACAGATTTACAGATACAAAATAGTACACTGCTTTGATGTAGGTATGTGGTATGCACGTATGAGGGCAGAAAAATGCACTACAGTCGGCTGAAAAAAAGTTTTGCACAACAGTGCAGCACCACAAAAAAAAAAAATGTGTATTAAACCCAAAATTGCACTCTGTCAAAGAGTATTAAGAATGGAGTGAACTGCTGGTTATTATACTGTCTACAGACTAGTATTAGCAGCAGATGATTTCTTGTTGAAAAAATACACTGAATTGCGCTGAAAAATCATTCCTGCCTCCTCTGCTAAGGTTGATGAAGTTGAGGCAGCTTGTTGAAATGTATGAGGCAACGAAAAGCTATCTGCCCCTCTCTGATAAAATACTGAATAAAGTGACTGGGAGGTTAACGGCTGGCGTAATAATCCTTTTCAGTGAGAACAAGCAAAGCACAGCACTGCTCTCTGTCCACAACGCTGATGTGACTAGCAGTTGGAAGTGGAACGCTGCGGTATGATCAATTCAGCGTGTCTGTCGTCCTATCACTCTACAAAATGGCTGCCGATTACATAGGGCTGTGACATCACAGGGGTGAATGAATGCTGATAGGCTGCATCCTGCATGTGATTCAGGGTCATCACGCCTACCTCCCTTCCCGCCTTGCCTTCCCGTCTTCCCAGCATCCCCTGCCCCATGTAATGACATGTGGATCCACCATTTTAGGTGTCCTGGAGCCTGGAACGCTGTAAAATAAAGTTTAATGAAGCGATTTGCGCTATAGAATCGCGGCGATATTCGGATTCGTTGCGAATCGAATATTTCATGAAATTCGTAATGAATTTGGGTTCGTCTGCTTCGATTCGCTCATCTCTAATGAACTCTTGTTGGTATTGGAATTGTACATAAAGCAAAATAAGAAACGGTAATATTACAGTGAATGCCAAATGTTACCTGGCTGTGTCTAGCTTCAGCAGTGTTTAACCCTGTCTTTTCTTGCTATATACAGAGCTAAATATAGCCAATGTGTATGACACTAAGTGGTGCTAATTCCTTCATCACTCATAGTAGTTACATGATTGATCATAATTGCCATACATCCCGCACTATACCAGAGCTGCAGGGTCTTCATTGACTGTCATTATGTTTGATTATGAGAAATCTCATAGTACTGAATTGTTTTGCCATATAACTAGAGCTGTAATGGCTTCTGCAAGTCTATGAGAAAAATGTAGTTTAAAAAATATACAGTATTTTACATAAGTGAGTCCACCCCTCACATTTTTGTAAATATTTTATTATATCTTTTCATGTGACAATACTGAACAAATGACACTCTGCTACAATGTAAAGTAGTGAGTACACAGCCTATATAACATTGTTTAATGTTGTGTCCCATCAAAATAACTCAACACACAGCCATTAATGTCTAAACCTTGGCAACAATAGTGATTACACCTCTAAGTGGAAATGTCCAAATTGAACCCCAATGTGCCATTTACCCTTGCCGAGCCATTTACCCTTCCTTGCTAATATTAGTGGCGTCCCGTGGGCTGGTTCGAGTGGCATTTGGGGCTGCTCGGCCAGTGGGTTGTTCCCCTCCCATGGGCACTGGTGTCGTGGCGGTGGTGGTCGTGGCGTGGTGCTGTGCCATTTTATGCTAGGGATGTTAGGGACCCGCCACATCCAGGTGGCCGTGACGAGGCTGGCGGGCTTCACGCACTCTACGATCATAAAGTACACAAACGACCTGTTTGTTTTATATATATATATATATATATATATATATATATATTGCTGAGAAGCGTTAGATCATTAATGCATTTTGTGGATGTGCGACCACGTCTTTTTTTTGTCTTTGTATCCACATTTTTGTATTCTCCTTTCCGTTTTTTTGCTTTTGCTTGGTCTGCACTTCACCCCTCCCCCATAGCCCTTGCACATATAAGTTGAGCAGGAAGTGCTCTAGGGCCCCTCCCTTCCTGGCTTGGCTTCCAGTTTCTGGCTGGAGGCACATGGTAGGTGAACTATTACACTCTGTTCACACTGGCGTGGTACTGCGTGGCGGCTGTTTCCGCCGTGGTGCCGTGTCTGCATGGGGGGGCATCCTGTGGGCTGGTTCGAGTGGCATTTGGGGCTGCTCGGCCAGCAGGTCGTTCCCCTCCCGCGGGCACTGGTGTCGTGGCGGTGGTGGTTGCCACATGGTGCCGTGCCATTTTATGCTAGGGATGTTAGGGACCCGCCACATCCAGGTGGCCGTGACGAGGCTGGCGGGCTTCATGCACTTTATGATCATAAAGTACACAAACGACCTGTTTGTTTTATATATATATTGCTGAGAAGTGTTAGATCATTAGTGCATTTTGTGGATGTGCGACCATGTCTTATTTTTGTCTTTGTATCCACATTTTTGTATTCTCCTTTCCGTTTTTTTGCTTTTGCTTGGTCTGCACTTCACCCCTCCCCCATAGCCCTTGCACATATAAGTTGAGCAGGAAGTGCTCTAGGGCCCCTCCCTTCCTGGCTTGGCTTCCAGTCTCTGGCTGGAGGCACATGGTAGGTGAACTATTACACTCTGTTCACACTGGTGTGGTACTGCGTGGCGGCTGCTTCCGCCATGGCACCATGTCTACATGGGGGGGGGGGGGGCGTCCCGTGGGCTGGTTCGAGTGGCATTTGGGGCTGCTCGGCCAGCGGGTCGTTCCCCTCTCATGGGCACTGGTGTCGTGGCGGTGGTGGTCGCCGCATGGTGCTGTGCCATTTTATGTTAGGGATGTTAGGGATCCGCCACATCCAGGTGGCCGTGACGAGGCTGGCGGGCTTCATGCACTTTATGATCATAAATTACACAAACGACCTGTTTGTTTTATATATATATATATATATATATATATATATATATATTGCTGAGAAGCGTTAGATCATTAGTGCATTTTGTGGATGTGCGACCATGTCTTTTTTTTGTCTTTGTATCCACATTTTTGTATTCTACTTTCCGTTTTTCTGCTTTTGCTTGGTCTGCACTTCACCCCTCCCCCATAGCCTTTGCACATATAAGTTGAGCAGGAAGTGCTCTAGGGCCCCTCCCTTCCTGGCTTGGCTTCCAGTCTCTGGCTGGAGGCACATGGTAGGTGAACTATTACACTCTGTTCACACTGGTGTGGTACTGCGTGGCGGCTGCTTCCGCCGTGGCGCTGTGTCTGCATGGGGGGTGTCCCTTGGGCTGGTTCAAGTGGCATTTGGGGCTGCTCGGCCAGCAGGTCGTTCCCCTCCCATGGGCACTGGTGTCGTGGCGGTGGTGGTCGCCACATGGTGCAGCGCCATTTTATTCTAGGAATGTTAGGGACCCGCCACATCCAGGTGGCCGTGACGAGGCTGGCGGGCTTCATGCACTTTATGATCATAAAGTACACAAACGACCTGTTTGTTTTATATATATTGCTGAGAAGCGTTAGATCATTAGTGCATTTTGTGGATGTGCGACCATGTCTTCTTTTTTTTTTTTGTCTTTGTATCTGCAAATAATTTTCTGGGATCTGAAAAAAGAATTGTTGCTGTACATAAAGATGATCTAGGCTATAAAAAGATTGCTAAGACCCTAAAACTGAGCTGCAGCACAATAAGAAAGACCCTACAGTAGTTTCACAGGACAGTTTACACTCAGAACCAGCCTCACCAAGGTCAACCAAAGAGTGCACTTGCTCAGCATCATATCCAGAGTTTGTCTTTGGGAAATAGACAAATGAGGGCTGCCAGTCATGCTGCATAGTTTAAGATAAGCAGAATATGGACATGGAGTACTGGAACCATGTCCTGTGGTCTGATGAGACCAAGATAAACTAATTTAGTTCAGGTGGTGTTGATTGTGTGTGGCGGCAACCGTGTGAAAAGTACAGAGACAAGTGTGTCTTACCTACAGTCTCCAGAAATACGACAAAATCAAACCTATATAAGTAGGGTATCATTTTCATTGTATGGACCTACAGAATAAAGATAAAGTGTCAATTTTACCAAAAAATTTACTGCGTAGAAACGGAAGCCCTAAAAATTTACAAAATGGAATTTTTTCTTAAATTCTTTGCAAAATTTTTTTCCCGTTTCACCCTCAATTTTTGGGTAAAATGACTGATGTCTTTACAAAGTCGAATTGGTGGTGCAAAAAAAAATAAAACCCTCACACGTTTTTTTAGGTGCAAAATTGAAAGGGTTATGATTTTTAAAAGGTAAGGAGGAAAAAACTAAAGTGCAAAAACAGAAAAACGCTTGGTCCTTAATGGGTTAAAGGAAAGCTGTTACCAGTGTCACCTGCACTAACCTGTCAATACTGACAGGTAGTGCAGGTGACACTGATGACAATGGTACTTACCTTGTCCCGTTCCGTGGTGGGGATCACCGGTAATTTTGTCTGTTAGCCCCAGCTCTGGTCCCGGCTTGGGGCACGGGTGGAGCTGCGAGACCCAGCAGAGAGTTGCAGCAGCTTAGGGCATGCGCAGAGCATAGTGACGTCACCACTGCTGCTCCCTGCTCGGTGCCACTGCTAGAGAAAAGCGGTGACATCACTAAGCTCTGCCCATGTCCCAGGCCGGATAGATAGATAGAAGATAGATAGATAGATACATAGGACATAGATAGATGATATAAGATAGACAGATATGAGAGAGATAGGATAAGATAGATAGAAAATAGATAGCTACGAGATAGATAAATAGATAAAAAGATATGAGATAAATAGATAAAGATAGATAGATAGGAAATAGGTAGATATTAGATAGATAAATAGATAGGAAACACAAGCCAAATAGAAGCAGCACATCAAGTGATATCAGAATGAGCTGTTGGGTTGCCCGCATATCCGGTACCTCGGTCCCCCGGTCCCAGAGAAGCAAATAGATGCAGCACACCACATAGTAAAATTTTAAGTGGTAGATTTATTCTATAATGTGCAACAGACTATGTTTTACCAGTCTCACACTGGCTTTTTCAAGTGAAAAAGCCAGTGGGAGACTGGTAAAACGTAGTCTGTTGCACATTATAGAATAAATCTACCACTTTAAATTCTACTACGTGGTGTGCTGCATCTATTTGCTTATCTAGATAGGAAATAGATAGATAGTTAGATAGATAGAAAGTATCTCCATGTCTACTCTGCTTGGGGCCCCCAAATTTCTTCAAATGGCCCTGGATAAATAGATAGATAGATAAGCGATAGATAGATAGATAGATAGATAGATAGATAGATAGATAGATAGGAAATAGATATATAGATAGAAAAGAGATAGATTGATAGAAAAGAGATAGATTAGTGTTTCCCTGCCAGGATGACTTCAGCTGTTGCAAAACTACAACTCCCAGTATGCCCACACAGCCATAGGCATACTGGGAGTTGTAATTTTGCAACAGCTGGAGTCATCCTGGCACGGGCGGGAGTCAGGGTCTGGTGGAGCAGAAGCAGCACAGAAGCTTGAGGAGGGTGGAAGTGGAGGAGGAGGAGCGTCCCTCTCTGCTCTCCTGACCAAGAATCAGCGCGGCTGCGGCCCCTGCGCTGGTTTTAAAGGGCCAGCAGGTTGAATGTTGAAAAAAACAAGATAATGGTGCTGGCAGTGGCTGGGCCCTCTCTCTGTGCTGTGGGCGTCTGCTGCAGGGGGGCGTGAGGGGCAGGGATTAAGAGACGTGCCTATGTGGCACAACTATATACAGGCACAGCAGAGCAATGTGCTTTTAAAGCTGCACTGCCGGCCACCACTCTTAAAGTGCAGTTGCATAGCATTACACTTCAGTGCTGACGACCAGTAGGCATAAGCAGCACGACACACAAACTGTCAGTTTGGTCTAAGTTTTAATACTGCCGGCTGCCAGTTTCAAAGCAGCGGCCACGGGCCGGCTGCTCCTGATGCAGAGTGTGTGTGTATATCTGTGTGTCATATCAGGGGGGCCCGATGGCCAGTCCGGCCCTGATTATGATCAGTGAACACATATTTTAAGTTGTCATTAAAGTAGAAGGTTTTGGAAGTGCAGAAAGAGTAAAGTGTCGCTCCCACTGTGGAAATTGGAGCAACACAACTACTTTTGCAGTCATGCTTATGGATACTTTTATGGTGGTTGGTTTTTAGGGGTTCTTTTCCTCATTTATTCACCAGCAGTTGCCAACATGCTTACATATGTGGTGTCCTTGTGTCACCACTGCTGCCATGTTATTTTTACTGAAATGCTTATTACATGGAGCCTCCACTCATGTTGCTTGTACAAACATAAAAAGACACTAGATATAAAAACATTGACTCTAAAGAAGAAAAGGAAAGGGTGGTTTAGCACAATAATATATAAAACTCATGGGGAGTTCCTCTAAATGTGACCAACAAATTTTAAAGGGGTACTCCAGTGGAAAACCTTTTTTTTTTTTTTTTTTTTTTTTAAACTAGTGCCAGAAAGTTAAACAGATTTGTAAATTAGAATACAGATATTGGGGCTCAGAGTCGTGAATATTAGGATAACATATGTTTATTTCACTATATAATGTATAAAGTTAGTATACTTGTGAACTGTGAATCACAGGGCCCTTGTGAATCAACAGAAACACAAAATGGTTGTTCAATGGATAATACAATAATATTAAAATCAAGGCAAATAAAAAGGGTTATTACAATAAAATGTGGCTTTTAAAACACATAAAATAATCCTTTAAATAAGTGTCCACACATCTATAGGAATGAAAGCAATGGTTTAGCGAATTGTAAAAATGCAGTGATTTCTCTGATAGTCTTGGTTCGCTATTTCCACAATTATTTTGTATCCAGTTAGAATAAATAGTAAATGTCTTGAATAAAGAATGCAGCGATTTGTGCAAAGTTAGTTAGTGACAATTGTATCAATTAACTTTAGAATGTAACAAATCTGGATCCTCTGTGCAGAGGGCTCACTGTTGGAGACACAGTCATCTCCCAATTGTGCAGCGGCAGTGTTAAGTTCAATAAGAACAGCGCTTTAAAAGTGTAGTCAGAATGGGTACCTTCTGTAGATTGCGCTGATCGCCGGACGAGTCCCAGTCCCTGGGCAGAGGGTGCGCTGCTAGAGACTTGGCCGTCCCAGATGTGCAGAGGCAGCAGTGGGCTCAGTCCATGGATAATGCAGCGGTTCTCCATTGTATTCTTTTGGAAAAGGTTGATGTTGCACTTGGATTGTTTGTGGTTGAAGCTGGACGCGTTTCAGGTCCTCCTTAGGACCTTTCTTCAGCAGCTAAACATATGTAAAAGATTTGTAAATTATTTCTATTTTAAAATCTTAATCCTTCCAGTACTTGTTAGCGGCTGTATACTACAGAGGAAATTCTTTTCTTTTGAGATTTCTTTTCTGTCACGACCACAGTGCTCTCTGCTGACACTTCTCTTCATTTTAGGAACTGTCCAGAGCAGCATATGTTTGCTATGGGGATTTGCTCCTGCTCTGTTCCTGACATGGACAGAGGTGTAAGCAGAGAGCACTGTGGTCAAGAAAGAAAAGAAATCCAAAAATAAAAGAATTTCTTCTATGGTATACAGCTGGAAGGTTTAAGATTTTTAAAGTAATTTACAAATCTTTTTAACTTTCTGGCATCAGTTGATTTAAAAAAAAAAAAGTTTTCCGCCGGAGTACCCCTTTAAACTACTGTTCTCAGTTGCAGTATAATGAAATGGACCCTGAAGAATTTGAATGTAGTTCTGAACTATAACACTAACCTTAATTTTGGATAAATTCAAGTTCCTAAATTTATGCAGATTAAAAGAAAATTGGCAGCCAGTTCAGCCGCAATAAACCTAATACACAGGGTTATAGTGGGGGTGAACCAGAGGAGAATGAGGCATCACTTACCCAGATCTGCATTCGGAAGATACCCGTTGTATCAGCCTTCATTGCTAATAGCCTTCTATGTGCAACAGAGGCGGGAACTGGCATGTTGGGTATACTGGCCCCACCTCCATTGCACAAAGCTGGCTGGATGTCGGCCGATACAACAGATACCTCATTGTAATCCTGTCAGTTTCCCTTTAATTCAATATGTATAATTAAAATTTAGCTGTAACTATAAACTGTAAAGCTTAAAGGTTTAAAATGCTGTACTTGCTCGAAGCTAAGGAATTGTACCTTTTTTTTAATTTTTATATTCTTTTAGCAATAACTTTACAAAACTATTAGCACTTTTCCCATATATATGCATTTTTGCATCAGACAGATACTGTACAGCCGTCAAGTAAAAGTTTATTTAAAAAAAGGTCTAAAGGTACCCTATTACCATTGGTATTCTGTCAAGTTCTGGCAGAAATATTACACAGAAGGTGATTATTATGTTTTCTAAATTTTTGCCTAGTATGTCAAGTTAAAGATGTTAGTGGATAAAGAAATACGTTGTTAATGCTTTAGTCATACTTTTAGTCAGTTTCCATAGTTTCACAACCTTCTCAGAGGTTCACATGTTCATGATAAAAATACCTTTTACTTTTCAGTTTTTAAAGCATTGATAGAGAAATGTAGTAATTTTTCAACAGGTTAAACAGAAACTTAATATTCCTCCCTTTATGTCTGCTAAGATTATTGCATTGAATTTAAAGCACATTTATTTAGAATAGTTATGACTTCTTCCTTTTGGTCTACATGGCTTATTTTGTTAAATAATAGTGTTCGGCGGGAATATTCGCATTTCAAATTTTTATCGCGAATATCGCAAGTTTGAGAATTTGCGAATATATTCGCTATATATTAAAAATTGTGACTTTAAAGCGGGCACTTTAAATCAATGAACTTCAGTGGCTTTGCAGGTGCAGAGACCTGCCGTCGCTGCCGGCTTCTCTGCCCCTGTCTGTCCTGGAGTCTAGAGCCCTGCTGCCGGCCCTTCTCTCCGCCTGGCTATCGGTGCCGCTGCCCGTTCTCTCCCCCTGGCTATCGGTGCTGCCCAATTGCCGGCATCGATAGCCAGGGGGAGAGAAGTGGCACCGGCAATTGGGCAGCGTCGCCGACAGACAGGGGGAGAGAAGGGGCAGCGGCATCCATTGCCGGCGCCGCTGCCCTGTTGCCTCCCCCATCCCCGGTTGTATAATTACCTGTTGCCGGGTGTCGGGTCCGCACTGCTTCAGGCCTCCGGTGTGCGTCCCCTGCGTCGTTGTTATGCGCTGCGAGATGCAATGACGTCACTCGTCATTGCGTCGCGCCGTGCAGTGCATAACAACTACGCATGGGACGCACACCGGAGGCCTGACCCGACCCCGGCAACAGGTAATTATACAACCGGGGATGGGGGAGGCAACGGGGCAGCGGCGCCGGCAATGGGTGCCGCTGCCCCTTCTCTCCCCCTGGCTATCGGCGCCGCTGCCCCATTGCCGACGCTGCTTCTCTCCCCCTGGCTATCGGCGCCGGCAATGGGGCGCCGGCACCGATAGTCAGGGGGAGAGAACTTTGCGAAATTCGCGAATATTGGACAAATATTAATCTATATATTAGTGAAATATTGCAAATTCGAATATGGGCAATGCCGCTCATCACCATATGATTATAACTTCCTATTTGTATGATCTCATGTTTTTGCTAACTACTGTTTTATAAATACTCTCAGCAGTCAAAGGCCACAAGACTGGGAGAATTAATTGGCCATTGAGGTTTCTGTGGGTAACTAGACAAATCTGCGAAAGCACAAACTTCACACTTAAAGGATGTATAGTAATAGATCCTAATTTCTGCATTTCAATATGGGGGTATCTATCTTGCCTGAGCTGCTGTTACTGTTATTCAGAGAGGCGGTATGAAGCAGCTACATGTATCATTGGAATCTCTAGTCTGACATCTGGAAATAACTTCCATGTTTTCTATGAGAGCTTTCTCTAGGCATGCTCTGTTATCTATGAAGAATTCACTGTGAAGGAGGGAGGAGAAGAAAAGCTTTAATCACACCTATTATGAATGGTGGATCCTGTTTTATCTGCATATAGTTGCTACCTTTTATTGTACTTCTGTGTCTTATGTGATTGATAAAAAGTGATCTCTAAGGTGCATCTATACAGATGAGAAATTCAAAACTATAACACTGCAAGATTTGAAACTTAAAAACACCACAAGTAATGTTTGTGCCATCAAAGAACAGTAACACCAGTAAGCCCAAATAGGCTAGTTATTATAGTTATTATAAGATATGTGTCCTTATTGAGAGAGCTGAGTTCTTGAGGAAGAAGTTTTTTAATGGTTTAAATTATCAACTGAGGGGAAGACAGGAGATTAGTAGCCACAGGTTTCGGTAAAATTTGCCAAAAAAGGCTAAATTAGGGAGGATGGATGGCCTTATTAATGTGCACTAATCAAAGGGATGGCAACATCTTTCTTGGCCAACCTGGATCCCAAGAAGGAACAAGAAAAATATATGATGATATAGCATCACACCCAAAAGGAAAGTTAAAAAATGATGGCATCAGTAGCACATGCAAATAGGTTTATTAATAATCCTTTGAATCAGTGGTGGAGCTAGTTGAATCATATGAGTTGGGGCCCTCATAGTGAAGTTGACACTGAGTCTGCATTCAGGATGTTTGACAGAGAGTTTCAGTTCTATGGGGGACATTTATCATTGGCTTTACACCCCTTCCATGTTATAAATGTCCCTGTAAATTTGCACAATTGCATTTTTTGCGCAATTCTTTTGCGCAATTTTCATTAGGACATCTTTCAAAGTTGTCCACTGTTTGGTGCACCATACCCCACTTTATGCAGTGGAGATGTATTTATTATTTGCGCAAATTAAATTTATTTTTATTTTTTATTTTTTGTGCAAAGCCTTCCTTTTTATTACGCAAATCTACCAAATCTAACACGTACAAAAGTGTCAGATGCCAGAGCACAAACCTTAAACCAATCTCTGCAGCCCACTAGTTTCTATAGTTGAGCAAAATTACTCAAGTCCCGTCCACCTTTTTAGTAAATTTTGAGCAACTGTGCAAACAATACACCAAGCAAACAGGGGTAAGATCTGTACTACCTTAACCACTTAGGGACCCAGGTACTTGCAGGCATCCTGTGCAAATGCCTGGGGAGGGGGGGTTCTGAGACAATCATCGATTTGCGGCGATTCCAGGTCAATCAGGTCACCCGGTGACCCGGAAAAAAAGGGTGATTGGTGCAGTCCGAGTCAGCACCAATCACCCTTGCCCAGCAGGAGTGAGGTGGTTCCGTTGCCACCTCACAATCGGCATGATTAGTCGGCCGGACCTGGAAGTTGTAGTTCTATAGTTATGAAAAGTTATGCCTCCATCTGTTGCATAACTACAACTCCCACCATGCACGGACAGCCAAAGGCATGCGGAGAGCTGTAGTAGTGTGCCTCCAGCTGTTGCAAAACTACAATGCTCAGCATGCCCTTCAGATGTCAGTGCATGCTGAGAGTTGTAGTTTTGCAACAGCTGAAGGCACACTGGTTGTGAAACTCAGTGTTTCGCACCAGTGTGCCTTCAGTTGTAGTGTTGCAAAACTACAACTCCCAGCATGCATTGACAGACCGTACATGCTGGGAGTTGTAGTTTTGCAACAGCTGGAGTCAAACTGGCTGCAAAACACTGAGTTAAGTAACAAACTCTCTGTGTTTTGCAAACAGTGTGCCTTCAGCTGTTGCATAACTACAACCCCCAGCATGCACGGACCGCCAAAGGGCATGCTGGAAGTTGTAGTAGTATGTCTCCTGCTGTTGCATAACTACAAGTACCAGTATGCCCTTTGGCTGTCACTGCATGCTAAGAGTTGTAGTTCTGGCAACAGCTGAAGGCACACTGGTTGCGATACACTGAGAGTTTGTTACCTAACTCAGTGTTTCGCAACCAGTGTGTATCCAGCTGTTGCAAACTACAACTCCCAGCATGCATTGACAGACTGTACATGCTGGGAGTAGTAGTTTTTTAACAGCTGGAGGCCTAACTCAGTGTTTTGCAACCAGTGTGCCTCCAGCTGTTGCAGAACTACAACTCTCAGCATGTACAGTATTTCTCTCAGTAACAAACTCTCAGTGTTTTGCAACCAGTGTGCCTCCAGCTGTTGCATAACTACAACCCCCAGCATGCACGGACTGCCAAAGGGCATGCTGGGAGTTGTAGTTTTGCAACAGCTGGAGGTTTGCCCGCCCCCATGTGAATGTACAGGGTACATTCACACGGGGGGGGGGGGGTTCAGTGAGTTTCTCGCTGCAAGTTTGAGATGCAGCTAATTTTTTAAGCTAAAGCTTGCTGCGAACCCCTGCCTGTGTGAATGTACCCTATAAACACTACACTAACACATAATAAAAAGTAAAAAACACTACATATACACATACCCCTACACAGTCCCCTACCCCCCCCCCCCAATAAAAATGAAAACTTCTGGTAAAGCAGTGTTTCCGAAACGGAGCCTCCAGCGGTTGCAAAACAACAACTCCCAGTATTGCCAGACAGCCATTGACTGTCCAGGTATGCTGGGAGTTTTGCAACAGCTGGAGGCAACCGGTTTGGGAATCACTGGTGTAGACTACCCCTATGTCCGAATCCCGAATTTAGGCTTTAAATGGGCATGGCGCTCTCTCACTTCGGAGCCCTGTCGCACTTCAAGGCAACAGTTTAGGGTCACATATGGGGTATTTTCGTACTCGGGAGAAATTGCCTAAAACATTTTGGGGGCTTTTTCTCCTTACACCCCTTATGAAAAGAAAAAGTTGGGGTCTACTTCAGCATGTTCATGTAATAACATTTTATTTTTTACGCTAACATGCTGGTGTTGCCTCGTACTATGTTGCCCATAGGGGCTTCCTAAATGTGACATGCCCCCCAAAAACCATTTCAGAGAAACTCACTCTCCAAAATCTCATTGTCACTCCTTCCCTTCTGAGCCCTCTAGTGCACCCACAGAGCACTTTACGTACACATATGAGGTATTTCCTCACTCGAGAGAAATTGGGTTACAAATTTTAGGGAGATTTATCTACTTTTACACCTTGTAAAAAGTGATTGTGAAAAAGGAAGATTTCAAATTTTCTCCTTCACTTTGCTGCTATTCTTGTGAAACACCTAAAGGGTTATCACACTTTCTGAATGTCATTTTGAATACTTTGAGGGGCGCAGTTTTTGGGGTATTTCTAATATGAAGAAAACTGAACTGGTCCCTGAAAATTTCTGATTTTGAAAATTTTGTGAAAAATTGGAAAATTGCTGCTGAACTTTGAAGCCCTCTGATGTCTTCCAAAAGTAAAAATATGTCAACTTTATGATGTAGACATACTCTATATGGGAATCAATATATACTTTATTTGGGATGTCCCTTTTTACAAGCAGAGAGTTTCAAATTCAAAAAAATGCAAAATTTTTCATCAAATTTTTAATTTTTTCACCAAGAAATTATGCAATTATCGACAAAAAATTACCACTAACATAAAGTACAATATGCCATGAAAAAACTATCTCGGAATCAGAATGAAAAGTAAAAGCATCCCACTTTAATGCTTAAAGTGACAGTGGTCAGATGTGCAAAAAAAAATGCTTGGGTCATTAAGGTGAAAATGGACTGGGTCTTTAAGGGGTAAAACATTGATAAATTATGTATGTTTTAAAGTTTGTTCGAAGGACTGGTAATATCGATAGAGCAGGGCATACTAGTATAGAGTGAAAAAAGGGTTGTGCTGAGAAAGCAATAATTGTTGGGGTCTTCAAACTTTACCATGGGTAGAGTGTCATTTACTGTAGTTTGGTCTTTTTTTGTTCACACACATATAGTTTTTAGTTCTCCTTTGTACACTTATATTGTAATAAGATCTCTTTGTGCTCCTACATTGCAATTAGGCCTGTTGTGCCCCACATATTAATCTGGACCGACCTCTTGTGCCCCCACACTGTAATTACCCCATTTTGTGCCCACATCCACGCATAGTTGAAAAGTCCCATTGTGCCCTAATACTGTAAATAGGAGAATGAAAATAAAAAAGTTGTTCTAATCTTTTGTAGGCCACAAGGATGCATCCAAAGTTAAAAATGGCACCCCAGATCCCAAAGTTGCCCCACACCTTACCTGGCAGGCCTGTTTTTGGTTAAATCCCATCTGTCTCTAAATGGTGGGGACATTTGTGGGGACATTTGATATTAAGACAGTTATTTTATATAGTTTATTAGAACAGCACCAGACATAAGTTTCACCTTTGTCTCTCTGGCAATGTAGATTGGTTGATTTATCACTGAATATCACTTTCATCCAGTCATCCATATACCAAGATTGCTTCTTTTTAGCTCATGCAACCTTGTTTTCCTCTGTTTAGTTGTTCTTGCTGGTTTTAAGTGGCCTTTCTATATACAGATCACATTTTAATAAGCCAATTCTTTACAGCTCTGTCACAAACATTGACTTTTTGTTTTATTGTTTTGTTTTATTGCACATTTTTAATTTTCACAGCCTATTGCTTCACGTTTTCTATCCTGACATTTTAATGTCTTGCTGATCTAAATTTATTTTTCCCTTTCATAACTTTCTAACTTTGTAAAAAAAAAAAAAAACATAAACATCTACTTACCTCCAGCGCCGCTTTAGGCCCCCGGTGAGATTGTCTTCCTGAGTTGCAGCATGACATGTCGTATCCAGGCCCAATATGTCATCCAGTCCTTCAGTGAATCTTTGGCTGCTGCAATGTCCTGCTTCAGCCAATGAGTCACTGACCGACCATACGACACATTGGCCCTGGGTGCTTGTCGAGGAAGACAGTCACTTTCCAGCTAAAAAAAATCATGTCTTCGGAGGACTGAAGAAGGACACTTCAGGCATCATGGAAGCTCTGGAAGTAAGTAAACGTTTATATATTTTTTTTATATCCCACACAATGACAATAAAAAATAAATAAAAAAAACTCCCCTCCTGATAGATAACCCCTTTAACTGAAAATTGCATTTCCGGACATGTTTTAGAAAGCAAATTGCAAGGTTAATCTGAAATTGTCTGATCTACAAACTAATAAAAACAAAGAACATCTTCTCAGTTCCCTTGCCATCATCTTTGACAGAGATTGTACAGTTGGCTTTTATAGTGGCATAGTGATCATTGGGCCGCATTAAAGGTTAATTTTAAGATCTGACTACAACCTCTGACACAAGATGCCCCTGATGTTAAGTGACATTGATCTCAAGTCAAGTGAGAATGGTCCTTAGTTGAACTGTATAAGATCACTTTGTATTTTATATTTAGACCTCAAACAAGGCAAACTACCCTATGGCAGCAGCACATTTATAATTGGCTCAAAACGGGATGCTATTATTCCTGCCAAGTGCTGTTATAGTTTACCCTTGAGCAATCTGTGTGCTTTGAGGTTGTCTGTGTATGTCTCTGTTGGGTTTTTGGAAGTGGGGATGTCTAAAACAGATACATAGTCAACAAAACCCAAGATATTCTAACTGTCTTTGGTGCCCGCAGCTCATCATTGTGGGAGTCTAACAAACAAACAAAAAAAAAACTATAAATTATAACTAGAGAGCTGTCAAGCTGTGCTTCTAAAAAGGCTTGAAGGTTTATGATGAGTTATTATGGAAAATCATATAATATTTAAATATTTCCTAATGATCCAGGAGAATAATCCCAGGAGGAGTAAATGTACCGGTGCAATACAGTAAAAAAGAAGAAAAGTCCCAGACTCCATTGTCCCCCACAGCAAAACGTAATGATGTAGTGATAAGAGTTGTCTGTGAGACAGTTTGAAAGGCTGGGCTGCCAAGAGCACCACTACATGAAGAATACATTTCACATTGCTATTTATCTCTTCCAGAGACCTGAGAGAGTTTTACATGCCTACACAGCGACTGCTGTTGTCTGTGAGCTAATCTAAACAAGGATTGCTGAGAAACATGCTAATTTGCTATAGGCTTTTCAGATCCTTGCATATGTTAATTCATATTTTATGGAAATGATGCCAGTCTAGTATAATGGATTTTGGAACATGAAAAAGTTCTTTAAAAAAAATACTACAAAGAGACTTTAAATAATGTTGCTTATTTATTTATGTATTTATTTATTTATTTATTTAGACTTTTAATACTCTTTTCTACATAGGATTGCTTCAACTTTACAAACTAATAAGATACACCTTCATATATTTAACTCTATGAACATGAATTAAATATTAAATGATTAAAGACTGATATTTGAAAATAGCAATGTGATTAGCAATTATGATTATCATCAGTTGCTTATGAAAATGATACTCTCTTATTAAAGGGGTACTCCGCACCCCTAGACATCTTATCCCGCTGCTGGGGACCCCCGGGATCTGGGCAGCAGCACCCACCTGTACGGCTTCCATCTCACACCGGCAACGCTGGAGGCTTCGGATCCGAAGCCTCCAGCGTTGCCGGTGTGAGGTAGAAGCCGTAAAGGTGGGTGCTGCTGCCCAGATCCCGGGGGTCCCCAGCAGGGGGACCCCAGCGATCTGACATCTTATCCCCTATCCTTTTGGATAGAGGATAAGATGTCTAGGAGTACCCCTTTAAGCATGTGTCTGCTTTATCAATCCCCAATAACTGGTGACCTGCAGTGTTTGAAACAGCTGGCTATCCCTTTAAAAGCTAGAAGGGAAGTGGTTACATATGTTTCCTGTTACTGCAGCATCAGAGTAAGGGACAGATCAGTGTGCGGAGAGCTCCAAAGTGCACAGCCTGAAGGGAGAAAATCTGGTTTTAATAAAGCCTGGCTAGTCTGAAGAATGGGTTAAATTGGAATGCAAGGTAGCACTTGATGTAGGATGGTGCTAGTGAGTGATTATGGAGTTAAAAATTTAACTTTTATGAAGTTAACAAGTGCATTTAAATGGGCCCTCATATTAACATTCTGAATTTGCCGCATTTGTTGTTGTTGCTGCTGTGCCTGTTGCTACAACTTCTGTAAGGGTGTCTTTACTCGTACAGTATTCTGTGCAGATTTGATGCGCAGGATTTGATGTGCAGGATTTTCTGCTGCAGATTTCAACATAAACTAAATGACTGAGCACAACTTCTAATCTGAAGTTACAAATCCTGCGCATCAAACCTGCGCAGGATCCTGTATGTGTGAATGTACCCTAAAAAGTATTCCATTCCACTATTGCCTGGCTTTGTTGCCAAAAACCCAACCTGCACATTACTGCTTCATAATCGCATCAAAGCTGTACACACAAACAAAAGATGGAGTTTCTACAGGTCCATATTATGTTGGAATATGCACACTATGTGCTACCATGTGATGCATTTATGAGGTATCACATTTACCCCAAGAACTATAGTTCATGCACTGGAACATGACATTATTCTTTTTTTTCTCATGTATTTACCATATGGTGGCACACAAAGTGCCTATGCATCCATAATATAGGCCCTGTGGGCTGCTAAACAGGATCCACCCATTGTATTGAAGACCCATAGGCATTCTGTGTGAAATTGTGTGGTGCCACAATGAGCCACCATGGCTCCCCTATAAGTTAGATCACTATAAAATGACATGTGAAAACATGACATGGATCTTTTCTTCTCATAGATTCATGTATAAATACATGAGGAAAAAAAATGTGTGCTACATAGGGATGAGCGTACCGAATCTGATGAATCCGAATTAGTTACGAGTTTCAGGGAAAATTTGATTCGCAACAAATGGGAATATCACCGTGATTCGATCGCGCAAATCGCTTCATTAAACTCCATTTAGAGCCGTCCAGGCTCCAGGGCATCTAAAATGGCGGTTCCACATGTGAGGACATGGGGCAAGGAATCCTCGGAAGGCAGGAACAAGGGTCGGTGGGATGACACTGAATCACATGCAGCATGCAGCCTATAAGCAGCCACCCACCCCTGTGATGTCACAGCCCTATATAATCGGCAACCATCTTGCGACCAGTCACTTCAGCCTTTTATTGGAGAGAGAGAGAGGGACAGACAGTAGTGTGTGTTGCACAGAAAAGCATTTTTACAGCAGCGATTCACCATCCAGTCACATCAACATTCTATTGCTGCAATTTTGGGTGCAGTACACAGCGACTGTGTGCTGCAGCACTGGTGTACAACAACTGAAAAGCTAATAGTAGCCAGCCAGTTAGGGTGAGCAGAGCACTAAAAGCATATTGTCCTCTATTTTATTTAAATATATTTTATTATTTTCGTAGTACATACATAAAATAAGATACAAACAAAGTAATCAAACAATACAGTTTGATACAGCCACATTGACAATACATCACTCAACAAAACATACTAACTCACTCCTACAGTCATTCGTTCTTCCTTCACTGATCGCTTCCTCTTTCCCCCTCCTTCCCAGGCCTTTGTTCACAAGGCGCCTAGCTTCATCTTTTCAGCTTTTCCCAAATCTGCATTGAACTTCTCCCAAACTTTAACTTCCCCTTCCTGTCTTTTGGTGTTTACCATTCTATCCAACCACAGTCTTTCCATAATGCATACTTAAGGGAGGTTATTATTTTTTATATATTAGGTAACTCCGTGTCCTTCCAACACTTAGCTATTGCATTCCTAGTTGTTGCTAATATGTGAAAGACTATGGTTAGATTTTTGCGCGACATTGATTCCAATCCCAGTGATAGCAATGCCACCTCTGGTCCCCAGGTGAACCCCATCTCACCGTCCAAGACAACCCGCAAGAGCCACCTGGTCTCCTCCCACAGTCGATGGGCCCCTGTGCACTCCCACCAAACATGTATAAATGTTCCTTCCCTTCTCCCACACCTCCAGCATATTGAGGAGTTTGCCATGTTAATTTTAGCCATTTTGTTTGGTGTGAGATACCACCGGTACAGCAACTTGCGGGAGGACTCCAAATGCGACACACAGTGAGATGCCTTAGATGGAATTAGATATGTCCTGACCCATGATTCTCTAGAAACTGTGCGTCCCAAGTCTTTCTCCCACTTCTCTTGGAAATTCATTGTTATTTGTGGTTCTGCTTTTTGTAGGGCTTTATACATTTTAGATATACCTCCTCTCCTTACTGGCTTACTCAGATCTAGGGTCTCATCAATTTTCCCCCTTCCCCACTTTAGTGATGCTATGCAGTGACGCATCTGCAAATATTTAAAAAAGTCCCTAGCTGGTATATCAAACCTAACAGAGATATCTTCAAAGGACCAAAGGATATTGCCCTCACTAATATCCCCAAGGGTTTTTATTCCCTTACTTATCCACTGGGAGAGGTCCGTGGCGGGCAAGAAGCTCTGGATTACTTCTAACGGTGTTTTATCATATTTGATAGGGTTGATTATTTTATGTGACAAGGCATATAACCAGACTCCTGCACTTGCCTTCAGTGTCGGACTCTTTATACACTTGGTTTCTTTGGATAGTGCCAATCCCCATAATAACCAATTTGGTGATATTGATTTGTTTAAATGTGTTTCCAATGACACCCAGTGTGCGGAGTTATCATTCTGCCATAATCTCAGTACCTGAGTGAGTTAAGATGCTCGATAATAAGCTAAAATATTTGGTCAACCCAACCCACCTTCTCTGAGAGGCAAGTACAGTACTTTACCAGATACTCTTGGTTTTTTGTTTCTCCACATGAATCGCAATAGTGTATTTTGCAGGCCCCTAATCACTTGTTGGGGAATTTCAATTGGCAGGTTCCGAAAAATATATAGTATTTTTGGTAGTAAAAACATCTTGATGACTGCAATACGCCCAAGCCAAGATAATGGTAATTTGGAATATGTCGCTATGTCTGCATTAAGTTGTGTCTTTAATACCTCTATATTAGTTTGCATGGTGCACTTAGGAGACCTTGTCAATTTTATCCCCAAGTAATTTAAGGACTCTGCAGCCCAGTCAAAAGAATAGCTCGATAGCAGTTCGTCTTTGATATCCTTGTCTATACATAATGGTAATATAGCGGACTTGGAAATGTTTATTTTATAATAACTCACAGCACTAAACTGCGCTAACAGGGTCATTAATGATTTTAAGGAATTACAGGGATCTGTACATATAATTAATATGTCGTCTGCGAACAAATTTATGCAGTGCACCTTAGTACCAACAGGTATGCCCCAAATCCCCTCAGAGTCCCGAATCATCTGGGCTAATGGCTCCATCACTAAGACAAAGAGCACAGGGGACAGAGGGCACCCCTGTCTGGCGCCATTCGTAATGCAGAAGTCTCTAGATATAGAGCCTCCTGCGCAAACCTTTGCTGAAGGCCCAGCATAAAGGGCCATAATTCCCTTCACCAGATCAGGGGTAAACCCAAACCTCCCCAGCACAGCTTCCAAGTACCCCCAGTGGACGCGGTCGAATGCCTTCTCAGCGTCTATAGCTAGAAGAAGAGAAGGCACCCGACCGCGCACTGCCACATCAATAAGGTTCAAAAGCCTTCTAGTCCCATCTAGAGATTGCCGACCTTGAACAAACCCCACCTGGTCCATATTAATCAAACTTGGTAGCTCTTTACCTATTCTAGCTGCCAATAATTTGGCATATAACTTAATGTCGCTATTTAGCAGTGAAATAGGTCTATAATTACCCAATATGGTGGGGTCTTTCCCGGTTTTAGGAAGCACAACCACAGCTGCTTCCAGCATCTCCTTAGGCATTTTTCCAGAGAGTAAAATCTCATTAAATAGATCAGTTAAGTAGGGGACCACTTTTCCTATATGTATTTTATAAAACTCATTCCTTAATCCATCGGGTCCCGGGGATTTTGTATTTTTTAAAGCATAAATGTGTTTTGCAACTTCTTCTCCAGAAAATGGGACCTGCAGGTCCATGATTTGAGGGCCCGTCAGGCTCGGTAGTGATACTTTTGTTAGAAATTCGTTTATCACATTTTGTGTTGGTTGGGGTATTCCCACATCGTCTTTTAAATTATAAAGGGCTTCATAATAACTGGCAAATGCATTTGCTACCCCCTTAGGGTCAAAGACCCTTCTACCCTTACTTAAATTAATATACGAGATTTTACTTTCCCTCTTTTCCTTTTTTACTTGTTTTGCTAGAGCATTTCCTGGCTTATTTGATAACCAATATTTATCCATTTTCTTTTCCCTTAGAGCTAATTCAAACTTATATAAGTCCATGTTATGCAATTCAGCGGTTAAGGTATGAATTTGTGCAACTATGCTAGAACTATTGTCACGATTCGGCTGGCTGGAGGTGGATCCTCTGTGCCAGAGAGGGATTGGCGTGGACCGTGTTGGTGGACCGGTTCTAAGTTGCTACTGGTATTCACCAGAGCCCGCCGCAAAGCGGGATGGTCTTGCAGCGGCGGTAGCAACCAGGTCGTATCCACCAGCAACGGCTCAACCTCTCTGACTGCTGAAGATAGGCGCGTTACAAGGGAGTAGACAAGAGCAAGGTCGGACGTAGCAGAAGGTCAGGGCAGGCAGCAAGGATCGTAGTCAGGGGCAACGGCAGAAGGTCTGGAACACAGGCTAGGAACATACAAGGAAACGCTTTCACTGGCACAATGGCAACAAGATCCGGCGAGGGAGTGCAGGGGAAGTGAGGTATAAATAGGGAGTGCACAGGTGAACACACTAATTAAGCCTGCTGCGCCAATCAGTGGCGCAGTGGCCCTTTAAATTGCAGAGACCCGGCGCGCGCGCGCCCTAAGGAGCGGGGCCGCGCGCCGGGACAAGACCGATGGAGAGCGAGTCAGGTACGGGAGCCGGGATGCGCATCGCGAGCGGGCGCCTCCCGCATCGTGAATCGCATCCCGGCTGAGAGAGGTATTGCAGCGCACCCGGTCAGCAGGTCTGACCGGGGCGCTGCAAATGCGAGGATGTTGCGAGCGCTCCGGGGAGGAGCGGGGACCCGGAGCGCTCGGCGTAACAACTATGTTTCTTTTTATTCTGTCTGTGTAAATTTGCCAGTTCAATTAAAAGGCCCTGCCTTCTTAACTTTGTCTGCTTCCCATGGTGCGCCGTTTGGCTTATTATTCTACCTCTAAGTGTTGCTTTAAAAGCGCACCATAGTGCAGACACAGTAGAAACAGAGCCCTTGTTTATTTAAAGAATGATTCTACAAAATCTGACAAGGATTCTTTATATTTCTGATTTTGTAGTATATGCAGACTACTTCTCCATAAGCGTTGAGTGTAGCCCACTTCCAGACTACGCAAAGTTAATATGATTGGGGCATGGTCCGACCATGTTATGGTTTTAATCTCCGAGGATATAGCTAAGTCCAATAGTGATCTACTAATAAGAAAATAGTCTATCCGTGTGTAAACCTGATGTGGATGTGAAAAAAAAGTTAAATCTGATTCTGTAGGGTGTTGAATTCTCCAAATATCAAATAATGTGTTCTTCAAAATGGTTTTAAATATAGGTGTCGGTTCATTTTGATGTACTCTCAAAGTAGAGTCTACAGATGGCCAAACCGGATGGTTAAAGTCACCCATTATTATTACTTTGTCATTTGTAGAGAAGGCTGCCTTACATAGTACTGTACTTAAGAACCTATCTTGTTTAGTGTTGGGTGCATAAATCGCTACTATAGTCATAAGTACATTATTTATATTTCCCTTGAATATTATAAATCGACCGCCTTCATCTGCATCTATTGTAAAGTTGGTAATTGCCAATGATTTTTTAAAGATCAGTGCTACTCCCCTTTTTTTATTTGGGGCCGGAGCCTGAAATATATGGGGATATTCCTTGTGGTGTAATCTGTGGCCATCCTCTACTTTTAAATGTGTTTCTTGTAAAGATAAAATGTCTGCCCTCAGGTCCAGAGCCTCTTTCCACATTTTACTCCTTTTCAGGGGGGAATTCAATCCTTTACAATTTATAGACACTAACCTTAATGCCATATTATTATTATTTTTTTACCTCTAGCTTCTTCCCTATTACGCCTTGTATATTCTTCTGTCTTAATCCTGGGTGGGAAGGAGAGAGCGATTAAACACCAATGAGATATAAAAAAAACATACTACAACATTCATTCTTCTTGCTGAAGATAATTTAATCCCCAGAACCTCCATACCAACCACACTGTGAACAGAAGGGCCAAAAACAGCCCAGTTAGGGGTATGTTGGCCAAATTCCAACATAAATACACGTAAGCTAAACCGGCTATTACAGGGATTCAAAGCCTCAAAAAGAACAAACAGCAACACAGAGGGAAAAAAAAAAAGAAGAAAAGGAAGATAGGAATCTCATATAAGCATAACTTCCAAATTATTAATTATCTCTCAACATCCCTCTATTCCCCCTTCTTCTTCTTTTGTTTATGGCTAACAGTCGTCCATTCTGCTGGTTGGAGTAAATGTCCCTGTTCACCTCGGCGCTCTGAGATTATACCCCATTCTTTACATAGGTTTATCAGAGCGTGTGGTGAATTGGCAATGTATTTCTCTCCTTTGAAAGTGAGCAGTACTTTTACAGGGAACCCCCATTTATACACAATCCCATTTTCTCTCAGCAGGCGGGTCCCCTCTGCAAATTCCCGACGTCTTGTCAGGGTAGTTGCAGATAAATCAGGGTATAAGGCCAATTTACTAAATTTTTCAGGCATAACATGGGGGTTTCTGACTGCTGATAATATCATCTCCTTCACATGATAAAAATGAACTCGTAGAATAGTATCTCTCGGGTAAGAAGAGGCTATAAATTTAGGTCTAAATCCAAGGTTAAATCCAATGTTGAAAGATGTGGTAATAATGTTCCAAAATACTCCAGGAGGAATCCCCTCAGATCTTCCATTTTTACGTACTCAGGAATCCCCCTGACTCGGAGGTTATTCTCCTGGAGCGATCCTCCATATCTGCTAATTTAACTTTCAAAAGGGCCACTTCCCCCTCTAGATTTTGAACTGCATCTGCCATTTTATTTTGTACACCGCATAGTTCTTCTACTCTATTTTCCACCTGGGAGGTACGGGTACCCAGTGATTGTATCTCTTCTTGTATAGTACAAACTGCTCCTTGGAGAGCTTTGGTAAATGAAGTTTGCAGGCCTGATAACAGTAATCTTATTGATGCTTCTGATACTGGTGCATTAGGGTCATATTTGACAGTTGCATTATCACTGCCTAGTTTAGATCTCTCTGTTTCTTTAATTGCAGCTTCTTGCAGCCCCCACTTATAACATGCAGTGTCTAAATTGGGGTTGCCTCCCATTGAATGTCTACGGGCTACTGCGCCAAAAGCTGCAGGGGCAGATAAACTAGCCAGCGTTGGTACTTCCCCGTGTTGTGCTTCCTTTTCATGCATGTTAATACTCTTTTCTACAGATCTAATCTGGTTTCTTTTAAACAGTCCCTCCATCTCATTCACTTCGGCATTATTCACCACCTCTGCCACTTCCGTCAGGTCACAGCCAGCCTCAGGTGCAGTATCCGGTGCAGTATCCCGGCGATCCGCAGCCCCCTCTCCACCTGCCTGGAGGGGCGGCCACCCACTCCCGGCATCCATCTCCCCACAGTATTCACTGGGGAGGCCTGCATCTCCTCCCTTTGCGAGCTTGCTGCCGCCGCTGGTTCCAGTCACGTGTCTCTTCTGTGATTGGGTACTCATCGCCAGGGGACACTGAGCGCTTCCGGGTCTCTCAGCCGGCTTCCCCGGCGTTCCGGATCTCAGTGGCGAGCCTCCACCTCCAGGCTGCCTCCCCGTCCATCCAGCTCGTGCCTGGGAGTCCTTATCGCCAGGGAACCGCCCCAGACTCCCGCGTCTCCCACTTTTCTCCCCGCCGGGTGGGTAAAAAGCTGTCATTTTAACCGGAGTTACTGTGTTTTTCTTAGATCTTGTTCGCGTCATGTGCAGCAGGTATATCCAGGGTAGACAATGGCAGAGGTAGCCGGGTGTTATCTTTGTTTCTATTAGGGGAATGAGATTGGCAGATATTCAATGTCCAATATTTATTAGTTCAACATAGGACAAGTTTCCAATCTTAGTCCCTTCTGCCGTTCTGTGCCGAGTTCAGGCCGGTAGATTTAGCGGTGCTCCTCTCCTCTACTCACAGAGCAACCGCCATGCTCAGGAAGCCACGCCCCCCAAGTTGTATTGCTTGTCCTCTATTAAGGGTAACCTGTGTGTACATCTAAGTGGTGTAGCATTTTATTCCTTTTAAAGTCTCAAGGGCCTAGATACTGTGAAAGGCCAGCCAAAAGTACACACCTGTGGGTGTTGTAGACAAATACTGTTTTAAGCGTACTTGAGCGCATTGCCCTTCCCTCATGAGTGCATACCACATACATACATCTAAGTGGTGTACTATTTTGTTCCTGTTAAAGTCTTAAGGGCCTAGATACCGTGAAAGGCCAGGCAAAAGTACACACCTGCTGGTGTTGTAGACAAATACTGTTTTAACCGCAGTGGAGCATATTGTACTCCCCTCATATACACACTAAGTATGTCAGGCAGAGAAGTGCCAGGACGTGCACAGAGTTGTGGCAGATGCCTAAATTCATCAGGCAGAGGTCCCAGCAGACTAGGGGCGAGTGTAGCAGGAGTTGCAGCGAGAGGCCTGAGCTCCCAGTATCATTTAGCAGTCGTGTCTCGACCAGCAATCCATCTGCCGTCATGGATTGGTTAACACGGTCATCCACTTCATCACAAGTGACATCTGACACGCCAGTCAACAGTCGGTGGGTTCCTCAGACACAACCCTCAGTTGGCATGGCCCGGGAGCAGTCCCTGTCCTCCCATTGCCTCAGTCCTATGCTGTTCCCTCCCCCACAGAAGTATCTTATGCTGTGGGTTCAGCTCCACTATTTAGTGAAGACGATATACTAGAGGACAATCAGCAGCTACTGCCCAGCCAAGAAGGAGAGTGGCGTGGGAGGTGGGGTTCAAGCTCCTGAAGCAGACACTGTTGAGGAACCAGAGGAGAACATCAGTGATGTGCAGACACAACTCGATGATGATGAAGCCAATTGCACTTGGGAGCCAGGTGCAGAAGGGGCTTCATCATAATCAGGAGAAGAGGGTTGCAGGTTGCCCATGAGGCAGCAGCTGAGCTAGCAAGGTGATAGCATGGTTGACAGTCAGCATGGTGGCAGAAGTGGGAAGTCTGGAGCCAAAGGTGCTTGGGGAAGACCACCTGATTCGCAGCAGCCTACTTTCCCGGGAGGTAGTGAAACAGGGGTTCCTGGAGTCGGTGGCAGTAGCAGTCAATCAGTGCGGACTGTTGGCGTGAAAATAAGCTAATCGGCGATGTTGCAGTTTTTCATCAAGCATCCAGAGGATATTAACCTGTCCACATGCGAGATGTGTCGGCAGAAGGTGAAGCGTGGCCAGGGTCCCAATGTTGGCACCACGGCCCTGTGTCAACATATGCAGCGTCACCATAAAGCAGCCTGGAAGAACCGTGACTCCAATGTGGTGGTCCAGCCTGCGGCATCACCCAGTGGCATGCCGCTCCCTGTTTCAGCCAGCCATGGCTCCACCACCTCAGCCTAAGGGAGCTGTGTATCATACCCATCTTCTGTCACTCCAGATGCTCCTACTCCTCCTACTTCGAGTCAGTCATTCCGCCAGCAATCCATCGGCGAAGCCATGTCCAAGAGACAACAGTATGGGCCCACTCATCCAACGGCGCAGAAGCTGAATGTGCTCCTATTCAAGTTGCTGGTGCTGCAGTCCCTCCCTTTTCAAGTGGTGGACTCTGCACCTTTCAGAGAGCTGATGGCTTGTGCCGAGCTGAGGTGGATAGTCCCAAGCCGTCATTTCTTTGAGAAGAAGGCAGTACCAGCCCTGCACAATTTTGTGGAATAGAAGGTGGGCCAGTCCTTGAGCCTGTCAGTGTGTACCAAAGTGCACAGCAGCGCCGATGTGTGGAGCTGTAAATACAGTCAGGGACAATATATGTCCTTTACGGCCCACTGGGTAAATGTGATTCCTGCACAGCCTCAACAGCAACTTGGATAGATCACACTGATTCCGCCTCCACACTCTAAGGCTGTTGGTCCTGTGACACGCCTCCACCGTGTCTTCAGCCTCCACTACACGGACAAGTCTCAGTGCCCCTCCAGAATACCATGTGTGCAGGGCACGGCGGTGTCATGCTGTTCTTTACATTGTTTGCATTTGCGAACGGAGTCACACGGGAGGAACTGCTAAAAGT